>NW_023425532.1:4695000-5185000 GCF_014108245.1 Pipistrellus kuhlii
CCCTCTGGCCTAAGTTCCCGCGGCCTTCTCTGCTTCTGTAACTTTCTGAGTAAGCTTCCTCTTAAAATTGGGGGGAGGGGAGGAGATCCCATTCATGTTATAAAGTGAGTTTACTAGGAACCAGTTACCACTGGTTTCAATGTTTCCTAGGGGTAATATTCATTTGCAACATTTGTAAGTGTCACATTCTTTTAATACAGTACTTAACCGCTTCAACAGTAAAAAGCTTAAGAACAGTCCTCAGTTCACGTGAAATGCATCCCGTCAGACAAGAACCAAGAATCCCTAGAACGGAAACCCCCCACCTTCCTCATATGGACAGGCACAGGATACAGCCACAGCATTCAGTGAGCGGGAGGGGTGACAGAGGTATAAGCAGGCAGAGGATTTAAAGACAAGTAGAAAGTTTAACTGGTTTCAGTGACACTATTATTCAGAGTTTACAAGTTAATTAAGTGACTTTCATTCAGCCTTCTGCCTCTACCAGTAGCCAGCCCGGTGACCAACAGTTTTGGCTATCAGTGAAGAACTGAGTTGGAGTTCTAAGATCTCTCTGGCTCTCAAACCTCCTACACTGCCTCTCCCTTTGCTGTGTCACTGCAGCCAAGGGGGAAGCGAGCACTAAGTGTCCATGGGGCAAGCCCAGCGGGACATTCTAAGGATGACGAACGACGACACCCACAATGATAAAGACAGACTGTAGTAACTGAGAACGGGGACACAACCAAGTAATGTGACAGAAACAATAGACGGTATCCTCATATACTGCCAGGGACAGTGACGCTAATAGACATGTGGGTGTGGAGTAACTATGCTCCTGTGGACTCTCTCTCCACCCTTTCATACATCCAGCATATTCCCTCTGGCCTTAAATCATTTTCCTGACCTATCCTTTTCTTCCAACTACGTAAGGAAACATATAGCACCCAAACAGTTGTGCCATAATGAGACATGTCACTACATCACACACTAAAAGGGAACAGACCCAATGCTGGGATACCTTTAGGATAAAATCTTTCAAATGAAGCATTCAGGCAAGTAAATGAAATCGGGGAATCGCTCCCAACTTATTAGGAGCATGCCCAATGCTATGCACCTTATTAGCTAGTCCACAGTAACCCAGCTCTGTTTTGGCATCTCTGCAAGACAGAAACAGCTGGGCTGCTGTCACCATGCAGTTTTGGTTTACAGAGTAGGCTGCCCACTCACCTTTTTCTAATTAAAATCATGCTGCGAGCCGAAACCGGTTTGGCTCAATGGATAGAGCGTCGGCTTGGGGACTGAAGGGTCCTGGGTTTGATTCCGGTCAAGGGCATATACCTTGGTTGCGGGCATATCCCCAGTAGGGGGTGTGCAAGAGGCAGCTAATCGATGACTCTCTCTCATTGATGTTTCTAACTCTATCTCTCTCCCTTCCTCTCTGTACAAAATCAATAAAATATACATTTTAAAATCATGCTGCGAACAGCCAGACTAGAGGCACAGGTCAGTGAGTTGCGCCGTTTTCACAGTGTGACATTAGATGAGGTTTTCCAAAGTGCTGAAGCCCTAATATTGAACCGGCTGCCGGAAGAGCAGCATTTACAGACTTCCCAGGGCGCCTCATTTCCCTGGGCTCAGACTTGTATACGCAGCAAGAGGTATTGGTAGGTCCCCAAACTGCTCAAAGGACTTACCTTTAGTAGCTTCTCTGTTCCTTAGGTGAGGAGGAATGTAGCGCCCTTCTAAAAAAAAAAAGAAAAAACAAACACACAAATAATGTAAATCTCTAGCCTTCTGGTCTAACTTGGTAAGGGGGGGCTGGGGATCCCCTTTTATTTTAAATGGGTTATTGCTTTATGAGGATAACTTTAAAAAAGGACAAGTTTGGCAAACAAAAATTCGACTTGGTAACTAACAGTTAAACTGCACAAAATAATTTAACTTGCCACTAGGTCTGCTATGATTTGAGAATTGTTGTAGATTAAAACAGTTGCACCGGAAGTATTACTATAACCTGAAAGACTACCATGTAATAAGTCACATACTTTGCCACTAAGAGACCTTTTTGTTTCCATCCTGGTAATTTCTAAAACAGAAAATATATATATATATATATATATATATATATATATATATATATATATATGGAAAAACTGAAATGGGGAAATAATTTTAAAGAATTGGGGTTTTAATTTGGGGCTTGCTGAGTTTATGTAGAGTTAACTGTTGCTCTGCATGCAGGCAAGAATATGGCCTAGAAAATGGATAAGAAGGCAAAACAAAAAGGAAAATCAACTCACTTATTTCTAATAAATCTGCAACCTAACTTCCCTTTTCCCCTTCTGGGTCAAATTAAATACCACAGATCTCTATTAGGAGGACCAATGCTTAACATTTTTAGCATGAATGGCAAATATAGTGAGATTTAAAACAAATGCTAAATGGCCCTTGGCTGGGTAGCTCAGTTGGTTAGAGCATCATCCTGATACACCAAGGTTGTGGGCTCAATCCCTAGTCAGGATGCATACAAGACACAAACTGAATGCATAAGTGGGACAACAAATCTGTTTGTTTCTCTCCCTCAAATAAATAAGATGCTAAGTAACTATGTGCCAGGAGTGTAACACAGTGCTTGAAGAAATACCGATTTCAGACTCTACAGCCCATACCCGTCTTTTATTTAATAGGATGGGAGACCTGGGCTAGAGCAAGTCTACTGCCAAATAATAACCCAGTAAGATACCCTACTTTTAACTTTAATCTAACAAGTCCCCCCCCCCCCCAAAAAGAAACTTTTATATCTTTATTTTATTGTTGACAGTATTAGATTATCTCCTAATCTCCCTTTTTGCCCCCTTCCACCCCACCCCTGCCCCACCCCAGGCTTCCCCAGGGGCTATGCATATGCTCTTTGGTTAATCTGTTCCTATCCCCTCCCCCCAACTCCCTCACTGAGATCAGTTGGGTTCCATGCATCCATACCTCTGGATCTATTTTGTCAGTTTATTTTGTTTACATCCCACCTATATGTCTACTTTTCAAAAGAATGACACAGTGACACAGCACTTAAAATCCTAAGCACCACAGATTCAATATAGCTTTGCTCTGTTGCTTTCACTTTCTTCATGGGAAAGGGGTAGCTAGCTGTTGAATGTTTCCTTTATTGAGTTGAATTCTGGTAAGGCTCTCATACAACCCCACGACCTCTAAGCTGGGCTCAGGATTCATACCAAAGTCTTCTAGAGGTAATTTGTGTGTTGTATTTCTTTAAATGATTGTTTTCAACAAGAAAACCAGCATTTTTTTTTTACTACCAAAAGGTTACAATGCTTTATATTGATCACTAATTCATAATTCTTACATAACACTGCCTACGTAATTCTTTACACCGTAAAAACCAGAGGGGAAATTGTTAAATTTTAAATAAACCCAAAAAATGAACAGCATTAAAACTAATATTCAGTAAATCCATAAAACATTTTACTTACTGCTGGCTGTACTCCCTCCACTCTGATTATCTGAAGAGTTCAGGTCTAGGCCAGCAAACTGGAAGAGAGTTAGACGGTTAGTAGCCAGAATGGTGAGGTATTACTAAAACTAGTCTGCTCCGAATCATGGGGCTGGTTTGAAACTACTAACGCAAAGGTGACTGAGGATGTGCTCCGAAGACTGTGAAAAATTCTAAATAAACACCACAGTATCCCTGTCCATACTGCAGACGGCAGCACGCCCAGATGCGGCTGTAGAGAAACCGGGTCCCTGTGCGTCATTCATTCAGGATTTCTCCCCCATAACATTCACCCCAGAAAAAGCTCCAGAACTGAAAATCATTTTAAAATGTCAAATACACAAAGGATGAATTTTAGCTCCAATTATATTTGACAAATGTTTCCAACGCCAACTTTCTACTTGGGATTATTTTAAATATGTAAAAGCACACCTGAAAACGTCAGAACAAAATTTTAATTCCTTTATGCCCCCAATACTGCACAAGCATTTTTAACTGGGGTAGCACTCTTAGAAAACATTAATACACCCACCACTCAGCACGAGGTTAAAAACAGCCCTGGGAAGTGGATTCTCCCATTGTCACCACAGATAAGCACAACTGGCATTCAATGCCTCAAAGACTAGGGCTGCTTTTCTCTAACCCCCATTTTTATCTATCCCCTTATACTAGTTCGAAACCTCATTCTACAAAAAGACCTGCTTTGCAAAAAATCAACACACACACACACACACACAAACCTGCTATCTTCATCACATTCTGTTATGACTAACCAGGAACCACTTACAAGCAAGGGGAGGGGAGGGGGATCTATATATGCCTAAAGTATTTTATAAGCCACGAAGACCAGACTTCTGTTGCCAACTGTCTGCAAAGGTGATGTGCTATAGCCATACCACAACTTCCGTGAAAAGGTCAAAGCGATTCTGTCTCATTGCAACCATCAATGGAGTCATTGAAGATTGGACACAGATGCTGTGTCTTAAAGAAAACGAGCTGAGCGAGACTAAAGGGCCTTATTTCTATAATTTCTATTAGCAAAAACGATGTCAAGGCTTTCTCTCTGGAGTAGTTATCGCAACAGACTGGCACATGAAAGCACAAAAGAAAAACTTTGTTTGCACTTGTTACCGGTTATTAATTTTACACTTGGCAACTTTCAACGCTAGTTAAGTGTTTAAAGATCGCCAAGATTACACTGTTGCAATTTTCTCAGCGGTGAATTTGCTTGCTGCTGAATTCTAAGGCTGCGTCTTCTTTCGAATTACATCAATTGCAAATTTCAAGTTTATTCCTGCCTAGAATCTTAAAAAGCGGCACCCCTGTCCCGGCGGCGGGTAGCTTACTGGGTTCGGGTGTCCCCCTGTACACCAAAAGGTTGCAGGCTGAACCCCCCATCAGGGCAAATGGGGGGGCAATGGATGGGTCTCTCTGCCAAGGATGCTTCTCCTCTCCTCCCTTCCTGGCTAAAACCAAAACATCCCCTCGGGTGAGGAATGTTCAAAAGGCACCACTTACATGGCAAATGCTAAAGCCGCCTGAACACCAGCCCTTTTTTCTCCTTCCGACCGAGACGTGTGAGCAATTCGGGGGACTTAATGTAACTGATTAACGTAAAGAATGTTTCCAAAGAAGAAATTACCCCCAAGAACATACACGATCTGTAATTAAGCTGTCACTAGGTTTCGTTTCAGGGTCATGCCCGGGTTTGGGAAGGCCGGCCGGAGTCCCCCGGGGCCAGGGACACCGCGGAGCTTATCGGCGCGGCCGCTGTCGCAGAGGAATGCAGACTTCCTGCCACCGGCCCCGCGGCCGCCCCGCCCGCCGGCCGAGGCTGCGGACACACACCTCATCTGACCTATTTCACCACCTCCTCCACGGCAGCAACAAGTCAACACAACTTCTGTCTTTCCCCGGAGCCACATCGAGTGTTCCCCCCACCCTGGATCTCAGCCACGGGGCCGGGAGGCTGGGCTGTCTTTCTGCTCCGGCCGATCCCTGGATCAAACGCCAGGAGCAGACACTCACGCAACCCGAAGTCCCTTCCAAGAAAAACAAAATCGGGGGGAAATGCATACACAGCAGCAGCGCTGGCCACCGGCTACAGCGCCGCAGTGCCTGCGGGGGGCAGCGCCGGGAAAGGGCCCCCGGGGCTCAGCCTCGGTCCCCGGAGCCCGGCGCGCGCAGCGGCCCTCGCGCCCTGCCCCCCCCCCCCGCCCCAACCTTCTGCGTCACAAAACTTTCCACTCCGGAAACCGGCTCCCGGGCCGCCGCGCCGGCCGCCTGCGGAAGGAAGGCCGCCGCGATGGCCCGGGCGCCCCTTCCATCTCCCTTTCCGGGCGCTCGCCGGCCGGGCCCCGACATCCTCCCCCCTCCCTCCGCCGCCAGCCGGCCGCAGCGCCGCCCCGCCGCCCGGCGCCACACAAAGGAGGCCGCCGCCATTACCGGCGCGGCCGCCCCCCGCGCCGCCCCCTCCCGCATTCCAGGGCCGCGGTCCACGGCGGGGGCGCGCGCGCGCTCCCGGCCGCCGCCTGCCGGGAAGCCGGGCCGCGGGGCCACAAAGACCCGGGGCGCACCCCGCCGCCGCCCGCGCCGGTCGGTCGGGCCGGGCCCGCGCGTGCGCCTCCCCGCGAGCGCGCGCACCCGGCCCTCCGCCGCCCGCGCCGGCACACACAAAAGCCGCCATTGTGCTCGTCCCGGGGACAATACCGCGGGTCGAGCCGGGGACCCGGCCCGGGCGCCGGTCACAAGCCGCGTTCCCGTCACCTCCCCCTCCCGCGCGGCCCCGCGGCCCCGCGCCAGCCCGAGGCGGCCGGGAAATGGGAGCGAAGGGCGTCCGCGGGCGCTGCGCCATAAGCCTAGTTGGCGGAGGGGAGGGATCCGGGGCGCAGGGCAGCTCACCTGCTGGTCCAGCCCGAGCGCATTTTCCACCGCCACATGACTCATCCCTGAAGAGTACCGGGAACTCGGAGTCTTCCGCTGCTGAGCGAGTGCGTTAGGTTCACCGCGAAGGTCCTCTCACGGGAGAACTGCGGCTCTGGAGCGCTCGGCGCTGCCAGGGATCTAATATACCCACTCGTTGGCTGTGACGTCAGCACGTACTGTGCGTGCCCTCCCTTTCACACCCCCGCTCCCGCTGCCCCACCACTTCTGCCTAGCGACTGAGCGCTCGGACAGCCCCAATCTCGCGGGATTTCTTGTTTTCCCGTCCCTGGCTGGTCGTCCTACCTGGGAACTCAAAACGCAAACGCTGTCCTACTTCGCTAGAGCTTCCCTTCCCTGTTCCCCGCGGAAGGCTCGGTTCTCGAGATATCGCGAGAACTCGTCTTCCCGCTTTTCTCCCGCTAGGGGCTTTAACATTTCCTTTAAGGCCTCGGTCACCTTCCATCCTTCCACTCCCGATGTTCGCTGTTCCTCCCTTCCTGGCGCTCGCCCTCGCTCTCTTTTCTTTCCCTCAGTGTCCGAACGAGCGGATGCCGGGAGATTTTTCCAAACCGATCGCCCTCGCTGGTCCGCGGCCACCCTATCCGTAGTCCGGGGTCACGTGACCGCAGGTGCCGGCCGCGGTGGCCATTTTGTGGACCCGGAAACCGAGGCTTAAATAGGGCGCTCGGAATGCGGGGAGTCCCCAGGGGGACTTGGGAAGAGGAGTGGGAAAAGGAGGCGACAGAAACGGGAGGAAGGGGAGAGGGAAGGTGACCGGGCTGGGGGCCGGGGGAGCTGGCGGCGCGCCGGGGGCCGTCGCTCTGCGGCGCCGTTGCCTAGGCAGCAGGGACGCCGCCTAGAAACGCAGCAATCCCTCAGTGTCACCCCCAGACTCCAGCGCCTGCGCGCGCCCGCGAACCCCGCGATGAGGAAACAATAAAACAGTCACGCGCCGAGTTCGAGCGGCTGGGTGCACCCAGGGGGGACCCCGGCCTCCGCGGGCACCAGTGCTACATGGGGCCCTTTATTTCCCCCTCACAGCCGGGGGACCCCGGGTACCGAGGACGGCTCCCCTCGGGAACAGGGGGGCTGCCCAAGTGATGTGGCTTTATCCCCAGCCTCGGGCCACTGCGGTGGAGGGGGAAGGGGAGGAAGGGGGGCCCCCCTAACCCGCCACCCCCAGTCCCAGCTCCCATGCCCGGGCCGTCAGGTGAGGAACATGCGGTGGCCAGCGGGTCCCTGGCTTCAGGGCGCGGCCGCACAGACGCGGTTCTTTCTCACAAACGCTTCTCCCTCCTCTCCGACCCGCAGCCTGACAAATACCACGCAGCGTTTTTCGCCACCACCCCCCCCCAAAAAAAAAAAAAAAACACACTCAAATTCCGATAGCTCATCCTCCCCACATGATTTCCCAGACACCACTCTCCCTTCCCAGTTCTAAAATGGAAATAATCCTAAGGAGGCAGGAGATAGCCCGGTGCTGGGGCAGGTGCTTCCCTGCTCCGGTCTCCACTTCCTCGTTTGGGAGGGGAGCCGGCTGTCTGCGTACCCCTGAGAAGACCACTCCTTTTTCTAGCAGTGTTTTGTAACACCCGACTACCATGCTGAAATAAGAAATCACAGATAATAAAATACACAATTTCAAAAACACATGATCCAACGAATAAAAGCTGGGTGGTTAGAATGAGACGAATTTGATGTGTGACCGCTCCCAGGCACGCCAGCTGATGCAGACACCAACCCGGCACTTCCCAACGCGAGGGCAGCCCTGGCACGGTCCCTGCACCCAGCACCAAGGCTGCCTTCATTCCGGTCCGCACACAGAGCAGGAGCTGGCCGATGGACCCTGGATGCACCAAACAAATCAATGCGTTTCCCTCTCTCTCTCTCTCTCTCTCTCTCTCTCTCTCTCTCTCTCTCTCTCTCAAGTCAATTTTTTAAAATGCGACTGGAAACGTGTGTTTTCACAACTCCAGTATGATGAGCCATTTTGCCACTGGTGAGTTCCTTTTACAAAACGACTAATCGTTGTTGTTTTTTCCCCTTTTACACTTTTTTATTAAATTATTATCTGTGTACATATTTTAACATTGCTCCCCCTCCCATTTATACCCTCCCTCCCCAGATAATGTTTGAAACAAAATAGCACAATGTTCCCTCCCTCGCTGTGGTAGTTACATTCCAGACTGAGAGCCCTGCCCCATAGCTGCTCTGCGAACAGGCTTGCGAGCCACATGCGGCTCTTTGGCCCCTTGAGTTTTTAGCAAAGGCCAGCTGAGGAGTGCCCTAATTAAGTTAATAACAATGTACCTACCTATATAGTTTAGGTTTAAAACATGTGGCTCTCCAAAGAAATGTCAGTCATTGCGCTGTTGATATTTAGCTCTGCTGACTCATGAATTTGCCGACCACTGGCTTAGAGCATCCTTCCCGTAAGCCAAGAGTGCGGGTTCCGTCCCTGGTCAGGGCACACACACGAAGCAACCAATGAATGTGTAAATAAGTGGACCAACAAATCGGTTTCTCTAAAATCAATTTTTAAAAACTGGCCAGAGAGCTCTAGCCAGTTTGCTCAGTGGGCAGAGCATTGGCCTAGGGACTGACAGGTTTCAGGTTCTGTTCAGGTCAAGGGCACTACCCCGTGGCAGGCTGCCGGCCCTGGTCGGGGCATGTGGGAGGCAACCAGTTGATGTGTCTCTCTCACATCGGTATCTCTGTCTCTCCCTTTGTCTAAAAGGAAAAATATCATAGGGTGAGGATTCAAAACAAAACAAAACAAAAAACTGGGCAAAGCTAGTTTGTGCTTGCATGTCTAATAGAGTTAATTCTGGGGAATTCGTTTTCAGGTGAGCGTCCCGCACTGTAGACTAGCACGCCTGGTGCCTGCCCACTAAGTGCCAGTAGCCCCTGCCGGTCACTGTGACAACCAAAACCCACAGCTCCCCCAGGGCCTCCTAGAGAGCCACCAGGCTCCACGCCATCCCCGTCCCTTTCCGCCGACATTCGTGGATTCTCAGGAACCGTTGTCAGGTGTGTTTGCGTGGTTTTGCTTCAGTTTTTCTTTCAGGGTGAAGAGACTAAAAGCGCCCTGACCAGTGTGGCTCAGTGGATAGAGCGTCAGCCTGCGGACGGAAGGGTCCCAGGTTCGATTCTGGTCAAGGGCATGGACCTTGGTTGCGGGCACATCCCCAGTGGGGAGTGTGCAGGAGGCAGCTGATCGATGTTTCTCTCTCGTCGGTGTTTCTAACTCTCTATCCCTCTCCCTTCCTCTGTAAAAATCAATAAAAAATATATATTTTTTTAAAGAGAGTAAGAGCTGTGAGTTCTGACAGTTCAAACTGCACATAACAGTGGGATATACTTACTATTCTGCTTCTGGGCGTTATTTAATTTTGAGTACAAGGTACTGCCTGGGAGTGCCTAAAAGAGTAAGTTATACAGCCTGGCTGGTGTGGCTCAGGCTTGAGCATCAACTTAAAAACCAGGAGGTCAGCGTTCAATTGAGGTCAGGGCACAGGCCCTGGTTGCAGGCTCCATCCCCAGTGGGGGAGTGCAGGAGGCAGCCGGTCAGTGATTCTCTCACCATGAATGTTTCTGTCTCTCTCCCTCTCCCTTATTCTCTGAAACCAATTAAATATATTTTTAAAAAAGAAATCATACAGCGCTTTCCTGTTTGCAGTGAGCCCCGCTCATAGGCAAACTCAGTTCAAATCAATGGCTGTTCTGCTAATATACTCTAATTGGAATCGCAAGTGGGAAAGGGAGCGGGGAAATGTACGAGGCTTTGTCTTCAAACACATTCACTGAGAAAGAGTGCGCAGGCGGGTGGCTGACACTGCCGGCGACTTTTCCACCGAGCCATTTGCATATCTTCCCGGCAGTCATTTGCAAATTTTATTGAAAGTGACCTCAAAGAGCTGAGGAAAAGCTGAACGTGAGAAACTTTTCCGGCCGCCCTTCCTAAGGTTCCCGGGCATTGTTCAACGGAGCCCCCACGTCCGAGCAAATAACTACCCTTTGTACCGCCCGCCCTCCCCGGGGGCAGCCAATCAGACGAGAGAAAGCCTGCAAATCCAGATCCTGGCAGCTCAGATCCCCCCTGAGACGGGGAACCACTTAACATCTCAATGCCTCAGTTTCCATCTATAAAGTTAGAAAGAACAAAGAATTTATATGCATAGATGCATAATCCATGCACACTGAGCAGTGTGGTGAAGGGGGGAGGAAGGACAAAGGGGGAGAAAAGGGGACATAGGTAATACTTTCAACAATAAAGAGAAGTTAAAAATAAAAGTTTTGCCCGGCCAGGAGATCTCGGTTCAATCCCAGTCAGGGCACAGGCCTGTGTTGTGGGCTCCATCCCCAGTGGGGGATGTGCAGGAGGCAGCCGGTCCATGCTTCTCTCTCATCGTGGATGTTTCTGTGTCTCCCTCTTTCTTCATCTCTGAAATAAATAAATCGTTTTTTTCTAAATAAATAGAACAGGGGTTTTTTTGTTTGTTTGTTTTTGCCTCAAAAGGTGGTTGAGATGGAAGGGCTGGTGCATGAAATGCTTTGTCTACCAATTCTAATGTGGGGCTAGTTCCATTCGTTTGTTTCCGAAAGTGACTTTATTTTTTTTTTAATATTTTTAATTGATTTTTTATAGAGAGTTAGAAACATCGATGAGAGGGAGACATCCATCAGCTGCCTCCTGCACACTCCCCACTGGGTATGCACCCACAACCAAGGTACATGCCCTTGACTGAAATCAAACCTGGGACCTTTCAGTCCGCAGGCCGACACTCTATCCACTGAGCCACACCGGCCAGGGCCCGCAGGTGACTTTACACACATTTCCTCACCTCTCCCTGAGGCTGGCTTTCTCTTCTTTATTGTTGACAGTATTACATGTCTCCCTTCGGCCCCCTCCACCCACTCCTGACCTTGACTGTGTCCCTGGGTGACACATAGTGCGCACAAGTTCTCTCCTCTCTCCCTATCCCCTCCCCCACCGCGCCAAGGTCTGCTGTCCTGTCCCATGCACCCCTCCCTCTGAGCCTGCTTTGTTCATCCGTTTATTCCGTTCTTTAGATTCGCCTGTGAGTGAGATCATGAGCGGTTTGTGTCTCTAACTGGCTCATTGGCCTCGCACCGTTCTGAGAGCGATTTTTGTTATCTGTGCGGCCCAAGCCGGCCTGTCAGAGCTGGGCCAGGCCGAAACCGCATTATTGTGATGCAAACAAACCACGTGGCTGAGGAGCCCCCGGCCCGCAGGACAAAGCGGGGAGCACAGCGGGAGGAAGAGGGATTCCAAGAAGTGGAGACCTCGAGCCTTTCGTGGTGACTTCATTTCGCAAAGTGCTGAATTCTTTTTTTTTTTTTTTTTAATATATTTTATTGTTGTTTTTTTACAGAGAGGAAGGGAGAGGGAGAGAGAATTAGAAACACTGATGAGAGAGACACATCGATCAGCTGCCTGCAGTGTGGATGTTTGATATTTGCCAAGGTCCATGCCCCTGACCAGAATCAAACCTGGAACCCTTCAGTCCACAGGCCGACGCTCTATCCACTGAGCCACACCGGCTAGGGCAGTGCTGAATTCTTGATCATGTTTGGAACAAAACAGTGCCATGTCCTAGCAGTTACATTCCCAGACAAGTGAGTGCGTGTCAGAGGGAGCCGTTCTTGAACTTCCGAGCGCCACGTGTTTCCCCTGCCGGGGCCAGGGACAGGCCTGATCCCCCAACCCTCTTCCCTCTGGGGGGACAGGGTAAAGTTCAGCAGGCAAAAAAAAATAAATAATAATAATAATAATAATAATAATAATAAAGTTCAGCAGGCAGAGCTCCCCGCAATCAGGTTAATTACAGGGGAGAGCAGCTGCCCCTTGTGTCTGCTTTTGTGTCTGAAAGCCGAACAGCCTTTGGGGGGTTTGTTTGTCTGTTTGGGGTGTCAGACAGGGCAGGCCCCCTCCCATGCGGTGAGTTACCGCATCAGGAGGGAAGTGGGGAGTCTGGCTCCAGGATATCATCCGAGGGCCAGAGCTGCTACTTCCCAAACCAAGAATGTCTTAGCCCAGTGGTCGGCAAACTCCTTAGCCAACAGAGCCAAACATCAATAGGACAACGATTGAAATTTCTTTTTTAAAAATATATCTTATTGATTTTTTACAGAGAGGGAGGGAGAGAGATAGAGAGCTAGAAACATCGATGAGAGAGAAACATCAATCAGCTAGGGATGTGCCCGCAACCAAGGTACATGCCCTTGACCGGAATCGAACCTGGGACCCTTCAGTCCGCAGGCCGACGCTCTATCCACTGAGCCAAACCTGTTAGGACCTGAACATGTTTTCAAACAAAAACTCAGTGCGTGGCTGCCTTCACTCGCCCAGTGACGGCCTGGCACAGGGAACGAATCGGGGAGCCTTGGGGGGATCTGAACGGGGTGCGGAGCGGAGCGGGCAGGAGGCTGCCTGGCCTTGAGAGACCCCAATGCTGCATCTCAGTAACGGGGCGCTTTTAAGATTCCCTGCTGGATATGGCCCCTTCCCTTCGCGATGCCTGGTGCCACTGCCCCACACGCTCTGACGGCTTCTGTGGTTCACCATCTTTTAAACTTTACGTCTCTTTTCCTCTTTTTTTTTTTGTGCCCACACCACACTCCTTTGTCTGCCAATCCTGTTCAATGTTTTTTTAATACATATTTTTATTGATTTCAGAGAGGAAGAGAGATAGAAACATCAATACTGAGAGAGAATCATTGATCGGCTGCCTCCTGCATGCCCCTAACTGGGGATGGAGCCTGCAACCCAGGCACGTGCCAGAATTGAACCTGGGACCCTTCAGTCTGCAGGCTGACCCTCTATCCACTGAGCCACACCAGCCAGGGCCCTCTTCAATGTTTTAATTTTTCTTTCTTTAGAGGTTCAGCTGGTTAGAGTGTCCTTCTGATACACCCAGGTAGCGGGTTCCATCCTTGCTCGGGGCACATACAAGGAACAACCAAATCCGTGGAAACAGAAAAGAAAAGGATTTCTCTCTATCTCCTTCCCTCTCTCACTTCCTCCCCCTCCCTCCCTTTCTCTCTCTCTCTCTCTCTCTCTCTCTCTCTCTCTCTCTCTCTCTCTCAGATCTATGAATTAAAAGGTAATAAAATAAAGGCATCTTGATGCGCTGCGATGCTCTATAATGAAAACTATTCATCAGGTCTCCCACAGCTCCGGACAGAGCTCCTAAAACCTCGGAATTTCCTGCGCGGAGCCTGCGAGGCCTTTTGTTATGTTAATGCGGGGGCTGGTTGCCAGGGGAGACGATCACATGATGACAGGCTTGGAATTTTCATTCCCACCCCACCCCCACCCTGGGGAAAGGATGAGGGGCTGAATGGAGAGTGAGTTCAGTCGTCCTAGGACAATGAGGCTTATGTATGGAGCCTCCATAAAAACCGAGAAGATGCCCCCAGGGCGGGGGGGGGGGGGGCTCCTCCCCTTCCCACACCCGCCCCGCGCAGCCTCCCTCTGACCCGCCCTGACGCACAGCCCTGATGCGGGAGTAAATGCTCCTCTGAATCTGACCCAAATCGGGGGTCGCTGGGACCCCCAGTCTGTAGCTGGCTGCTCAGAAGCAGGGGACAGCCTGGGTTTGCCGCCGGCATCTGAAGCCAGGGGAGGGGCGGGCGGGACTGAGCCCTGGGCCTGTGGGGTCCACACCCTTCAGGCAGGGCGTGAGAGCGGAGCTGAACTGTGGGACATCCAGCTGGTGTGGGAACTGCTTGTTCAATCATCCTGTCCCACCCAGTGTTCTCAATCATGATAGACAGAATTGGCCCTGGCCGGTGTGGCTCAGTGGATAGCGCGTCGACCTGCGGACTGAAGGAACCCGGGTTCGATTCCGGTCAGGGGCATGTACATTGGTTGCGGGCACATCCCCAGTGGGGGGGGGGCGTGCAGGAGGCAGCTGGTCGATGCTTCTCTATCATCGATGTTTCTAACTATCCCTCTCCCTTCCTCTCTGTAAAAAATCAATAATATATATATATATTTTAAAAAGACCTGTGTACTTAAAGCCCTGGACCTTCTGCTAATTCTCCCTTCCCGTGGGCCATCCTAATGTCACGAAGCAAAAGACAGAGGGGACTTAGAGGCCAGGGCTCGGAGCCAAACCCAGGCCACGTGCAGCCAGGGCCCCTGGTACCCTCCGACTCAGCGATCCCAACCAAGCGCCTCCCCATCTCCCCAGCAACTGCCTCCTCTGGTCTTTTTTAATGTGTTTTTATTGATGTCAGAGGGAGTGAGAGGGAGAGAGAGCAGCCTCCTGCCCGCCCCACCCTGGGGACGGAGCCTGTGCCCTGACCGGAATCGAACCCTGACCCCCTGGCTCACAGGCCGGGCATCCAGGTGCCTGTGCGCAGAGTCTGGATTTGGGGCTGTTGGCTGCTCAGATTATTCCATGTTCTGTGTGGCCACTGGCACCATCCTGGTTGTGAAGCGGGTGGATGGGTCCATCATGGGCTTGCTCTCCCTGATTCCTCTCGCCTCCTGGGAAGGTTATAGCCCCCTTTTCTATGTACCCCAAGTTCACTGCCAGAACATCTCAGTCCTTCAGTGAGGCCCATGCTGCCAGCAGACCACTCGTTTGCATCCTCTGCTGGGTATTAGCGTGCAGCTCGGCAGCCTGCAGAGAGCGGAAGGTCTGCGGCTGCTCCTCCACCTGAACAATCAGCCGATTAGTGAGGCGGCACTGAGCACTGAAAATAGAAGGCAGCGGTGCCGCTTCTTCCTCAGGAATTGTTCTAGGATGTTCAGCTCACCAACTGCCGCCCACTCTCCTCTCCTGGAATGTTTCTGAATCTGTCATGTCACCTTCCCACAGCCTGAGGTTGAATGTAAGAACACTAATTAGCCCTGGCCGGTGTTGCTCAGTGGATAGAGCACCGGCCTACGGACTGAAGGGTCCCAGGTTCGATTCTGGTCAAGGGCACATGGGTGGGTTGCAGGCTCCATCCCCAAGTGGAAGGGGAGGGGCGTGCAGGAGGCAGGTGATCCATGATTCTCTCTCATCATTGATGTTTCTCCCCCTCTCTCTTTCTCTCTCTGTCTCTCTCTCCCTCCCTCTCGCTTCCTCTCTGAAATCAATGAAAATAAATTTTAAAAAATACATGGAGCAAATGAATGAGTGGTACCAAACGTGCAGTAAGTAACTGTTCTAAGGAGGAAGATATTCTGGTGGCCTGGAAAGTTCTGGAAGCTTTCAAAGTTGGAGCTTGAATCAAACCTGGAGCCGCAGGTAGTATTGGGATCATCAGAGGGGAGAGGGAGGCTGCTTCCAGCTGTGGGCATGAGGGCGAGATGCCGGGTGTGTAGAGCTAGGAAGGAGGCAGTCAGGGGTGGAGGAGGGTGGGGGTGGGGGGGCAGGATGACAAAAGGCATGCTCTGATTTTAAGCCCAGACATTTGCTGTGAAGATCAACTGGCGGGTCCTACACGGGCGGGCAAGGTCAGCGGGCAAGGTCAGCCTTCTGCTCTGAAACATTCTTGGAGGAGGGCTGGTTCTTGGAGGAGGGCTGGGCTCGTGTGGCTCAGTGGATAGAGTGTCCGCCTGCGGACTGAAGGGTCCCGGGTTCGATTCCGGTCAAGGTCATGTACCTTGGTTGCGGGCACATGCAAGTGAGGCAGCTTGTCAGGGGAGACCACCGTCGACCAAACAGGTGTCACTTTATTTTATTTTTCATTATTTTTAAAAAATGTATTTATACTGATTTGAGAGAGGAAGAGAGAGGAAGAGGAAGAGAGAAATCAGTAATGAGAGAGAATCATGAACCCGCTACCTCCTGCACGCCCCACACTGGGGATGGAGCCCACAACCTGGAGATGTGCCCATGACCGGAATCAAATCTGAGACCCTTCAGTCCGAAAGCTGACGCTCTATCCACTGAGCCACACCAGCCAGGGCCACATCAAAATGTTAAACTTTGCTCTGCCCAAGACCCTGTTAAGATTACAAGGGAGACTAAGGAGTACAAATTGCCAGTTATAAAAGCGCCACAGGGCCGTAAAGCACAGCACAGGGAATGCAGTCAGGAAGGTGGTAATGACTGTGGCGCCGGTGGGTACCAAATCCACTGTGGTGAGCACTCAGTAAGCTATGGCAATGTCTAATCGCCACGTGGTACACTGGGAACTGGCACAAGATAGGATGTCAACTCTCACCCAAAGCAAAGTTAAAAAAAGATGAAAAGACAAGTTAAAGACTGGGAGAGGATATTTGCAAATCACACACCTGACAAGGACTTGTATCTAGATGATGTGTGTAAAGAACTCTCAGATCTCAACACTCATAAACAATCCATTAGGAAATGGGCCAAAGACATAAGCAGATATTTCAATGAACTGGATACATGGATGGCAAAGAAGCCCAGGAAAAGGTATTCAGCATCCTTGTCGTTAGAGAAACCCGGGTTCAAACCACAATGAGACATCAGCACATCCATCAAATGGCTAAAGTCACAGATAGTGGCGACACCAAATGCTGGCTGATCTACAGAGAAATTGGCTTGTTCCCTCAGCCACTCCGGAAGACAGCCTGACGGGTTCTTTTAAAACGAAAGAGGGACTTACCATACGACCCAGGACTTACATCACACATTTATCCAGAGAAATGAAACTTATTCTCACACAGAAACCCGCACTCAAATGTTCACAGTAGCTTTAATAGCCAAAGACTTGAAGCTACCGAATATCTTCCAATGAGTGACGGTTAAACTGTGGTTCAACCATACCATGGAATATCAAACAGTAAAAAGGAATGAACTGGCCCGGCCAGCATGGCTCAGTGGTTGAGCGTCGACCTATGAACGAGGAGGTCAAGGTTTGATTCCTGGTCAGGGTATAGTTTGTGGGCTTGATTCCTGGTGTGGGGCGTGCAGGAGGCAGCTGATCCGTGATTCTCTCTCAGCATGGGTGTTTCTCCCTTTCCCTCTCCCCTCCTCTCTGACATCAATACAAGTAAATATTTAAAAAGAAATACAAAGGAATGAACTAGCATGTTAAAAACTCAATGTTTGTGTTTCCCTAATGGGAAGGCATTTGGAGATGGGGCTTTGGAAGGTGATTAGGTTTCGCTGTGGTTATGAGGGTGGGGCCCTCATGATGGCATTCGTGCCCTTGTAAGGAAAGCCCCAGACACCAACACTCCCTCTCTCCATCCCCTGCCTGCCCCAGCCAGGAAGAGGGCCCTCACCCAGAACCAATTCTGCCAGCTACCTTCATTTTGGACTTCCAGAACTCTGAGAGCTAAATGTCTGTTGCGTAAGCCACTCAGCCTTCAGTATTGTGTTATAGCAGCTGGAGCTAAGACATGTTAATACACATAATGACAAAGACAGAGCTTCAAGGGATTCTGTTGGGGGGGCAGAGGGAGCCAATCTCAAAAGGATGCACACCGTATGATTACTTTTACACAACATGTGAGAAATCACATCATTCTAGAGATGGAGGACGGTGTAGTTTGCCAGGGGTTAGGGATGGGGGAGGGGAGGGAAGCAGATGTGGCCATACAGGGATGGCCTGAGGGAGCCTTGTGGTCATGGTCCAGGTCATTATCTCCACCACGGTGGTTACACAAAGCTACACCTGAGAGCATTGCATGGAGCTACGTGCACACACATGCAAAGGAGCCCACGTCAAACTGGCAAAATGCAGCCCGGCCGGTGTGGCGCAGGGGATGAGCCTGGATCTAGGAACCAGGAGGTCAGGGTTCAATTCCCGGTCAGGGCACAGGCCCGGGTTGCAGGTTCCATCCCCAGTGTGTGATGTGTGGGAGGCAGCCCATCCATGATCTTCTCTGATTCTCTTTCATGTCTCTCTCTCTCTCTCTCTCTCTCTCTCTCTCTCTCTCTCTCTCTCTCTCTCTCTCTCTCTTTCCCTCTCCCTTCCTCTCTGAAATCAATATATATATATAATCTGAATAAGGTCTGTAGGCTGTACATTTCCTGATTTTCATCTCATACTGTAGTTCTGCAGCTCCCTTGGGAATCTATGGTTAGTCTAACATTAAAAGTTGTTTTTCAATGAAACCAGACAGCATTTCTGACTCCCAACTTTGTTTTGCTTTAAGCACACCCTCCCTTTTAAATACTGTTTGCAACATCAAGATTCCTGGGAGCCTGGAGGCAATTAAATCTATCTGGAGCCTTCCGAGGCGCCTTTAACGCTGTCATCCTTTGTTACTGCTCTGTGGTGGTAGCAGCGAGGCTTCTCTTAAAGGCCCAGTGCGGCTCCCTCCCTCTCCCTTTCTGGTTACTGAAATCCTCGTGGTTTCCTTCTTGGTGAGCTCTTCTGGCAAAAGGGGAGGGAAGGGTTCTCTGAGGATCCCGGAGCCGAATCGTGTGCAGAAATGTGAAGAGTCAGCAGTGCCCATGCTGACCTTTCCTAGCGTCACGGCCCCGAGGCTGATGGACAATTACGCTCTACAATTAAGTGCACTGGAGCGGCAGGCGCTCCTGGCGGGTAATTACCCATTCAGCCTGTGCTTTATGTCCTGACCTCATCCCAGTGACAGCTGGAGAAGTAGGTGCTGAGCCCCTTGGGCTGTCAGAACAAAGCACCGCAGGCTGGCAGCTTACACACAACACACACATTCCTCGCAGTCCTGGGATGTCCAAGATCAAGGTACCAAAAGCCTGCGGGTGTCTGGTGAGCCCGGGGCCTGATTCAAAGACGCTTTCTGGGGTCTCTTTTATAATGGCACTGACCTGCCCTGGCCGGGTTGCTCAGTGGGTAGAGTGCCGGCCCTTGGGTTAAAAGATTGTGGATTGGATTCCGGTCAAGGGCAGGGTACCTAAATTGCAGGCTCTGTCAGGGTTGTGTGGGAGGCAACCAATCCTTATGTCTCTCTCACATCAATGTTTCTCCCTCTGTCTCTCCCCCTCCCTTCCCCTCTCTCTAAAAATCAATGGAAAAATGTCCTTGGGTGAGGATTAACACTAAATAAGCAAACAACTAACTAGCTAAAGGGCACTAATCCCATTTGTGAGGGCCCACCCTCAAGGCCTAAAAGAGGCCCCATCTCCTAAGACCATTGAGTTGGGCTTGAGATTTCTACATATGACTGGGGGTGTGGGGCCACAATGGATAGCAAGAACATTTCTCCTGATTCCTCCGGTTTGTGGGGACCCCGCACTGGCTGAAGGAGAGAGAGAGAGAGAGAGAGAGAGAGAGAAAGTGCCCTCGCAGAAGTGTTTCTTGAGGAAGCCATGAGACTTGGTGGCCATGGGACAGGCTCCTGTCTCCCTGTCACACTGTCACCATTCCTGCTCCTGCGGGACCAGCCGGTGGTCCTCTGGCCGCTTGGGAGAGCCTGCCTGTCATAGCTGCTCGCTAAGCACCTTTGTCACTCTCAGTCCCTGTGCGAGCCCCGGGCAGCGCTGACAGCGGGTCTGTGCCACACAGGGCTGTTTTCTGCGGGGGTTTTGGTTAATACTCCCTGAGGATACTGCCCATTGGTTTTTAGGGAGAGTGGGAGGGAGGGGGAGAGACAGAGAGAAACATCCATGTCAGAGAAACAAAGCCATGCAAAACCGAACAGACTTGTTCTGTCCCCTGAGGTCAAACCGATACGGGGTGAGAAACAGTTGCTGCTGATTGCACGGTGCCCACGAGGCCAGGAGCCCTGGGCACTTCTGTCCCGAAGATGCCCTGGCTGCCGTCTGTCCTGGCTGACTGTCTGTCTGCTGCCTGTGCCCAGCCTGCTGGCTGCCCTGGATGGCAAGCTGGATGTGACTCTGACGGCATGAATGGGGCTCCGGGCTCCCAGCTTCTGAGCCACAGACCCCTCCATCACGCAGCTCCTGGGGACCCTCATGTCTCAGGACGGCGTTCAGGGAGGGACAAGCCTGCGCAGTGTCCACTCCGTCCACGCGGTCACCTTTTTGCGTTTGGAGGGGAAGGAACTGCTGCAACTGTCACCCTGCAGCTCTCAGTGTGACTGCGCTGTCCTCACGGCCTTCATGGGTGTGATTAACCCATGACAATCTACCAGCTGCACCAGCAACCATTCCTTTTGCTTGTTTGTTTTCTTTTGATTTCAGAGAAGAAGGGAGCGGGAGAGGGAGAGAAACATCCATGATGAGAGAGGATCATGGGCCGGCTGCCTCCTGCACGCTCCCCACTGGGGATGGAGCCCCCAACCCGGGCCTGTGCCCTGACTGGAAAATTGAACCCTGACCTGCTGGTTCCTAGATTGATGCTCAACCCCTGAGCCACGCTGGTGTGTGGCTTCTTCTTCTTCTTTTTTTATTTTTATTTTTTCTATATATTTTATTGATTTTTACAGAGAGGAAGGGAGAGAGATAGAGTTAGAAACATCGATGAGAGAGAAACATCGACCAGCTGCCTCCTGCATCCCCTCCTGGGATGTGCCCGCAACCAAGGTACATGCCCTTGACTGGAATCGAACCTGGGGCCCTTCAGTCCACAGGCCGGCGCTCTATCCACTGAGCCATATGGGTCAGGGCTTGTGTGGCTTCTTAATGAGCCGTGACCACTCGCTGCTTCCTCCCAGGGGACAAGACATTGTTTCCTCAGATCATTGTCGTTTGGACGCAGCTAGCAGCATCCTGAGACTTTGGACGTGACCAGCAGGCAGTCCCCATGGAGGAGGGACATGGAGCTTCACAGCACAGCCCCCTGGACCCAGACGCTGACCTTGGGAAGGCCATGGAAGGGGCGCAGGCTGAGGCTGAGGCTGAGGAGGGCTGGAAGGCTGGTCTGGGAGGATGTGCGTCTCGTTCGTGAAGCCAAAGCTCGCTGCTCTCCTGGCCGATGGTAAGGCCACAATGTCCCCAACCCAACACGTGGGAGGTCTCCGCTGAGCTGGAGGGGTCGAACCAGAGCCGGGAGGAGGCAGTGGGATGGAGATGTGTGAGGCTTAGGAGACGGGATCTGGGGCTGGGGGGGATCCGATGGGGAGAGGGGGGAAGCAGCTGGCCTGGGACACTGGATGACGAAGATCACAAATACTGTACATGGCCCGGCCGGTGCGGCTCAGTGGATAGAGCGTCAACCCATGAACCAGGAGGTCACAGTTCAATTCTGGTCAAGGGCACATGCCCGGGTTGTGGGCTCCATCCCCAGTGGGGGGCGTGCAGGAGGCAGCGATTCATGCTTCTCTGTCATCATGGATGTTTCTCTCTCTCCCTTTCTTTCTGACATCAATGAAAATATATTTAAAGAAACAAATACTGGGCACGAGGCAGGGCTCCGGGGGAGGACTTGAGCCACTGTGGACATGCTCAGCTGAGGAGCCGGCGGGCATCCAAGTGGGGGCGTCCAGCAGGCCTTAGGGAATGGGGACCCGAGCCACTGCCTAAGCCAGTGACGCTGCTGAGCAAACACCGCTGCATTGGCGCTGCGGCCACAGCTGTGGTGGTCAGGCAGAGACCAGTGTCCCCGTTAGCTGGAGGACTCACTGACATTGTAACCCAGCGCATAACCTGATTGGGGGGAGGAAGCGGCCGAGGGTGGGGAACGGGAACTCACGTTACAGTTACAGATTCTAGAAAAACCTAGACACCACTGTTTCCCCGAAAGGAACTTCCTGTTCCGATCAGTGTGCAACAGAATGTGAAAACGGACGCTTCTCCACAGACCAGCGATGGCGAAGGTGACCTGAGGAGTGAGGTGCCGTGTCACCACACGGGTTTACAAACGCAATAGCTCCCTGGCCAGTCAGCTCCTCCGGGCGCCTTCTGAGGAGCCACAGGAAAGGTGCCCCAGACCCTGGCCGGTGTGGCTCAGTGAGCAGAGCATCGGAAGGGTCCCGGGTTTGATTCTGGTCAAGGGCATTACCTTGGTTGCAGGCTCCATCCAGCCCCTGGTTGGGCACATGCAGGAGGCAACCAATCGATGTGTCTCTCTCACATCAATGCTTCTCTCTGTCTCTCCCTCTCCCATCCACTCTCCAAAGATCGATGGGGAAATATCGTCAGGTGAGGACTAATACAACAAAAGGAAACAAAAGGCGCCTCAGAATGGTCTGCCTGAGGGAGGAATGAGAAGGCCGGTAGACACAGGCTCCGAGCCCCAATGCCAAGGCCTGCCCTGGGGTGGCCACTGGATCGGAATGCCAGGGGGCCACTGCCATGGCCCAGGAGAGGGGCATGCTGCTGCCAGCGGCCACAGCTCCACAACCTGAAGGCTCAAAGGGACCGCGGAGTGGGGTCTGCTCCCTCCTGGGGCTCCTACAGGGCGAATGCCCCGGTGGGGAGGTTTGAGCATCGACCTGTGAGCCAGGAGGTCAGGGTTCGATGCCCGGTCAGGGCACAGGCCCGGGTGTGGGCTCCATCCCCAGCGTGGGGCGTGCAGGAGGCAGCCAGTCCAAGCTTCTCTCTCCTCATGGATGCTCCTCTCTCTCCCTCTCCGTTCCTCTGTGGCATCAATAAAAAAAAGCACATATATAAAAAGTAAAGGGCAAATGGTGGCCAGGCCAGGGAACACTGTCGGTGGATCAGCCTACCCTTGCAGAGGGGGGGGGGGGGTCTGGGTGCTTCCTGAGGGAGGCAGTCCTCCCCGGAGGACTTGCACGGTGGGTGGGGTGCCATGGGGTGGGGAGCGGTGGGGTGGGATGAGGGGCAGAGGGAGCTGAGGGCACGGCCTGTGGTGGCGGAGGGAGCAGGGCAGAGGACAGAGAACCACACCCGCCCAGCCCTGCGCCCTCCCCACCGGGCATCTAGAGGAGGGGGAAGGGGAAGTGAAAGGTGGAGAAATAGACCGGAAGCCAGCAATCACCATCTCTGCCGGGGGATTCCAACCCCAAGCTGGCCTGGGCTGGGGGAGGGGCGGGAAACGGCCTGAAAGTCCCTCCCGGCCCCCCCCCCCCCCGCCACTCCCCTCCCCCGCCCCCCCCCCACCCCCCGCAACAACCCGCTTAACGCGGGACCGGGTCGCATGGACTTCACTCTGGTGCCATCGCGACATCAGGAGGCAGCGATGAGTGATGTTTGTCAAGAACACATGTGCACATCCCCGGGAACACGTGTGTATATCCCCAGGGACACAGAGCGCGGGGGGGGGGGTATGTGTGGAGGGTGGGAGCACAGACGCTGGCACAGGACCCATGTCCCGCTGCCTGCCTTCCAGGGCCATGTCATTGTAACACAGACAATTCGGGGTGCAAAGCTCCCAAAGAGGACGGGGGACTGAGGGATGGCCAGCACAGCGCCTGCAGAGATGGGGGCTGGGAGGGAACTGCCATTCACTGGTGTGCATATGTGCACAGCCCCACGCCGGTGGGAGAGGGGGCGGGGCGGGTCAGTGGGGGAGGGACAGGGGGGCCATCTGTAACACTTTATCTTTTTTTTGGCTATTTTAAAAAATGTTTTTTATTGATTTTTTACAGAGAGGAAGGGAGAGGGAGAGTTAGAAACATCGATGAGAGAGAAACATCAATCAGCTGCCTCCTGCACACCCCCACTGGGGATGTGCCCGCAACCAAGGTGCATGCCCTTGACTGGAATTGAACCTGGGACCCTTCAGTCCACAGGCCGATGCTCTATCCACTGAGCCAAACCAGCTAGGCACACTTCATCTTTTTAATATATTTTCATTGATGTCAGAGAAGGGAGAAGGACAGATGGGAACATCAGTGATGAGAGAGAATCATGCATGAACTGCCCCCTGCCACCCCCCACTGAGGATCGAGCACACAGCCCGGGCATGTGCCCTGACCAAGAATCAGTGACACAACCACTGCGCCACACCAGCGGGCACATCTGTAGCACGTTCCCCATTTCAAACTCCCGTGGACTCGCAGCATTTGGCCTTGCTGCGAACCACGAGGCAACCCTCATCCAGTTCCACTCTGTGCTAGCACTACATTTACCGAAAGGACATGCTCCTGAGTACTGAACACAGCAGCCCTGGCCAGTGTGCTCAATGGATAGACATCAGCCTGTGCACCAAAGGGTCCCAGGTTCAATTCCAGTCAAGGGCGTATACCTCTCCCAGTGGGTTCGTGCTGGAGGCAACCAATCAATGTGTCTCTCTCACATCGATGTTTCTCTCTGTCTGTCCCTCTCTCTTCCACTCTCCCTAAGAATCAAAGGAAAAATACCCTCAAGTGAGGATTAACAACACAAATTACTGAACATAAGTTTGCATAGCCCAGGTCGGCAAACTCCTTAGTCCACAGAGCCAGGTATCAATAGGACACCGATTGAAATGTCTTTGGAGAGCCACATTTTTTAAACTTAAACTTCTTCTAACGCCACTTCTTCAACATAGACTCACCCAGGTCGTGGTGTTTTGTGGGAGAACCACACTTAAGGGGCCAAAGAGCCGCATGTGGCTCGAGAGCCGCAGTTTGCCGACCACTGGCCCAGAACATCCACGCTCCCCGGAAGAGCCGTCCTCCTTCCAGAGGAGCCTGGGAGCCCACATTGTTGGGGGCAGCAGCTCAGCAAAGGTGCCCAGCCTTCTTCCCTTGGATGCTCCCTCACATCTTCCTGAAACTACCCCAGCGACCTTGGCGCGGGCCCACGTCCTTGGGTGACACTCAGACCATCATCCCTTGCGCAGGATGGAGGGCAGCTGGCTGAGTGTCAGGGCCTCCAGTCCGGGTTGTGGGCTCCATCCCCAGTGTGGGGCGTGCAGGCAGCTGATCCATGATTCTCATCACTGATGCTCCTCTCTCTCTCTCTCCCTCTCCCTCTCCCTCTCCCTCTCCCTCTCCCTCTCCCTCTCCCTCTCCCTCTCCCTCCTCTCCCTTTCCCTCCCTCTCCCTCCCTCTCTGACATCAATGAAATTATTATAAAAACAAAACAAAACAATGCGTTCCTGCTGAAGCCTGCTCTCCTCCCGGGAGTCTGGAGCTTGGGGAAGTGACCAGCCCACAGTGACAGCGTTGGGGGAACTCAGTGTGTCGTGCGTCCCCACAGGGACAGCACTCTCGGAAGCTGGTGCCTGGCCTCCCTGGACTTTACCCCAGTGCCGTTCCCTTTGCTGACGGAGCTGTGGCCATAAATCACAGCCCTGAGCACAGCTATCTGCTGAGTCCCTGAGCCCTCCCGGGGGCCACCGGACTGGGCTGGGGTGGTCTTGGAGACCCTGACACCCCAGGCCGGGAGGGACCCGCTGTCACACAGACATACACAAAGTTCACCGCCCTGTTCTGCTGCCCCTCCTGCCAGTCCTCCCTCCCGTCTTCCCTGTCTTGCCAGCCTCTCACCTCTGACCTTCTCTGCTCCCTTCACACCCCAGCCCTGGACGTCATCAGCATTCACTCTGCGTCCCAGTGGCCCTGCCCTTCCTCTGCCATTCCTTCCCCGTGTCACCAGCAAGGGACCCGGACGGAGGCAGGTCTGCAGTGTGGGTTCTTGACTTTGCAGGAAGCAATCCAGATGGTTTGGAGAGGACGTTTATTAAAGCTGCGGACAGAGAAACACGTGGAGGGCTCAAGATAGAGAGGCAAGAGCCCAGCAGCAGGAGTGAGCCAAACCGGGCTGCGTGGACTCTTGAAGCAAGTTGTGGAGGCAAAAGGAGGGCCCTTGGAGACAGGTTCAGGGGGTTAGCTTAAGACAAGCTGCCACTACCCACTGCTCCCCAGGTTGCAAGTCTCATGGGGACCCTTAGAGCTTAGGAGAAAGAGAGCAAAAGCACACGCCTGAGGAAAGGGGTGGTACAGGAATGCTCAAGAGGGAGCAGCTCTGACATCCTTTGTCTTATGGGTTTTTATCGGTTTTTTATTTTATTGATTGATTTATTATTTTTTAAAATATGTTTATTGATTTCAGAGAGGGAGAGATAGAAACATCAAAGAGAGAATCATTGATCGGCTGCCTCCTGCATGCCCCCCACTGAGGATCGAGCCTGCAACCCGGGCATGTGCCCTTGACGGAATCGAATCCGGGGCCCTCCAGTCCGAAGGCCAATGCTCTATCCACTGAGCCAAACTGGTTAGGGCTGGTTTTTTTTTTAATTTTTAAAAAATATATTTTTATTTATTTCAGAGGAAGGAGAGGGAGAGAGAGAAACATCAATGATGAGAGATTAATGGATTGGCTGCCTCCTTGGGGATCAAACAGCAGCTGGGCAAAAAAAAAAAAATTTTTTTTGGTTGAATTTTTAGAGCAGTTTCAGAATCCCAGCAAGATGGAGAGGAAGGTACAAAGGTTTCCCATCCACCCCTGCCCTGCACATGCGCTAGAGCGGGATGTGCTGCCGGCGGTGAACCGCCCTGGCTTCCTGCACACTCAGCCCGCAGCTGGCCGAGCTCACTCAGGGCTGTGGACAAACGCCTAATGACATGTATGACACACATGGTTTCGCTGCCTTCAAAGTCCCCTGTGCTCCACTCTTCATCCCTCTGCTCCCCCCCCCACCCCCCTATCAACTGCGGACCCTGCTGCCAGTTCCCCAATGTTGTCTTCCCGGAATGCCACGCAGCTGTTCTCATCCAGCAGGTAGCCCCTTCAGGCTGCGTTTCACTTAGTGACTCAGTTTCCTTTTCCGGTAAGCTTCCTGCTGCGGGTTCCCAGCCCTTCTCTCCTCCGGTGCACACAGCACACCATAGATTGCACCTAGCGCTCTGCCTTCAGGAAGAGGGAAGCTAAGGTTTATTAAATGTTGGAAACACACATCCCAGCGCAGGTAGCTCAGCCGCAGTACAGCCGTCTAACTTGTCCTCTGCTTCATCTGCCAGAGCTGCCTACCCCTAGCCCTCCCACCCCCAACGGGGTCCCATCTAAAGTGAGAAGAGCCCAACCCGGCCGGTGTGGCTCAGTGGGTGCGCATCAACCTATGAACCAGGAGGTCACAGTTTGATTCCTGGTCAGATCCCCGGTGTGGGGCGTGCAGGAGGCAGCCGATCAACGATTCTCTCTCATCATGGATGTTTCTCTCTCTCTCCCTCTCCCTTCCTCTCTGAAATCAATAAAAACATATTTTTAAAATATATTTTATTGATTTTTACAGAGAGGAAGGGAGAAGGATAGAGAGTTAGAAACATCGATGAGAGAGAGTCATCGATCAGCTGCCTCCTGCACACTCCCCACTGGGGATGTGCCTGCAACCAAGGTCCATGCCCTTGACCGGAATCGAACCCAGGACCCTTCCGTCGCAGGCCGACGCTCTATCCACTGACCAACAGTGGTCATGGGAATAAAAACATATTTAAAAAAAATTAAAATACAAATAAATTTTAAGTAAAACGAGAAAGAAAGCTTTGCTTTGAGGTTATATTGTTTAGCACTCCATAAGCGCACTGAACCTCAGAAGGAGGTCATAGGTCACAGGTGCCTGTGAACCAGGTGATCCTCATGGATGTGGGAGGCTGCTGCAGGGGCCGCAGAAAGGCCTGGAAGGGGGCGGCGAGAATAAACCACTTCATTCTCTCTCTCTCTCTCCCTTACTCCCTCCCTCTGTCCCTCCCCCTGCCTCCCTGGCCAGCAGCCCCCCACAGCTCCCCTAGCCACACAGGGTGGTCTCTGGCCCTTTAATAGACACTGCTTCCCCTTCAATCCTAAATTCCTGGCCAGCAGGGGAGGGCCCTGACTGGTGTGGCTCAGTGGATAGAGCGTCGGCCTGAGGATTGAAAGGTCCCAGGTTCAATTCTGGTCAAGGGCATGTACCTTCGTCATCCCCAGTAGGAGGTGTGCAGGAGGCAGCTGATGGATGTTTCTCCCTCATCGATGTTTCTGACTCTCCATCCCTCTCCCTTCCTCTCTGAAAAATCAGTAAAAAATATATATATATATTAAAAACCTGCCGCTGGTACAAAGGGAGCTGCCTGGAGCGCATCCTGCAAGGAGGAGGAGGGGTAGTTGGGGTGGTGGGGGGGCTCAGCTGGGCCTCGCTGTGCCCGGTGCCAACCCTGCCCCCAGCGCTGGCTGGGATCTGGGGCAGGGGGGGCGCTGTGGCCAGCCTGCCTGCCTCTTCCTTCTTATGCAATCAGCCCCGGGAGGGCAGCGCGTTTTGCTGGCTTGCTCTTTTTTTTTTTTTTTTTTTTCCCGTTGCAGCAGTTACTGATTAATAAATAAACGAGAAGGAAGTAATAAAACAGCCTCCTGTTCTCCGCGCCTGTGCGCAGCCGGGAAGGGGCCGGGCCCAGTGTCAGCATCTTCCGCTGCGGCGGCCGCGGGCCAATGTGGTTCATTCCTCAGCTCCCCTCTCCGCCCCCCATCTCCCCCCTCTCTCCCTCCGCCTCGCAGCCCCCTCCGCCTCCCGCTCCCTCCCGCCTGGGCGCCCTGGAGGGAGGGGGGCCAGGCCTGAGGTGCCCCATCCGTCATCCCTCCATCTGGAGGAGGAGCGGGCGATCGGCAGGGACAGTGACACTTGGGGTCCAGATGGGGGGCGCACCTCCCGGCCGGATGGGGCCTCTGGGGACGGCCTGGCCCTCCCCCGCCCCCAGCCATCTGCGACAATGAGGGAGCCTGGGTGGCGGGGTTCTGGGGATTGGGACTCAGGGGGGCCCGCTGCCCCAAACCCCGGAGCTCAGAGCGACCACGGCCCCGGCGCTAGGCCCCTCCCGGGATGGACGGGATCCGGAGAAGGAAGCCCCGAGGCCAGAGCAGCTCCGGCCCCACCCGCTGGCCGGGCGCCCTCTGCACCCTCCCCGCCGCCCCCCCCCCCCCAGGGGGAGGCCGAACCCGCCGTCCTGGCAGGCGAACCCCGTGCGGGGAGGAAACCAGGGCCCGGCAGCTGCCGCGAAGGCTGGGGTCCCCACTCCCCCGCCCCGCGCCCCGGGCTGGGGACAGGGCTTCCCGCCCTTGGAGCCCCGCTTGGCTGTGCACTTCACCCTTCTCGTCTCATGTCTAGAACATGTGTGTGACACAGGGGGACCCGAGAGGCACTGGAGGATCCACATGATTCCACTCTGCATTACGCAACCGTGTAAAGACATTTAAATATAAACTATTGGACAGGGATGCAGCCCTGACCGGTGTGGCTCAGTGGATGGACCGTCGGCCTGCGGACTGAAAGGTCCGGGGTTCGATTCCCGTCAAGGGCATGGACCTTGGTTGCGGGCACATCCCCAGTGGGGGGCGTGCAGGAGGCAGCTGGTGGATGATTCTCTCTCTCTCTCTCCCTTCCTCTCTGTAAACATCAATAAAATATATTACAAAAGAGAAAAGGGGTTCAGTTGTAGGTACAGTGAAGCACCCTAAAATGAACGCCCTCCAGGCAGCTGCGGACCACGTGGCCGCTGAGCAGGGAGCTGGGCAATGCCTGTCACCTGCTGACCCCTAGCTGCTGCCGTGAGCACAGCAGGCCGCTCGGCGGGGGCAGTGCCAGGCGGGCGCCCGGGCACGCAGTGAGTGGCAGGCCGCTCTCTGGCTGTGAGCTCGGGGGACATGGCCTCGGGGTCGTTTCTCAGGCTGCCAGTCCCAGCTTTAGGCCTCGCCATCATTTCCAACCCCTTTGGTGTGATCCTTTTCGCTATGAAAACGTCCAGCACAGTCAGCTGCTTAGAGCATCACCCCGATGCACCAAGGTTGCGGGTTCAATCCCGGCCAGGCCACATACAGAATCAACCAATGAGCACTCAGGAGGGTGGCCACTTTCCCTCTCCCCTTCCTCTCTCGCTAAAATTAAAAACATTTTTTTTAAAGAAGAAAAATGTCAAACATACAAAAACAGATGAGTAGATAATGAATCCCCAGCTTCAACAATTATTAGGGCCGGGCCCATTGTGATTCATCCCTACCTTCCCCCACTTTCCTCTCCTATTGTTTTTGTTTTTTTAAAGCAATGTTTTTAACATATATATATATTTGTATTGATTTCAGAGAGGAAGGGAGAGGGAGAGAGAGAAACATCAAGGATGTGAGAGAATCATGGATCTGCTGCCTCCTGCATGCCCCCTAATGTGAATGGAGCCCACAACCCAGGCATGTGCCCTTGACCGGAATCAAATCCAGGACCCTTCTGCAGACTGACGCTCTATCCACTGAGCCACACCCTCTAGGACCATTTTTGTTTTGTTTTTGTTTTTAATGATAAATTGAGCTTGTATTCTTTTCAAGCTCCTATGCGTGGTGGGTCGCTAGGTGGCTCAATATGTTTCTGGAGAGGAGTTATTATTTTTAAATATTTTCTTGATTTTTTTAATTGATGTTTTACAGAGAGAAGGGAGAGGGATAGAGAGCTAGAAACACGAATGAGAGAGAAACATCCATCAGCTGCCTCCTGCACGCCCCCACTGGGGATGTGCCCGCAACCAAGGTACATGCCCATGACCGGAATTAAACCCGGGACCTTTCAGTCCACAGACCGATGCTCTATCCACTGAGCCACACCGGTTCCAGCTGGAGAGGCGTTGTTTCTGTTCCGGGCGCACTCCGCCCGCCAGGATGCAGTCTACCTGATTGCACGGTGCCCAGATGCCAGAAATCCAGGTGTCGCCCAAACTTTGAAAAGCGGCGCATTGCTTACGGAGGCAGGGGGCTAAAGCTGTCTGGGGGGCAGCTGGCACAGAGCTGACAGCGGGTCACTCATCTGAATTTGAAAAACGAGCAGGGAACCTGCCACACCGGCAAGCTGGCGGGTGGAGCGGAGAAGGGATCACACAGAAGCAGGCTCGGGTGCAATGAGCAGCTTGGAGGGAGTCAGGCCCACAGAGTTCAGGACAAAGGAAACAGCGTCCTCCGGCCCCTTCGGTGCGGGCGGAGCAGCTGCAGACCAGCCGCTCAGAAACCACAAGGTGTGGGCGCGGATGGTCCTGAAATCTCACCGTTTAACCGTCCTGTGAGGCTGCACACTCCCCGGTAGCCCGACATCTACATTAGTCACTCACTCCACGTGGAAAAGATGACTCAAAATGCATCTCTTCGTCCTGGCCGGTGTGCTCAGTGGATAGAGCGTCGGCCTGAGGACCGAAGGGCCCCAGGTTCGATTCTGCTCAAGGGCATGTACAGTACCTTGCTTGCAGGCACATCCCCAGTGGGGGGGTGGGTGCAAGAAGCAGCTGATGGATGACACTCTCTCATGATGTTTCTGACTCTCTCTCACCCTCTCCCTTTCTCCCTGTAAAAAATCAATAAAGTATATTAAGAAGAAGAAGAAGAAGAAGAAGAAGAAGAAGAAGAAGAAGAAGAAGAAGAAGGAGAAGAAAAGAAAGAGAACTAACGAGCCTAGGACAGCACTGGGCTGGGACAGGGGGGATGGGGGGGGCGGGAGGTACCGATCCCCAAGGAGAGGCGCTTCTGGGGCGCTGGGGCGCTGGGGCCCTGCCCCCCCGCCCCCCCCCCCCCTTCAGGCCCAGCCCGTGACACGAACTGGGGAGCCACTCAGAGCCGGGCTCACACCTCCTGGCACCAGCACCAGCCCGGCTTTAAATAACAACTCTGGTTATTTTGGTGCCTGAGCCTATTTCGCCATCTGGCGCATCCTCGTGCCTTTCCCAGCTCCTGTTCGGGCAGGAAGAAGGCCGGACAGGAAAACCAGCCCGGGCCCAGCAGCTCCCACCCACGCCAACTGGGAGCCCTTCAGACCACGTGCCGCCAATGGAGCCCTCGCTGCAGGCTGCAGCCTCTTAGCTCTGAGCAGCAGGCTTACAGACCGCCTTCTTCCCAGGTTCGATTCTGCCCAAGGGCACATGCCCGGGTTTCGGGCTCCATCCCCGAACCCGGTCAGGGCACGTGTGGGAGGCAGCCAATGTGCCTCTCTCACATTGATTTTTTTGGGTTCTTCTCTGTGTGTCTCCCACGCTCTCTCTAAAAAAAAAAAATAAATAAAAATAAATAAAAAATTATTTTAATTTAAAAAGCACTCCTCTGCCTGAGTGCTTTGGGTGACATGATGGCCCAAAGCTACCCTAGCCTGGCCGGTGTGGTGCAGTGGTTGATCATCATCATTGATTTAAAAAATATATATTTTATTGATTTTTTTACAGAGAGGAAGGGAGAGGGATAGAGAGCTAGAAACATCGATGAGAGAGAAACATTGACCAGCTGCCTCATGCACACCTCCCACTGGGGATGTGCCGGCAACCAAGGTACATGCCCTTGACTGGAATCTTCAGTCCGCAGGCCAGGGCCCCACCTTTCGCTTGGTAAACTCCCAGGGCTGCCGGCCCGGCTCCTCCTGCGGCCCCAACACCAGGTCCGCAGGGAGCCCTGAGAAGAAGGGTGGGACCCGAGCCAGCACCCCAGCTTCCAAGGCCTGCACCTCAGGAACGAGCCCCCAACACATCCCGCTTGGAAACCCGGGGAGGAGCAGCCCAATGGGAGGACTCACCGCCTCGGGGGCGCTCTTCCCGCGTCTGGATCCGCGCTCTTCGGCGGCCACGGGGCCTCCTCTCCCGGCGAGGGGTCCTGGGGGGCCGCCACCTGCGCGCACAGCAGAGGCTCCCGCGGCTCAGGCTCCGGGGAAAGAGCCTCAGCCCAGGCCCGGCTGCCCCAGGGCGGCCCCCTCCAGCTGCGGCCCTTCAGCCCTGCAGGCCCCCAGCTGCGTGCGTGTGTTTATGGGGGGAGGGGGGGAGCCCAGTGGATGAGCCGTGACCTAGGAACCAGGTCAGGGTTCGGTTCCCGGTCAGGGCACAGGCCGGGGATGCGGGCTCCAGCCCCAGTGGGGGCGTGCAGGAGGCTGCCGGTCCATGATCTTCTCTCCTCATGGATGTTTTCTTTTTCTCTCTCTCTCCCTCCCCCTTTCTCTCTGGAATCAATAAAAACATATTTAAAAATATTTGCAGCGGAAACCGGTGTGGCTCAGTGGATGGAGTGTCGACCTGCGGACTGAAAGGTCCGGGGTTCGATTCCGGTCAAGGGCACGTACCTTGGTGGCGGGCACATCCCCAGCGGGAGGCGTGCAAGAAGCAGCTGATCGATGTTTCTAGCTCTCTGTTCCTCTCCCTTCCTCTCTGAAAAAAAACAAAAAAATCAATATATATATAAAAGAGGTCCTAAAGGGAGCCCAAAGCGACCCTACTGGAATTGGCCTTTCGGAGGCTTTAAAAATGTATGTCGCAAAGAATCAGTGCTTGTCCTGGCCGGTGTGCTCAGTGGCTAGAGTCTGCGCCCCGGATTAAAGGGCCCCAGTTAGATCTGGACAAGGGCACGGACCTCGGTTGCAGGCTCCTCCCCGGCCCCAATGGATGTGTCTCTCTCACATCCGTGTTCCCCGCTGCCTCTCCCTCTCTGCCCCTCCTTCTAGAAATCGGTGGGGAAATGTCCTCGGTGAGGACTGACGGGAAGCGCTGACATGCGGATCACGAGTGGGTGCGTGTGGTTGAAAAGTCCCGTTACCACGCCTTTCTCCCGGCCCCACGGGAGCGAAGCGAGGGTTCAAGTCGTTGGGTCTGGGAGGTGGCGAGGCCCCGCCAACCGGCCGGTTCCCGCCCCGCGAAGCTCGGAGCTGATCTAGCTCCGCGGGGGCCTTCCTGGGGGGGGGGGGGGGCAAGATGGAAGATGCGGGAACTTCTGAGCGATGCGGCGCAGGAAGAACCCACAGAGGAGAGCAAAGCTCGGAGACATCACGTGATCTGGGAGACGCTTCCGGGTTGATTTCCTTGCAGTTTCGGGGGGGGGGGGGAGTGCTCCCTCCCGCCAGCCTGCATCCTCAGCGGCCCTCACTGTCTGTCAGAGATTGTTAATGTCTCTCCCTCCCCCTCCCTCTCGGCGATCCACACAAAATGCACAAAGGGGCGGGCGCTGCAGGGGGTTGGAGGGAGACGTAGGTGAGACTTGCAACAATCAAAATAAAAGCGATTTAAAAACCCTGGACGTTTATTTATTGGGGCCCCGGGAGCTGGGAAAGTCACCCCTATTTCTGTCTCCCCCGCTTCATGGGACTCCACTCGGTTGTCGGCGCGGCGGGCATTGGGGTGCGGAAGGGAGGGACGGCGTGTTCCCCATCCCGCCGGGAGGACACTGTCTGCGGCTCCGCTCGCCCCGGGAACGGGCTGGACCGCGTGACCGCGAGGCTGTCTCCTTTGTCCCCTCGGCGGGGTGCGCGGTGCGGGGTGCGGGGCCGCTGATGTCCGCAGAGGACACGGCCCGGCCCCGCAGCGGAACAGCCGGCGCCGCGTGAGGCGGACGGACCCCGCCGCCCCCCCCCCCCGCCGGGAGCGCACCCCAATGCTGCCCCCCCCCCCCTTTATCCGATCAAGACTTTCAGACAAAACAATTTCTCCTTCTCCCTGCGAGCAGCCCCAGGAAAGCCATGTAAGCTCTTGTAGCTGATTTTTAAAAAATATATTTTATTGATTTTTCAGAGAGAGAGAGGGAGAGTTAGAAACACCAATGAGAGAGAAACATCGATCAGCTGCCGCCTGCACACTCCCCACTGGGGATGTGCCCACAACCCAGGTGCATGCCCTTGACCGGAATCGAACCCGGGACCCCTCAGTCCGCAGACCGACGCTCTATCCACTGAGCCGCACGGGCTGGGGCTGGAGCTGATTTTTTTAAATCCTCACCCAAGGACACGCTTTTGTCATTGATTCTCCGGAGAGAAGGGAGAGGGAGGGAGAAGAGAGAAATGAGTGGCTGCCTCCCGCCCTGGCCAGGGATGGGACCTACCACTGCACCCTTCAACCGCCCGGTCCCCCCGCCGGCTGCAGTCCTCCGTGTCTGAGATGGGGTATGTCATGTGCCTCGGGCTCTGAGAACCGATGCGCCACTCTTCCTGCCGCCTGGTTTTACAGAAAAGGCAGCAAACAGCGCCGTCCGGTGATGTCACTGCGGGAACGCGCAGGGAAAATTCCATGGAGTTCTCCGGAGCAAACAATGCCACGAAGCCGACCCTGTCCCCGAACCCGTCCCCCCCCCCCCCCCGACCCAGAACCCCCGGGGGACCGTGCCGCCGGTGTCGCAGATGTTTGCTAATTCAGCCCCAAAGCCCAGCGCCCCCGCTTTTCTCCAGAAACGGGGGGCCGGGCCCAGCGTAGCTCTGCGGCGGCTCCACAGCAGATGGCGGGGCGCCGCGTCCTGGGTCCCCATGGATCGCGGTCTGGGAGCCAGAAAGTGCGCGGCCAGCGGCCAGGGTCCCCGCGGCCAGCGCCCGTCATTGCCTTCGCCGGGGACGCCGGGCGGCGGGGGCTGCGGGCGTGAAACGGGGCGGAATCAAAGCCCCCTCGTTGCCAAACCGGGGCCCAGCACTTTCCTTTTCCCAAAGGAAAACTGGACCGGCCTGGACACCGTCCTCTGCTCGCTCCTGAAGGCCCGTGAGAAAATCAGATCCTAGCGTTCTGTTCCCCAAGGGGGGGGTGGGGGGCACGGTATAGCCCCCCTCCCCGCCATGGAGCTCGCCATTCAAACCGGGAGCCGCGGCCGCTTCAGACAAACACCATCCATTCCTTTGGAGGGTCTTGCTCACACAGACAGTACGCTATCGATGTTCCCGAATTTACCAGTTTTTTCTATTTTTTCGTTTTGTTTTGTGTTTTTGTTTTTATAGGTATCAGAGAGGGAGAGGGAGAGAAACATCCATGATGAGAACCATGGATCGGCTGCCTCCTGCACACCCCACACGGGGGATGGAGCCCGCAACCCGGGCCAGTGCCCTGACCGGGCATCGAACCCTGATCTGGCTCATGGGTTCTCAGTTTTGGAATGTTACTTCGCCGCCGCCGCTGAAAAGAACCCTGGGCTCAAGACCGCGTTCGTAGAGCGCTGTTAACAGCTCTTGTCAACGGGCCGCTGTTAATCCCGCAAATAGGGTTTCTGTAGCCCACCAGCTTAAAGGGCAAAGGAAGCAAGAGGGCCCACAACGAACACTTGCTAATTCAAGCTGTTCACAAGCATATGCTTGACATGGATTGTTACCTAATGGGATCTCCCCCCCCCCCCCGTTTTCATTTTGTTTTTTAAAATATATTTTTTTGATTTTTCAGAGAAAGAGGGAGTTAGAAACACCTGAGAAACATCAATCAGCTGCCTCCTGCACTCCCTCTTGGGGAGTGCCCACAAGCAAGGTACATGCCTTTGACTGGAACTGAATCTGGGATACCCTTCAGTCCTCAGGCCAACACTATCCACTGAACCACACGGGTCAGGACCCCCTCCCCCCCGCCCCCGTTTAATATCCCTGAAAGCCAGCTGATTTGGCCAGCTGCATCTGAGATCTGTGACGTGATGAGATGCAGTATATTCTAACGGCGGAACACAAGATCCTCAAACCACCCCCCTTTTAGTTTTGTACATGTAAGTGGAATGTCTTTAAAATTATCCACTCATTTTCACCTGGGTCTGAAATGTTTGATGGAGTTTCCCTTTAAAAAATGTTTTTATTGATTTCATAGACGGAGATAGATCAATGATGAGCATCATCAAAGGGCTGCCTACTACACGCCCCACACTGGAGATGGAGCCTGCAACCGCTGCACGTGCCCTGAGGGGGAATCGAACTCTGACCTCCTGGTTCATAGGTCAACACCCACCACTGAGCCACACGGGCAGCACAACTTTCACTTAACTCCCATGAAAACATGTACCCTGCTTCGTTGCTCATTATTTATTTCGAGGAACTTTTAAACACCAAAGTGTTTGCTGAATCTTGATTTTAGAAGGAACAGTTGTCAGCAATTACATAACTCCATTTTTGAACTTAGATGTGAATATGCTTTGAATATACAGTGAGGGCGGGATTACGAACACTTCCCTTTATAAATCCTGTTCAAATCGATCACACCTCTAATTTACCTTTCATTTAGAATTATTTCAATAAATCAAAGGGAAAGCCGATGTTTAATTTATAAAGTTTTATTTTTGTATATGTGCTAAATCTTAGACCTGTGGACAATCTTCAGTCAGTCTCGGCTTGAAAAAGGCCGAGAAGTGTGTGATCTGGTGGTGAAATTTCCTTTTGGGAATCTGGGTTTCAAAATTAAAAACATTTCACTGATTTCCAAGTTTAAAACATGATGTATCTTTCCCCCTTTTTTCTCACACCTCTAAGTTTGGAGGAGAAGTGCTACATTTTGCAAACAAACCAATCGTCAGAAATACAATCGGCAGCAAGGTAATACATCGAGCATTTTTGCAGCGAATCACACCCAAAACTTTCCGAACACTGAACACTCCCATCGGTGCGGGACCAATTCCGGTTGAGCCTTACTATGAACCAGTACTGAATGGTTTTCCCGGTAACACAAAACTGGGGGCGGGGGGAGGGCGTGTTCTATTCACTAGGCAGTATGTAGGTACCTTCAAACTAGAGACCAAAATCGGGCACTTATAATGAATGAAAAGGCAATTTTCTTATCCAGTTACAATTCTAAATAAGGCAGGATATCCACCAAATGAACCACAAAATTCAGCAGAGTTCTTGGAGAACGTAAGCTGGAAAAATACTCAAAAACACTTGAAAGGAACTCTTTTTGGAGTTATCTGAAATATTCAGACTGCTGCTTTCGTTTAGAAAGGTAATGCAAATAAAAAAAGGACCCTCATCTTTTGAACCACTACAAGGATTAAATACTTAAGTAGTTGTTATTCGCTAATAAAAGTTAACCATGAAAAAATATAAAACATTTTAATAATTCTAAATTTGTATACATAAGAGCTAAAAGACACAAGGTTGGGAAATTATTACTGAGAAAAATCAACGAAAGACAAAACCCCAAATAGGATTGTTATTTCTGCCTCTAGGATGCTGAACATGGAAATTTCTTGGTGGAGGGCTTAGAAACAGCAGCAATATGGTTGTCGCCAAGGTGTGCACTAAAACACTTCGGTCCAACAGGGCAACGCCCTGGCCCACAGATGAACAGTGAAAGTATCTTCAGTCTTTATGTCAACAGCTTCTACCGTCTTCTAGAAAGGAATCATGCCATTTAGAATTCTGGGGATACTTCTTCGAAAGGAAGACTAGCGATTCCGCAACAAACATTGAAAGTAGGAAATATATATATGGCTCAAGAAATCAGTTGAGGAATAAATAATCTTTAGGCACTTCGAAGACTTGAAGTTTAAAATGTGCCATTTATGTTCAGAAAAAGATCTCAAAATCACCACTACGTTGCTCTTACAATAACATGCATCTTAAAATTTCCGGTTATACATTAATGCTTGTTTAAGAGTTAAATATAGAAAATAATCTGCACAAACAAACAAACAAACAAAAATAACTCTGTTCATTTACCCTTGACCCTGGTCACAACAGAGACCACGCTTCCTCAAATGGAGGGAAGACAAGACGGAGTCCCAGCCTCACCTGGCACAGGGGCCTGTACACGGAAAGCAACCACGGTTGGAGCGCCCTCCAAGGAGAAAATCCACAGCCTTCTAGAACGCCAAGCCATTCAAGTCGCTAAAGGAAGTGCATCTGTTAGAAGTAGGGAACGCCAGTTGCCCCTGGATGGCGAGATGGTGTGTCATGAGGCCACTTGTCCGGATCAGGTGGACCTATTGCTAAGGAAGCTTGGAAGTGAGGAGCTTTTAAAGGAGAAATTACCAAATGGAGTTGTAAACAGCTCCCATCAAACGGAACGTTCAGATGTAATATATTTAAGGTAGAAAACAGGATCTATCTGGTGTCAAAATTCCCTAGTGTCACAGAAACCCTGGAAGCGCAGATGGACTGCAGAGAAATGCAAGATACCAAAGCTCCCTCTGAAACACTCCCCTCTGACCACAATGCTGTCTCTGCTTCGCTCCGTTCCAACCACAGCCTTTTGACAAGTTTCCTGTTAACTGAACTTTAAAAAGTACAACCAAGCTTGTGCTCGTTAAATACACATGTATATAAAAAACATACAAAAAGTACAAGATTGATTGTTGGGAGCTGTCCCGGGGCAGGTCCCGTTTCCCTAAACCCTCAGCGAAGGGCCGAGGCCAGCCCTCCCCGTGCACAGGACCCCAGGGGACCAGGGCCGCTGTGCAGAGCTCACTTCCATGTGCAGTCCTTCAGGAAAAAAGGACAGAAACACCACCACACCAAGACAAAAAGCTCTTTGAAATCAAACTCTATTTGTGAACTGAGCAAAATAATTTCTACAAAACAAAACAGCAAAACATTTCAACATATTGAGTCGGGGGGACGGCATCTGTGTGCAGGGGTGTTTGGTTTCTAGACAGGTTCCAAAAACTTACAGATTCAAGGTACCAGCTCTTTCCAATACAGTATAACCGATGCGTTTCTGATCTTTCAGTCAGTGTTTATTCGGAAATCACCAGACCTCAATGATGGCAACTAACCAGTAGTCCTCCTTCATCAGACCCTGCTTCAAACGTGAAACCTTCTGGGGTCAGGGAAAAGGAACCAGGACGATTCTTGCTTTCAAGTAAAACTGGCTGAGCAAACTCAACCGGATGCCTCGGTGCAGCGGCACCAAGCTCTGTGGGGCTGGGGACTTCCGCTTCACTGCGATCCAGAAGGAAAATTCGAGAAAACACACCTAATAAGCTCTACCAAAGAAACAAAACAAGCACACCAAATACAGTCTTCTATTAGGCTCCGAGCATCCTGACATAGCGAAGTTTTGCATATTTGTCTTAAATGTTTTAAAATTCCCATCACTGACACTTGTCTCTCTATCCCACCCAAAGATATAACTGTCCAACAGGTGTAAGCAACGTGTGAAACTAACCGAAAACCGCCTGGTGGCCCGGTTCTCCCTTGTTTGCAGGGTTATGTTCTAGGCGGAGAAGGAAAAGCTGAGCGTCTGGGACGGCTGTCGCCTGGGACAGCGCCGTCCTGGTGATTTGTCCTCACTGGCTACACTAACCCGTGGGAAGCCATGCTAAATGTCACAGCGGAACTACAGCTTCGAAAGGATGAACTAAGATCCGAGTGAAAAGGCAACGAAAAAGAGCTAGAAACAAACCTCACCAACGTGCCACATCAACCCAGCCATCTCCAGGCTGGCAGCCCCCCGCTCCCAGAACGAGCCCGACTCCGGTGGCAGAGAAGGAACGGGACCTATGGGTGCGGGGACACGGACGGCTGCTGGGCTGCTGTCGGTTATGGTGTTTTGGTGAAGGGGCTGGCCGGCTGCTGGGCACACCGCTGGCCGCCGAGCGCATGGGGAGAACGGGAAAATGAACTCTGTCGCTTTTGCAGATTTGCGAGTCTCATCAAGAAAAAAGGTTCTTGCTCAAGAATTAACAGTCAAACATTAATATACTATATACACCTTTGCCATTTACACATTAGCATCAGGCCATTTATTACAAAACACTATACACTTTCCACTGCAGGCGGGTTATATATGGACAGCAAGTTTCTGCAGATAAGACAGTGAATAAACTTTCCACTCCATGTTGATTAGGAATAGTTTTTTTTTTTGTTGTTGTTGTTTTTTGTTTTTTGTATTTTTTTTTTTTAGTTTTAAATATTAGCCAGACACAGAAAAAGGTTGGACTGTAAGGCCTGGGTGCACAGTCTTGATGGAACCAGTTAGGCGTGTGCGTTTCACTGATCCTTCGTCTGCGGCGGGGACACGTCTTCGCTGCCCTCGTAGTTTTCTTGTGCTCGCTGACCAGCTCGCTGCGGGTTGTTCATGTGATGCGCCGCGGGGCCGGTGTACGGCTGTCCGTGCACGTGGTTGTTCTGCAAGGAGAGAGGACACAGGCGTGTGAACCTGAAACCTCGTAAGCACAGGCTGAAGTTGGTGGACATGTCAACACTTCTAGGATCCCTGGGACTTCCCAGAGAAGAGAAAGGTGTGGCCCCCACTGGGGAGGAAATAGTGGCCGGAAGAGAAAAGCCTAAATGCGAACCCAAAGCCCCAGGCAGCGCAGGCCGTTGCCTAAGTGATCTTCAGTGTCACCCCCGGCTGACAGCGAAGGGACCCAGCTCACCACCACTCCCGGTCACAGAGAATCAACTGGGAGCCAGAGCAACCTATTCTGCTGCCTCCAGGCGCCCACATGCTCCACCGAACCCGGCCCTTTTCCGCCCAATCCCGCCAGCCAGGCTGCGCCGACTTTTCTGATAGCTTTCTCTAGTTAGTATCATGGAAAGCCTAACACGCAATCTCTAACCATATAACGTGCTTCCCCCTGACACGTGGGGAAGAACGCCTCAGCGGGATCGGAAAGGCTGGCTCCTGGGAACTCGCTAAAAGCCAAATGGGCAGCTCCGGGCGGCAGGGCCCACCAGGGGCTTTGCTGCCTCCAAAGGCCTGAACTGATCACACTGGGTTTTAGAAAGAACTCTCACTTTGAAAGTTTCTTCATCCTAACTTTATTTATTGATTTTACAGGAAATTGATGGAACTAATAAATCCTTGATTTCCCCCCAACCACTTTCACGGTCTTGTTAGGCTAAATAACCAAGAAATCCTACATGTTAACGTCCTCACAATCCATTTGCAGACTAAGCCTAACAGATGTTGTCATAATCCTTTGTACAGTACTCTGTTTATGTTGACACAAATTATCGCCATTTGCCAGGTTTCCCTCCTAGTAAGAGGGGCACTAGCTGACCAGAAAGACTCCCCATCTCACCTTCCTCCAATCAGGCTCCGTCTGATCACGCCCCCAAAGCTCGTCTACATAATCCCTCTTCTACTTGCGTTACAACAAAAAAGAAGCCATCCTTTAAATATGCATAAGACTTAATTCCCAGGGATAAAACCCCCCCGACGCCCATGTACCTGTTGATACTGAGATCCGGGGGAGTGGGGGTACAGTGGGGCATCTTCAGGGGGAGGCGACTCATGCTCATCTGGCGCGTCTTGGTCATCTGGCTCCTAGTGTTAGAGATTTAAAGACAAAGAATCACACAGGCAAACTCACGTTTATTTTAACCTTTTTTCTATCCTATCTAATAAAGAGGGAATATGTTTATTGCTGTTACAACCCCACAAAGATCATGGAGCCCACAGCGGATAGACTGCCACACCCTCAAAGACGGCAGTGTCCACAGCCACAAGATGGCGGCGCCCAGTCCCCTCAGCCCCGCCTGGGCGGCAGGAGCGTGGCATGCCCGGGCCCTCCCCACGCGCCTGCCTCCAGAGTCCCCCAGTCCCCCCAGTCCCCTCAGCCCCCCAGTGCCAGCCTGAGGTGCAGCAAGCCTTGGATGGTGGCTGCCCACCTGCCCAGGCCCGCCCAAGGCTCACGTAACCAGGGCTGGCAAAGGCTTGTGCTGCCAGCAGTGGCAGCAATGGAGGTGTGATGGGGTGTCACCTACCCCCACCCCCCATCACCGGGTTGCCTCCCACCCTGAGGGCTCCTGGACTGTGAGAGGGGAGAGGCCACGCTGAGGGATCCCCCTCCAGTGCATTTTCATGCACCGGGCTTCTAGTTTAAAATAAACAATTAAAATATTGATAAAACTGACCCACTAACAATTTTTCTTTTACTGCAGATAAACAAATTAAAACAATTAAAAAAAATTCCTGGTTTGGATTCTCTTAGAATTACTACATTTCAGGCAATTTTATAGAAATTTCTCAAGAAGGCACGCTCTCAATTACTTAAGACCACACGTAGTAAGCACGGAAGCCAAGACCCCAACATCATATTTCCACATTATTAACACATAAACACTAGCCTATGAAGTAAAGAATTACTTTGGTTTCTTCCATTCCTATCTGCTGCACACTGGTGGCTTTGTTTACCTCCTCTGGACAGAGTTCACAAGCTTTTGCAAGGGTCATCCTAGCACTATGCGATCTCTCCAAGAAATAACCATTTGAGGTCTCATTGCTTTGCACCGGAGGGGACCAGTTGTTATACGTGTACTGAGGGTTGCCAGTGTACGGTCGTCTTTCGAGCTCATCTCCGAGCCACTCCACTGCCCAGGTCCACTTTCTTTTCAGATCGCCATTGCCCTTCAAAAGAAAACGATTTATGCCAAAGGTTTTGGGATCCTTTTCAAAGTGAACTTAAAGACGACGACTCCAAATTCTCATGATTCTGATCTCCTTCATTCTGACTCAAGAGTTCTACAAAATTGTAAGAGAAAATCCTCACCTGCAAAATCTGGTAAGCAACAGGACAATTGCTAAAGAGAGCCACCATGCACTTTATGCACTGGTACGCTCTCTTCTGATAGTGATTCTTAGAGCGCTGGATTGTGTCAAACAGCCCATCTCGGTCATCTGGGATTCCTTTAAGTGCATTATGAATTCTGAAAGAGAACCAGATAGAAAATAAAAACGTCTAAAATCAGATAGCAGCTAACATTTATTGAGTGCCTACTACGTGCCACTCAGTATCTTTGACGCAGTCATGTACTCTAGTGCTAGACAGTAGGTAGCTACCAATCCCTTGGATAGATGAGAAAAGGGGCAGAGGTTAAATAGCTTGCTCAAGGCCATATAGCTTCCTAGTAGTGAGGCTCTTACCAATTTATTAACAATTTCAAAATGATTTTGCTAGGTATGGAATGAAAATACACGACCAGAAGTGACAGAGTAATACAAACTTTAAAAATTAAAGTTTATAACAACTAAGTACTTAAGAACTTGCTCCATCAGTTCCTTTTCTAAAACTGCATTTCCAAAGGTAAGTTACAATCCGGGGACTCGGACACAGTGACATACTTTGGAAATCCAGAATTAACTTGAATTCTAATAATGAGAGTATGTGGCAGGCAAAACAATTTTCCCCAGCAATACAACTGGGCTGCCTGGCCAAGGATGATTTCATTTCAACGCCTGCCAAACTACAACAGAACAACGTGCAGTCAATGATTTATTGTTCTGGCCCTCCATGAGCAATTTAAAAAACGGGTGTGGCCTTAGGCGGTTTGGCCCAGTGGCTAGAGCGTTGGCCTGCATACTGAAGGGTCCCGGGTTCGATTGCAGCCAAGAGCACATGCACGTCTTGCAGCTTAATCCACAGAAGGGAGTGTGCAGAAGGCAGCCAATCAATGATTCTCTCCCATCATTCATGTTTCTCTCTCTCTCCCTCTCAGAAATCAATAAAAATATGTAAAAATAAATGAAACAAACTTTAAAAAAACGATTGTGGGGCAAGCATGTGCCTTGTTTCTTTTGTGTTCAAACCCCACGCGCCAGTAGACAAAACGTGGTATATCCACAGTGGATTACTGTTCAGCAAAGCAACAAAGCACTGATGTGTGCTCTAACACAGATGAGCTTGCAAACATCACGCTAAGGAGGTAAGTGGTCACAGAAGGACAATTGTGACTCCACTTATTTGAAGTGTCCTGGCAAACCCTGAACATTCTCTGAATAGGAAAGTCCAGAGAGGCAGTAAGTTGGTGGTTTCCAGAGGATGTGTGGTATGGGGTTTCCTTTTAGGGTGATGTAAATATTCTGGAATTAGACAGTGGTAATGGTTGTGCAACATGTGAATGTACTAAAAGCCATTATGGTAAATTTTACTTAATTTTTTTGTTAATCCTCACGGGAGGATATTTTCCCATTGACGTTTTAGAGACAGTGGATGAGAGGAGGAGAAAGAAAACAGCAATTGGTTGGCTCCCATATACAGCCCCGCTGGAGATCGAACCCGCCACCTTTTGGTGTACAGGATGATGCTCCAACCACCAAGCTACCCAGCCAAGGCACAACTATTTTTACACAAGCAAATGTTATCTCATGTGACCAACTCAAAAATGTAATCTAATTCTAAAAAAAGCCTAGGCCCTGGAGCATTAATAAAATGAAAATATTTACCAAAAGCCTATCCTAGTTTTCCTTAATTTAGAAAGAAAAACGTTACTATGTTAAGCATGCAATTTGGGCAATAAGAGGAGGGAGTAAAAATCAAATAAAGTGATGAGAAAAACTTCTTGTTGGTTCTTAAGCTTCTGTTTGTAAGACACAAGGCGCCTACCTGTGCGTCTGCCAGGAGTCCTCAATCAGCAAGATCTGCAGAAGCAGGTCCAAATAGGGCCGCAGCTCGTAAGTGTAGGAGTACGCAACCTGAAAGCAGGCCAGACACAGTGAGCACCTTATCGGAAGGACAACCAACCAAATGATCGATATAGGAATGTTGATTTTTCTTTAACCTGCCACAGAAGTTCACTGAGGACAGTAGATGAGAACTGAGGATTCTCCCAGCAGCAAAAACGAAGCAGTTTGACGGTTTCCTCCGAGTTACTGCAATCCTCAATGATTTTCTTCACATAGCTTGTCCTCACAAATAAAATGTCTGCCACATTCTGCTGAATTGGCATTATAGGCTGTGATAAATTGGGATCACCAAAAGGGTTGGGAAGAGGAGGATTACCTAGAATACAGATGTGCCATCAATGAAAAACCAATAGCTCCTTCACAACAGTACAGAGCTGCCAGCATACAAAACAGCTTATGGGCTTTTAAACTTCTATTTTAGAAAAAACAGCATAAACCTTCGGTCTCGTTTCACATTTATTTATTTAATTTTTTAATAGAAGGATTCTTTTTTAAAGAAACATTTTTATTGATTTTGGAAAGGAAGGGAAAGGGAGAGGGACATAGAATCAATGATGAGTCATCCTTCGGCAGTCTCCTGTACGCCCCCCCAATCAGGGCTGGGGGTTGAGCCAGGCCCTGGATCAAAATTGAACCCAGGACCCTTCATTCTTCGGGCCGATGCTCTAACCTCTGAGCCGAACCAGTTAGGGCAGAATTACTTTAACTGGGAACTGCGCATGCCCAGCAGAATTTCGGAACCACTGTGAGGACCAGAGCATTTGACTTACCATTGATTGAGGACTGCATTCTGGACGAAACATTGCAACAGCGGATCAGCTGTGACACTACTGAGTACAGCTTGCCCAGCTCAGCATACTGGTATTTGATGGGAGGCCCTGGGCCTTCGTCCAGAGACACAAGCATGAAGGTGGCAGGCACACTCAGTTTCAGAAGCTGTGTCTTCTCGGCCACACCTACAAGGAAGAGGGAGACAGAGAAGAATTATGAGAGGAATTAATTGAGATGATACAGGTTTCAATAATAAAGTAGGCATCTGAAGTATTTTTCTATAACTTTTGTGATTAGAGAATTATTTAACCAGCACAGAAATCTACTGAGTTGTACTGAATCTAAAAAGTATTAAGATGGTTCAACAGTGACCATAACATGCCAATCACACCAAGTACCCATCTATTTTATTCAACAAACACCAAAGACTGAACACTGTCAAAACAGTAAGTGCAAGATAGAACAGCATACTTTCTTTTTAATGTCTTTCTTTAAAATAATTCTTTACTGATGAAAGTATTACATATACCGCCCCCCTTTCCCCATTGACTCCCCCCAGCCGGCCCCCAGTAAGGCGTTCTGCCAGGGCAAGAATTACAGGATCCCGGCAAGGAAATGACCAGGTGAGGGAGGAGCAGGTTACTACGAGTGTTGTTACACGAAGTAATAGCATCAACAACAAGGTCATTTAAGTGAATATTCATATTATTCTTAACTGTAAGTGACTTTACTTCAACAAAAACTTATGTAAAAGTCAGTCCTTCACTCAACTTGGTGAGAACATACAACCTGGGGACCTTTTAAAAATGGGGGTGCCTTGGGCTGGCCTTGAGAGTTCTGATTCAGTTGGTTGGGATGGGGTGAGACTAGGAATCAGCATTTAAAAAACCAGACAGACAGATCTGGCACCGCTGCTTCGGGAGAACAATCTGATTGAGCCAGAGACTCTGACCTGTGCCTGCTGCAGAGGTAAGACACGTGCAGAGCTACAGCACAAGGTGAAAAGGGCAGTGAAAGGAGTTTCACATTAAATTCATACCAGCGTCTACGGAACACTGTATTTCACACCAGGTTATGTCTTACCACTCGACTTCAATGACTCCACCACTGAATACACTAACCGGCATTACGGAAACCCAGTTCTTACCTAAATTGGCATACATCACGAACAGGTTGAAATACTGCTGCAGATGGCGCCCGTGCTCCGAGACCTCCCTCCTCAGGAGGTTCAGCACCGCTCTCAGCAGGTGATCGCTGAGGCTCAGGTTGTCATAAGCCTGCGGAGGAGAACACATCAGCGGCTCTTCAGAAACAGGTGCAGGCATGACACACTTCAATTCACATGAAAAAGGGACACACACATGTGTATGTCGAATACAGGCAAGTTTCTAGAAGGACTGATGACAAAGTGATTAGAAAGGGTTGCTTGTTAGAAAAGGGAATGAAGAGCCAAGGTAGATTTCATAATAGAGCCTTCATACTATTCTACTTTTTAAAAAGTCTATTTAACAGTAAGTGTATAATTATGTCACCGCATACAAATGATTCAACAGAGAAAATGGGAAATTTTCAAGAGCCAATAATCACTATTCATTGCTGTGAACTCCTTTAAATGGAACCCACAGACAACACGTTGTGTGGTGTGGGCACACGTGTACATTAGGTAAATATGTGAGAGGGGCACATATATGTGACTTCAACTTCCAGGAAACAGAATTTATTTGTAACTAAAAACCCCGAGCAATTACCTGACTAGAAGGTCCAGGAGACGCAAAAGGCGAAGGGCACGGGCCATCTTGCAAGGAGAAGTGCGCGATGAAAACGATCAGCTTTGCAAACGCGCCCCTCACTTCCGCACTGGGGCACTCCAAGAGGTATTCAGAGAAGCGATTGGAAACATTGAAAAGGACGTTGTGAGCAAACCAAAAGCGCACATTCTTGCTGTGACGAAGGAGAATACACAGTGCATCATACCTGATATAAAGAAAAAAAAGTCTATGAACAGCAATTCAGGAACATGTTTCACGTAGTACAGGGTGGGTCTCTCTGAATCAACTAAAACCCAAAAACCTCTTACTGCTGGAGGGTGCTGCTGGTACTAGTACTGAAATGACAGATGAGTACTATGACTTGGTCTATTCTCACAAAGAGACAGAATAGACAAAGTCTTGTATGTTTTTCTCTATAGGTCTATTATCAAACTCTTGCTAGGTTCACGATGGTAAAACAGCACCTGCCCCACCCTTAACCATCTTACCACTGGTAAGTAAAAATCGTTAAATTAACGCATTATAATGGCCTTTTACACTGTCACAATTAGAAACACAGAAAGCTCGTTCTTTACCCTTTTCATCTATGGCATTATTTAATATAGGAAAGCTAAAATGCATTATTTCCTGATCAAAAGTTCAGATTTTTAACGATCATCCTGTAATCTTTTGTACAGGGGAGGTCAAAGACGATACGAAACAGTAGAAGCAGAAGCCTGCCTTTACTAATAAAAGGCCATGCTTATTATTAAATAATTACTTCAGTGTGCTTTCTCTCACTATTGCTACCAAGAGATTTTAAATTCTGTATTCCAATCTGAAACAAGATTATTATGGTTAGGAAAAAAAAAATAAAAGAACCAAACTAAATGCTAGTAGAATAGGAAGGAAAATCCATTGCCATATGGAAAATCCATACCAATCACTGGCCGAGCCACGGACTACTTTCTTGGTATGAAACCCCGTGGTGAAGAGGAACCTAGCAGCAAGTTGAATACTAATCATGGTGATTTCTTCTGCTTCAGGCAACAGGTGATCTTGCCCTATAAATAAAACAGACATAAAAATGAGACCAATTTCTATATTCAAACCCATTTTCAAACAAGCATACATTCCCACCATTCCTCAAAAGTTTACTCATTAAATAATTCAAATATATATATTTATATATATTTAAATATATTTAATTGACTTCAGAGAGGAAGGGAGATGGAGAGAGAGAAACATCGATGAGAACCACAGATCGGCTGCCTCCTGCATGCCCTCTACTGGGGATTGAGCCTGCAACCCTTGACCAGAATCAAACCCTGGACCCTTCAGTTCACAGGCCAATGCTCAATCCACTGAGCCAAACTGGCTAGGACATGAAATAATTCTTAGTTCTCTAAAGCACATTCCAAACTAATGCTCAAATAAAAAGCCAACCGTTATAATAAACAAAAGCTCCCATTCTTAAAGAGAAGTCTTCTGCAATAAGAGTGCAAACCACCAAATGTGAAACCAAACATGCTGACGCCTCTGGAGAAACCCTGCCAGGAGAGGAGGACCATGCTTTGTCATGAAGCAGCTGCATGCTTTTGGCACTTACCGGGAGGAGGGTTTAAGTAAACACCATTACACGTAAGCAATTTTTTCATGAACTGAAAATACTCCAAGCTGTACTGCATCCGGTTATGCATGAACTGCACGTTCTGCTTGCGCACGCTTCTCTCGATGGCCGAGGGCATGACGATCTGACGGGGCCTGCTGGTGACGGCCAGCTCGGATATGTATCTCACCAACTCATCACCTTGGTCTATGGTGTCCAGTCGCTCATAGAAGAGGATGTAGGCATTCCACCACCTCTTCTGGCGCCTGTATGACATGCGCTTCATCATGTGATCGAACACTTCTCCCATGTACTCTCCCCCGAAGCACTGGTTTTTCATTTCTTCATCGTCATCCATTTTACACTCTGTCACGTCGCCGTCATCGAACTTATACCAGCGGTTCCTCTCACCGTCCACGCCGTTCCTCTGGATGATGTAGGAGTAATAGTGGCCGCCGCTCGCCTGCCCGCTGTGCACCAGCACGCCCACCAGCCTGTACTTGGTGCTGCCCGCTGCCTCGCTCTCGGACTGCTCGTTCTGCTGGATCAGCTGGCTCTCGGGGGTCACGCTATCCCCCTCCAGCTTGGCGACGCCTGCCACCGTGTAAGGCTCCATGTCCAGCTCTCGTGGAAACTCAAAGTAATCATTGAATTTGATCGCACACTCTCTTTCCCAGTCATAGTCAAATCGTTTCAGTTGAATAGCAAGAACAGGAGGTAATTTTTTAATTAGCAGGCGTTTTACAGTATCAACCTGAAATAAACAGACCAAATTACGAGTTGCCACTTTCTTATAATCAATCCATAGCAAAAGAGACTTTAAAATTGTGTTATTCTTTTTTAATTAAATTAATTGAGGTGACACTGGTAGTTCTGTTAAGACTAGTTTGAAATTATGTGTCAACAAACACACAAGGAACACAAGTTAATTCTGTCATAGTTGATATTTTAAAAAATATTAATTAAAACTAGTATGGAAATAGCTAATGCTATTTATTAGAAAGTACAAGAATTAGTAATTAAATTACCCACTGCATGGTTTTTACACGGTCATTAAACCATCATCACTTGTTTGATAACTACTGCTAATCTAATGGAGGTGTAGTTTTCTGTGAGCAAAATGAAGAAATCCAGTAATAGCAGCAAATATTTATTGGGTAACCAGGTATCAAATAACAAGCTAGGTGCAGCCCCGAAGTAACATATTCAATCCTCACAGCCCTCTCTCGGGCAGGTGCTACTGCACCGTAAGGATGAAGGTCAGGAGCAGCACAGAGATCAGTAACTTGCCTCAAATCTGAGACGTGTGGGCGGCAGGCAGTAGGGCCTCACAACTCACCATCTCACCCTCTGGACTTTGACACCCGCCTAAGTGGTGTGTCACCCAACCCAGGTGAGTTCTGTGTGAGAGGGCTTGGGAGCCCACCCAAATACACATTGCTTCTGTCTGAATCGTCTCTCCCAAAAAGATGCCAGCTGCCCATAGATAAAAACCATCAGGTGGGCCTAAAAATCTGACCCAAGTGGTAGAAGAAACCTGACATGGCTAAAGGAAGGAATTCATGGCTTTAGCAAACTCCTTGGTCTTGACAAGTAACTCTGGACGTGAGAGAAGAATTGAGAGGTTCAACGACTCTATAGCTCCGAGGATTTCAGTAGCAGGCTGGCTGAGTATAAATGAAACATGTCTGTGTTTCAGTCAAGAACATGTGATACTAAGCTGTTATGGCTGCTAAAATGATTCACTGTTACCTCCCTCACCTGTGTTCCCTACCCTCCCAGGCAACTTTCTCTCCATCTTCTTTCCCTGACCTTTCAATCAGTTACCATCTCAACTGCCTCTGCTACCACTACAAAGCAGGGTAGAAATGAAGGTGAATTTTAAGAACAAATGTCAACTTCTTCCAAATCCATTAAATGTAGTCATAATTAAGATAAACGAGACAATTCATACCTTCTTATTGCATTTCTCACAATGATATGCATTTGCACCTTCTAATAAATCTCCTTTGACATATTGTTCCAAAGAATCAAGAAGATTTTGGTGATTTCGAATGTCTACATTCAAAGTCGTAAAAGATTCTTCACACTCGTATCTAAAGATATTATTTAAAAAAAGATCAAAAAGGAGTTATTCCTCAGTCTACTAAACATTTGTCTACTAAACATTTAGTCGCGGGCATTTGCAGTATTCTACACCATGAAACCGTGGCTTTGTGGAGAAGTCGAGAACACGATCTTACTAAGACCCTCAAGTTAAAAGCCTGCTCCCCAACAGAACTAGTCTTGTTCTTGTCACAGGCCTGGTCACACGGAGCGCCCCCGTTCTGGCTTAGGGCTTTGTCTAGAGCAGGGTAACAGGCTGTGTGTGGGCCACTGGTCAAATGGGGCCCTGTGCCTGTTTGTCACGTTTTACTGGAACACACCTGCCTTGACCTACTGTCTGTCTGGCTGCTTCCACCAGAACAACAGCGTCGAGTAGTTGCCACAGAGCCCTCAGCCACCCAAAGCCTGCAATATTTATTTTACCACCGGCCTCTTACAGGAAACCAGCCATTTCCCAATAAAATGGAAAACCGTCTAAAACAAATCAAGGACTAACAGGAAGATATAACTGAAGAGCTGGCTATCTGGCCCTAGCCAGTTCGGCTCAGTGGATAGTGTCGGCCTGTAGACTGAAGGGCCCCAGATGTGATCCCAGGTTGTGGCATACAGGAGGCAGCCCCTCAATGATAGATTCTCTCTCATGATGGATGTTTCTCTCTACCTTCCTCTCTGAAATCAATAAAAATATACAAAAAAGTTGGCTATTTTATCAGCAATTAAAAACAAGTATCAACAACATAAACTGATGAACAAAAATAGATCTAGAGACATAAAAGCATCAAACAGACCATCAAAATTCGGGGGGGAGGAGGATGAGAGATCAACCAAAAGACTTGTATGCATGCATATAAGCATAACCAATGGACACAGACAATAGGGGGGTGAGGGCATATGCAGAGGGTGGGCAGGGAGAAGTCAACGGGGAAAAAGGAGATGTAATATAATACTTTCAACAATAAAGAATTTAAAAAAAGATGTGAAAATGAGAATTTTATTGTCCACCTAATGTAACAAGTCTTTTATTTTTTAAATATTTTTATGGTATTTATTTTAGACTGGAAGGGAGAAGAAGAGGGAAACATCAACGAGAGAGAATCATGGATGGGCTGCCTCCTGCACATACCCACACTGGGGATGGAGCCTGCAACCCAGGCATGTGCCCTGACCGGGAAACGAACCTGTGACCTCCAGGTTCATAGGTTGACGCTCAATCCCTGAGCCATACTGACTGGGCATAACACGTCTTTCAAAAGGACCACAAACTGTGCAGGCTATGTGACAACGACATACCCTGATCTGAATGCCTTAACCTAACGCACCTCTCATTCACACAGTATTACTCACCACAATCATTTCTCTCTGCTCCAAAGTGAAGCAGCCCACCAACCATACACACACACAACCCATGACCACATGGAATGCAGCTAGGGCTTGTGGATAATACTGTGATATTTTGGCAAAAAACAATTTCAAACCAACACTGATAGATTCCAAAACAAAATTTCCATGTAATAGGTATAAACATTATCAGTAACTAATTTTTAATAGTTATTGAACTATTTTCAGTAAGTCCTGATCAAACAATTTCCCTTTTAAGTAAAAAAAGCCAATTTGTTTAGTCAACTCTTACTATATTCCTTGTGGAAAACATACCTTAAGGATAATAAATATAATCAATGCTATTTTAAAGGTCAGTATTTCATTTGTATAGGAAATAGTGCTCTATTTCTGTCATCTTGTAAAGTCATTGTGTTTACATTATAATTATTTTAATTCTAAAACGAAGAACAATTTATAAGTAATATCTGCATCAGTATGGAAAATGATTTTATTTCCTCAAAAATAACCATACATAAAATGTAAGAGTATGAAATAGCAAGAGATTATACAGTAAAAAGAAGCAAATTATCTATCTAAAAGGGTAATATGCAGAATGTCCTCGTAGGAGTTTGACAGGGAGTTCTACTGCTCGCTGATGTGTGCTGACCACCAGGGGGTAGAGTGGAACAAAGGAAGGCCCTGACAGCCAGCCAGGCGTAGGAACCCTGCCTGTGCATGAATTTCATGCACCGGGCCTCTAGTTATTTTATGAAAACAAACAAAAAAACTCCCAAAGTAGTGAGGTATACACAGTATATAATTCATCCGGCCAGAGATATTTAGTCACCAGTGGCATACTCCACATAACTAATGAAAATTTTATTTTTGTTAGTAAATAAACAGCACAACATAAACTATGTAATAATTACCACTTACCTATGTGGGCAGCCTTGGCAAATCTTCTGATCAGCAAAGGAACCTCCTAAAACTTTACTTAGCATAGCAGGATGTCCTAAGGCTTTCAAAGCTTCATCTAAACTATCCACCAGAGAATTAAAAAATTCTAAAGCATCATGTTGCTCACGCAGGTTAACAGGCTCACCCCAAAGCCTACAAAATGAATGGAATAGAAGATGTAATATGACACTCCCAGAACAATATATGCAATGTATTTCTCAAGGGTGGAAACCTTTACATGGTAAATGACTATTTTTTTCCTTCAACAAATAATTGCAAGGGCAACCCCCCCCCCTCCCCCCCCGCCCATAGTAGAGTCATAGCAGCATTTTGGTATACGGACTTTAGTGTCCTGCTTTTTAAAATATAGTAATAAACAATTATGAGACAAGGGTATTTTAAAGACAGGACAATAGAATTACGGTTGTATTTTTCAAGACATCTGAGACACATACTGACTTATTTATGGATGGGACTATGCATGAGATTTGCTTCAGAGCAATCTGGAAAGCAGATTGTGGAGTAAACAGCCTAGCCATGGGTTGGTAACTGAAGTAGGGTGACACATACGTAAGGGTTTGTACTATTTCCCCTACTTCCATAAATCTGAGAACTTCCCCAAACAAAGAAAAAACGGTACCATCTTTCAAAGACTAAATGCTGCTGCCCTTTCCTATGACACTTCCTCCCTCCTCCTTTGAGGACACGAGCAAAAGACCTAATAGGAAGTTTGAATATTGCTACTGCTGACACATACAGTGCCTTCTGACATCTATCGGAGAAGTTGAATGTTTTGAGAAGGCACAGGCTTAAGCGGCATCCCCAGCACCACCTGCCCGCAGCTTACCGGAACTGCTTCCAGAATCCTCGGGGCACGTAGTACTGCAGCCGGGAAGCAGCCAAGTGGCCAAAGATAACCTGCAGGTGCCTGAGCACACCGATGTTGTACTCCTTCCTATCCTCCGTTTTACTTAGTGCTGGTTTGTCCTCAAACTGCTGAGGATATCCAAATACATCATCTCTGGGATCCACATTGCTCTGGAAACAACAAACAGCATCGGTGAGCTCATTTAACTTTCAAGTATATGTAGATACACTGAGACAAATGCCAGTTAGTGAACAAGTGATCTGTATGACTACTTTTTATTTCCAAATAACGTTGAGATTGTAAATTTTAATTTCCAACATTTCACAAGAGTTGTTCGGCTATGTACCGGAGAGGTGGGTAATCAGCTGATACCACAGTGTAGCGATGCATTCAGATGGGACATACATGCAGGCTCAGCACTATCAGCTAGGTAACCCGTATAAATAAATCACGGGGGCAACGCATTCTCCATGTAGCTGTTGTATTGCATGAAATAATGCTTGTGAAAGACACTGGAACCTTTGTACATGGTTGGCGGGAAGGTGAAATGGTATAGCCATTGTGAAGAAGAGTTCCTTTAGCCCTAACCGGTGTGGCTCAGTGGATAGAGCATCGGCCTGCAGACTGAGGGGTCCCAGGTTCAATTCCGGTCAAGGGCATGTACCTTGGTTGCGGGCACATCCCCAGTGGGGGGGGGGGGGGGGTGTGGAGGAGGCAGCTGATTGATGTTTCTCTACCATTGATGTTTATAACTCTCTATTTCTCTCCCTTCCTCTCTGTAAAAAAAATAATAAAAAAATAAAATAAAATATAGATTAAAAAAGAAAAGAGTTCCTTTAAAAAATTAACAACAGAACCCTGGCCGGGTGCCTTGTTGGAGTGCTCTCCTGTAAACATAAAGGTTGTGGGTTTAACCCCTGGCTGGGGCTCTAACGGGAGGCAACCCATACCCCCCCTCCCCCCACATATCCTTGGATGAGGATTAAAAATTAAAATACAATCCCCACAGGGTCCATCAGTTCTACTTCTGGGTACACACCCCAAGAACTGAGAGGAAAGTCTCAGAGAGACACATGTGCACTCATGCTCATAGCACATTATTCCCAACAGCCAAAGCTGAAGCAACCCGTGTCCACTGAGACAAAAAGTGGCATATCCACACATGGGATATCGTTCGGCCTTCAGAGGGAAGGAAATGGACACATGCTTTGGCCTGGATAAACCTGGAGGACAACGTATCATGTAAAATAAACCGGTCACAAAAAGACAGATATGGTATGATTCCAATTATGTGAGGGAGCTGGGACAAATTCAGAGACGGAGAGAGACCCGGGGCTGCAGAACTATCTGAGAAACAGACAATATCTAGTCCCTGCCCATCAGAACTTACAGCCTAGGGCAATAAGCACAGATAAAAACATGCAACAAAACCCCAAACTAGCGGAGCGAAGTGCCGAGGGCACACCTTTGCGGAGAACAAAGGCAGGACATCTTATTTGAAATTGTATCGTCTCTTGTCTGCCTTCTTTACTTGTGGGCATAGTCTCTCTGTGCTTAACTACTCAGCATCTCAGAGTTGTGACAGACTACAGAACTAGAGTCTGAACTTCACCAGGGACGGTGTAAGCACCCCCATAAAGCTTTTCTAAAAGGCAAAGATGCTTACAGGCCGAGCAGGAAGCAAGCAATTAATGATGTTCACCTCTCATTGAGGTTTCTCTCTACCCCCGCCCTTCCCCTCTCTCTAAAAATCAGTAATATATTTTAAAACATGAACTAGTTTCAAGTCCAATAGATAGCCCATGCTAGAAGATTCTAGCTTTATTTCCCAACATCTGCCATCAGGCCCAAGGAAAGACAACACTCCCTAAGAGAGAACAGCGTTTGGTATCAGAACGTGGAACAGAAAACAAAAAAGGCCAATAGAATAAAACATTTACCTCGTTGTCCTGCTTCTCATCCCCAGACATATCATCATCTACATCACTACCTGTGCCTTCAATGGCCAGAATACCGTTCCGGATGGAGGGGATCATGTAGAGCTGCTGGATCACAGAGTTCATGTAGCAGGTAGCGCCGGCATTCTTCAGCCCCACAAATCCTTTGGGAGGGCGGGGTCCAACTGGGGGCAGGTACTCCCACTCTGTAAGTGCCTCACAGGCTGCGGAGAGAAGAGGCTCTTCTAGTCTAGTGTGGACATCATTTTCTCCCCTTTCAGCTCTCAGCTGAGCAGTTGACATCAGCAACAACTCCACTCCCAAGGAAGGGGCGCTCTAAGCCCTCAACAAACCCGGGCACACAGCAACGTGCTGCACTACAGGGATTTGTACACCCCACCCGTGAACCCACACTGTATCGGGCGCTGCCACTTCTCATGGCAGCCTCAGCAGCCTCGAGATTGTACAATGCTAATCCCTACGTGCTACCTGTACTTTTAGCTTTATAGGTTAGTCATCATGAACTTTCTACTTTGGAATGTTTTTCAAAGTGCCTTCCAAATGCATGCTGGCATTAAAGGCTATATAAGCACACCAACACATTACAGAAGGACCCCTGCTTCTGGTAGAATAGCTAAAGGTCTAAGCCAGTGGTCGGCAAACTCATTAGTCAACAGAGTCAAATATCAACAGTACGACTGAAATTTCTTTTGAGAGCCAAAAACAGACTTCTGTGCATGGGCTATGAAGTTTCAATCGCACTGTACGTGCACGCCCGCATGTGGTATTTTGTGGAAGAGCCACACTCTGCCGACCACTGATCTAACACCTTTAAAGCAGTCAGTTTCATCGGAATCTCCTACAATGTTTTTTAAAATGACCTTCTATTCTGAAGTCTAACATATAAAATATGACATGTTCTTAAAAATTTATTGTAATAGCCGAAACCGGTTTGGTTCAGCGGTAGAGCGTCAGTCTGCGGACTGAAAGATCCCAGGTTCGATTCCGGTCAAGGGCAGGTACCTTGGCTGCGGGCACATCCCCAGTAGGGGGTGTGCAAGAGGCAGCTGGTTGATGTTTCTCTCTCTTCGATGTTTCTAGCTATCTCTCTCCCTCTCTGTAAGAAAATCAATAAAATATATTTAAAAAAATGTATTGTAATAGATTATATTCTTAAACTTTGTAAATAGTGGTTTTCTCTTAAGGAAAAAAAGGCCTCTGTTGTGTTTGATTTTTCCTTCCTGCTTTTTAGGTCCCTTTCGTTCTGAGCTCCAGCTCCGTATCTGTAAGTTCGGAGTCTATTTCACGGCTTCCCAGGAGCATGGACCGAGGAGAAAAAAGCGCAGGAAAGGGTTATCTTCTCCACTCCTAACCTTCCAAACCAGATTTCCTCGGCGCCACGTGGGCACAGCAGCCAGGAGCTGCTAAGTGAGGGCCTGGACACTGCCAGTGCATGAAATTTGGACTTGGAAGTTTGAACTCTGGCTTTGACTTTGGCTTTGGCTACACAGCATCTGGAGTTGGGGCTTTATTCCAGATTTGGTGGAGATGGGGTTGATTTTGCTCAGTAGTTACACTACATGCAGGAAGGCAGTTAACAAACACTTGACAACTTTTACATTAAGGCTCCCTCCTCACTGGCCATGGTCTTCAATTATACAACCACCTGCTAGAAAGGTTACACTAAACCAGCTGCCGAAAGAAGAGCCGAATTGAAGATGGTTACTACAAAACCAGGAAAACAGAATTTGAGTTCTGTTATCACGACACTGTGTAATACTTACTAGTTATTGCTGTGCCAATGTAATACATTTCAGTCAAAGACTCTACTATCTGCTTGAGATTCCTCACGCAGCCCACAGCCAGTGCCACCAGTAGCTCAAAGCCAGCATTGATGGTGGCTGGGGAGCTGCAGACGGGGATGGCCTGCTCGGCGGGCAGCTCCCCGTTCCTCATGTACTGCAGGTACACATTGGATGCAGGGAAGATGAAGTCGTCAATTAGCTCCTATGAGGCCGAAAGGAAGATGGCGGATTACGATGACATAGCATCTGTGTCATTAGACATTTATGTTGTAGATTACATCACTTGTCAGAACGCAAGACCTTATTACCTCTCCAGAAAACTTGTTTGGATTTTCCAATAAAAAGACCCCACTTTGTAACACTATGCACTACAATGAACAACCATACACAAGTCTGTCTCATTTTAGTCTGACAAAGTGAAAAATTTCGATTTTCCAAAGAGGAAAACTATCAGTGCTTATTTAACTTTAGGAAACTTTACTTATATACAAAACTTAGAAGGCTGCAACAGGACCAAGACAACAGACTTACTTTAATGAGGCTAGCACCCCCCTTTTCACAACCGATGTGATACTTCTTCTCGGGGGTTTGAAAGGCCAGCAACTCCTTTGTTACCCCCAGGTGTCCTTCCAAGATCGTCTCCTCAACACCTGTGTCACCTGTTCTCTTCACCTCATCCTGTCAAAAGACAAAAAACTCCAACATTCAACCTATGAAAGGGAGGCAGCAAGGGACGGAGGAACCAGAGCGAGAGAGGGCTGCACAGACATGCAGAAAGCCCTTCACGCCTGTCCATTCTAAGCCGTTTCAGAACATTCTAAGCCATTTCAGAACTTTCTAGAAGTCGTTTTACAAGCTACCAAAGGCTAAAAGCTACAAATCTCTTCAGAAAGAAATTCCCATACAATTCTGAGTAAAAAGTATCAGGTCTTAAGATCAAGAATTAAATCAAGTGCCAGCCTATCCGATTTATTAAGAATACTTTAAAAAGATCATATTTGTAAAAAGGCCCACAATTCTACAATGAAAGGTGACAATCTGCTTACCAAGTCTCAAGTGAAACAAAGCACTTCACAGAACTAGCTATGCATCCGTACTGTGGTTACCGAGTTACTAACGTCCACCAATGCGGGGTACATTTGTCAGTCCTTTTTATTCCTCGAGTGTTTTTCACTTAATCAAAATGCTCAAAACTATAAGCTATTAACAAACTACTCAACTTAGCGATATGGGAAATGCAACTTACCCGAATTCTTTTCAGCCAATCGATTTCATTGTTGAGAAGAACCTCGGCATTGGGTATATTAATGTTACTGTTGTAAGCGTAATTCAAAAGGTGCCTCAGGAGAGTGAAGTAGTCACCCGAGTGTTTGGCTCTCTCCCTGGCTGTGCTCTGAAACAAGAAAGCAGATATGAATTCGCTTCTTAAAAACTCACCTGGAGCAGATGGCTAATATCGTATGGGAAGTAGCCATCTTACTGCCCGGGCAGACCACTCTAATGCAATGCAATCTAAAGCACGACTTCCTGGGAGCCCCCGTGTGAAGAACGCGCCTCACGGACAAGCACAGAGTCTCACCCCCAGGACGGTGAAGAGCAGCGTGATGAAGAAGAGCAGCGGCCGGTGGCCCATGCAGCATCTGGTGCACATCAGGAAGAACTGCTCCTGTGCCACCTGGCGGACGGTCCTGCAAGAGAAAGGCTTCCTGTTAGTGTTTGACTCTCATGAAGGAAAACCCCACAAAATATAGTCCTGGTCTCCCCGGGGAGGGTGGGGATGAGAGGTAGAGAAATTAAAGAGTGAAAATACAAGATAACACCCCTTAAGCCGGCAACACACATCCATGGATTTAGGCTGTGTGCTAAGAACTGTAACCTCAAGTTGTCACGGATGAGTTTGGAGGTGCCTTTTAACACCTGTTCCTTGGCAAAGACCAGAAACACTCCTCCAAGTACCAGATGCGCCACAGAGAGCCTCACGCAGCTCTGCTGCGCGGTGAGTGGAGGCCGGATGCCTAGCTCACTGTAAAGAACCCCAGCGCATATGCTAAGTGCACGCACCCTCCTGGGGGGTGGGAGGGTTTTGAAACCCCGCAAGGTCCTACAAGTCAGAGGGTTGATTCTGATGGAACCCATGTTCATTGAAGTCAGGAGTGCCCATTTTCTGGGGGAGAAATAAGGTGGGGAAGGCCTGGGGTAGGACGGGCTCTGGGTGGAGGGAGACAATGGGAATAGGAAACACCTGTATTGAGCTCAATAATAAATACTAAAAAAAAGTCTGATTAAATACTCTTCAAATGCAAACGAGAACTTATAATTGGTTTTTATTCTTTGTATAAAAATACAGAAGTTCATACCATAATCCTGCCTTCTGAATGTCCTATTGAATTAACAACTTCTCTTAAAAAACCAACACACACACCCTGTAGCTAGTTATTCAAGATGGGAGGCTAATTCTCTATTTAACTTAAAACCTTGTAAAGTACATTTTTAAAATGGGCTAAAATATATACCTGTTAGGTCAAACAAAATTCTGAAATCAGAGAAAAATTAATTTCACTTTGGGAACTGGACATTTTACAGAGACTAAAATCAAACAAATATGGATAAGCAAAACACGTTTAAATAACCTTTTCCTAGATGTTAATATGCTACAGAGACAAGACAGTTTTGATTGCTGGGATACATTCTGCCGCCAGAAATGACCTCTGTGCACCAAACCAAGCTTCTTACAATGGAAAGGCACTCACTTGCTGTGACAGTGCAGTAGCAAGTCGATAATGAATGTCTGCCACGCCTTCTCTTTGCTCAGAGCGTCTAAGGCCGTGGGAATCAAGGCAAAACACAGCGTCATCACTTCCAACGCTTCGCAGCAAACCTGCTCGTCTTCCAGGTCCAGCTCATTGCCCACATTGGACTGAAACAACAGCGGGAAGTCATCTAGAAACGCGTTTAAGGAAAAGATCCCCCGCTCCAAGCCAGGGTGCAGCATGTCCCTCCCCCCGCAATCCACCTGGCCTGGGCCGCCACCTGCAGCTCGGAATAGCATGGGAAGGACTGTGGTGGACAACGGAGACTAATTCCAGGGTCTCCTTCCCAGGGAGCTGCTGACCACACCACCACCTGCTTCCGCCCGCCAGGCTCCTGGAGACCTTCGGAGCGGGTTCTTTGGCACCAGCAGCCACTCCTTCCTGGAGAGCCACCCTGCACCGCAGCCAGGAGCCTGACTAGTCCCACCTCTAGCTCACCTGCAGCGCCAGCTTGTTCTAAAGCATCTGTCTTAGAGAACTGCTAAGGAAGGTCTGACAACCTACAATATGTGTGGGTAGGGTACTGACGGCCAGCTAAGCTCAAATCTACAATGGACAGAAAGGTGATGGGGAAGAACAGTGAGGATGGAAGCCATCAAATTTAGTATTGAACAACGCTCATTGAAGAGAGCGCGATTTCTGTGCCAGCTCTTACCTTCTCGTAAATTTTCGTGATTTCTTCATTCGGGCTGAACACCAGCTGCAGAGCGCCACACCCGGAGGCCCAGATGATTTTCTGAATGGCTCTGATCACGCAGATGTCGGGCATGTACCTCGAAGCCTGCATGGCAGGAATGACGACAGCAGCGAGTGAGTGAGCAGAGTAAGCACGGAAAGGGCAGGAATGCTTCTCCTCTGGAAGGAGTCCTGTGTGTGCAGGTTCCACGTGGCCTGGCGGTGCCACGCACTACACCTGTCATACGTGCCCCAGAACCGCAAAAAGACTATGGAGGACGGCCCCATTCCTCCCTTGCTGTTAACCTGAGATACACAAAACCTGTGCTCACACCCACACTCCAGAACGTTCCCAGCAGCTTCCCTCACGACCAAAAAGGGGAAGCCATCCTGACGGCCTTCACCAAGTGGATGGACAAACACAACGTGCAATGTCCACCAGGGAACGCCACTCGACAGTAACAGGGATGGACTAATGGTTCCCGCATGGTCAGTTTCCAGGCGTTATCCAGAGTAAAGCAGCCAGACATAAAAGAACACGGCATTTGCTTCTGTGTGAAATTCTAGAAACAAAAAACAAGTGTCCGGGGACAAAAGATCAGCGGCCACGTGGGGCAGGGATGGAGGGAGAACGAACCACACAGGGGCACCCCAAAAGTGATGGGATCACGTGCCTGTGAGGCATTTCTCAAAATTCACCGAATTACAGCCCGGCCGGTGTGGCTCAAGGGTTGAGTGTCGACCTAGGCATTAGGTCAGTTTGATTCCTGGTCAGGGCACATGCCCGGGTTTTGGGCTCTAGTGTGGGGCGTGCAGAAGGCAGCCGATCCATGATCCTCTCTCATCATGGATGTTTCTCCCCCGACCCCTCTCTCTATAAAGTCAATTAAAAAAAAAAAAATTTCAGCGAGCCCTAGCTGGTTTGGCTCAGTGGATAGAGCTTCGGCCTGAAAACTGAAGGTTCCCAGGTTCAATTCTGGTCAAGGGCATGTACCTTGGTTGTGGGCACATCCCCAGTGGGATGTATGCAGAAGGCAGCTGATCCATGTTTCTCTCTCATCGATGTTTCTCACTCTCTATTTCTCTCCCTTCCTCTCTGTAAAAAATCAATAAAAATATATGAAAAAAAAATCCAGCGAATTAAAAACTGGAAAAGCACGCTGCTCACTGTACACACAGAGGACCACGCCCAGAAAGCATGGGCATTGCTAGTAGACCAAAGTTATGTTAAGGGAACTTGATCTCGTCTGAGAGGCACTAAAGCCAGCAGGCCGGGGAAACGCAAGCCCTAACCTGTGACCAGGGTTCCCGCTACACGCACAGAGGGGCGAAGGCAGAGCGCCCCACGGACGCTACAGGCGGCCAGAGCCTGAGAGGCCGAGCACCCACCTCGTCGGAGATCTGCTGGGCCAGGCGGATGGACACGTTCCGCAGCATGCACTCGGACGACGGGTTCGGGATGCTCTGCAGTGCGCTCTGCAGCACCACCGCCTGGTCGTGCGTGACCTGGTTGACCTGGAAAAGGCGACCGTTTTCCTTGGAGCCAATGATCGCTCCGTAACCACACCCGCTCGTTCCTGCCCATCACACTCCCTCGGATGACCTCCTTCCAGACAGCACCCCACAGTGCCAACCGTGGGGCTTCTTCTTTCTCTTAGGTGTGAGAGTGCCCCCCCGCTCCGCCGCCGCTCCAGACCCATCCAGCTCATGTCCCTGCTCTGGGCTCAGCACCACTGTAAGGGTTAGGGTGAGGCGGTAAGCTGAACTGACAGGCCGCAGCCCCACCCTAACTAGAGAGCCTGCAAACGGCTCCCGGGCAGACCTGCCCCTGTGCCCCGATGACCAAATTCTTCTTGGGAAAGGAGAAAAATCAAGAAAAATCAGAAGTGCAAAAATATGAATGGTACCAGAGTTTTACTTAATGGAGTAACCATGTTCTTAAACCCACAAGAAAAGGTTACTTTTAAGGAGTCCCTTTCAGGCAATTCTGCCTGCCGTTCACACAGTCCTCCCTGGTCCACAGCTGAAGGAGAACTGCTGTGTACTCTGCGCGCACACAGCCCGTGTTCGGAACCGATGCCGCAAAGGGACAGCGAGAGGGGAGCACGGAGCTGCTTCCCGGGACATGCTGAGCCCAGTGCCAGGCCCGTGCGGAGGGGCTTTAGCTAACCAAGAACCACGCTTCCCAGCCTCACACCCACGGGCCAAAAACATGCAGGACTCGGGCCATGAAGACTGACGAAAACGTTCTAAGATATACAAATGTGGAGAGAATAGTATTAAGAACGCCTATGTGCCCATTGGCAAGCACCAAAATTTACTAATAAAGGACCCCAATTGTTTAACTGCCACCCTTCCTTGCTTTCTGTCCCTTCCCCAGCCCAGGATGCATTTTGAAAACAAATCCTGGATATATAATTTCATCTCTATTTCAGAAACTACTCAAAAAAAAAGGAAAAAGGGCGGTGATGGGAAATAGTCCTTTCAAACATAACCACGGTGCCATTAGCACGCCCAAAACAATTACAGTGCTATTATCTCAATTACATGTGACATTATAATATCACGCATCTAATCCACATTCCAACCTCCGATTAAACCTAAGCCATTAAAAAAAGAATATATTCCTGAAGTCCTTATCTCCTATCAGTAACTTAGCAAATCATCACGTATGATGCATATAACTCAAATTTTAGTCTGTATTAAATACAGCATTACACCTCTAATAAACAGGCATTAAATTCTAGCAGGTCGTGAGAACTTTTGGAGGCAACAGGCTAAATCAATTACAGCTTTTTTATTCCCACCAGTGTCTTTATCGTAACTCTCTCTCCCTCTCCCTTCCTCTCTGTAAAATAAAATAAAATAAAAAGAATAAATCTATCTATCTATCCGTGTTTTCCCGAAAATAAGACATCTCTTGAAAATAAGACCTAGGGCATGGAAAGATAAGACATCCCCTGAAAATAAGACCTAGCGCAACTTTGGGAGAAAAAATTAATATAAGACACTGTCTTATTTTCGGGGAAACAGGGTATATATACATATTATATATTAAAGAAAAAAAGAAGACTGAAAGTCAAACAGGATTTAAGGGGGCGTGAAGAACTAGTCTCTCAAATAAAAATATAGTGAGTGGAAAGCATTTGCACTTTAATACAAATAATATTTAACAGAGGGGGAAAAAACACACAAAAAAACCAAAACACTCTAAAATAATGCATCACTAGAAAGAACCTGAGACAGCTTCCCTTTGAACTTAATATCGATACTTAAAGAGTCGCTGAGAGGTTGGACTTCACAAATGGCCGTCTGTTACCACCCAGAGGCTTTTCAGGGGCCTGTCATTACCGATGTGAGAGGGTTCACGCCTTCCACGCCCGGCTGGAACGCCTCCGCCACGGCGCGCACGTGGCCGTAGCCGATGGCCGTCAGCAGGAGCTTGGCTATTTTCAGGGCGTTGAGGTAGGCACCCCTTCGCGTCTCCATGTCTGCGCTGGGCAGGAAGTTATTCCGGGTCAGCATGCTCAGGACCAGGGGCAGGCCGCCACTTTTTAAGAAGTGAAACTGGAAATCAGAGGAGTCTTCAGCCAGAGGCGCCCCTGCGGGCATGAGCAAGGCATAGACCACCTGGGGAGAGAGGAAGGGACTGCGTTCAAGGTCTTAAAAAGACAGCGCCTATGTCCCCGGCGAAGAAATTCTTCCGACCATCCCAAAATACTTCATTGCGGGGTTCCGTCCTCCACATCGGCATGAAAGGCCAGTGGGAAGGGCGCGGGGAAAGGCAAAGGGAAAAGGCGAACCTCGGTCAGGTACAGCACTTGGGAAGCGGAAGGCCCAAAGAAGAGCGAGTCGAGAGACGGGCTAAGGCTGCTCTCGCCGAGCTTGGCGTGGTCCAGGCAGATGGCCCTCAGCTTCTCTATTGTTGTGCTGTCTGCAAAGGGAGAGACACGGCTCAGACACAGCACCCATCAGGTGCACAGCAGCTCACTGCGGATACCTCAGACTTTAGTGTGAAACAAGCAGCCAGTTCTAGGCTCCAGCTTCATATAGCCAGATCTGGATTGACTCGAGAATACTAAGTAAACAAGTAAACAAATCAGGGCTCACTAATCAGCCAAGCAAACCCCAGTAGGGAAGCAGGCTCCCCCTACTCAGACTTCAGATCAACATGTCCTCCAGCCACTGGAGCCTGAAAAAACACCAGACACTTCAAAAGGACGTTCTTAAGGAAAATAACAAAAAGGGAAAAATGGCAATTCTTCCCTCCAATTGAGCCCACCACCCAGGCATGTGCCCTGACTGGGAATCTAACAGTGACTTCCTGGTGCATGGGTTGATGTTCAACCACTGAGCCACACCGGCCGGGACCCCTGCTTCCTTTCTTAAAAGAGTGTGAGTGTATGTGTGTAGCAACCATGGCGACAGAAAACAAGATAACATTTGTTGAGATAACTGGTTACATTCCAGTCACTAGTCCATGTATCAAAGTTATTATTATTAGCTCAGTTTTACATACCAGGATTTGAACTGAAGCCTGGTTGAGTCCAAAGCCTCTGATCTAAATACTGTAATACAGTTATTACTGGCCTTTCTAAAATTGGCTATTTCAAATCTAGGCCTATACTTTGATTACATAAAATACGGGAGAAAAAAGAGAGGGGGGGGGAGGGAGAGAGGGGGGGAGGGAGAGAGAGAGAGAGAGAGAGAGAAAAGCGCCCTCAAGTTTCCCGGCTTGGAGCAGCCTGGCCAGAGCTCACTGTCGCCGCCTGGTGGCATTATGCTCTTCAAAACAAGACCAGGGATTCTGGAGTCCTGGGTCAAGCATCAAGCTGGTGGATTGGAAAATGGCATTACAATGAGGCAGGATTCGATAAACGGGTTAATGCGAGACCACACCATTCGTGTGCATGACGATATGGAAGAAGCTCTAGGCTCCCGGAGAAGCTACAACGGCAGGTGTTGCCCTTAAGGCGAGCATGGCCTGTCCATGAGTTCTCTCTGGAAGAGGTTATTTGCGGGGAAACCACCCGCTGCTCCCAGGCTTTGGGAAACCAGGCGGTGGGCTGAAGACTGCCAACTTCCGCTCCGGCCTATGCCGGAAGGCGTGTGCCACCTACGAACAGAAGTGGCCAATACATCCTGTCATTGGCCAGCGTGTCCTTTGTCAACGTCAGTTTTTGTTCTTAAATCTTACCTGGTGGCATCAGTTTCATAAGCACCCTGGCACCATCTCGGAGAGATGGCATATTTAGGCTGCTCCCTAAGTCTGCCACTTGCCAAAGGAAAGAGATGTATCTGGGATGCAGGGACATTATCTAGAACACAAAACACACAGAACGTTTACCTGTCAAGCACACCTCCCAGGAAAGCGCAATACACTGAACTGCCACACTTTTGCTTATGCCATTTCTAGTCTTTAAACACAGTGGTGTACTTCCGAACTTATATTCACTAGCTATAATTAAGCTGTAGAGCAGATCAACTTTATGAAAACATAACAATACTGTTTCTACAGGAGAGGTTTTAAATTCCAATTCCAATTACTTTCAGGGGATCTACTGTGAAGTTCACAGTTAGCTACAAAGCTGTTTGATGTGCAGGCGCATAAATTACAAGCGCCTCAAGGAAAAACCCACCCTGTTCAATACACTGCTCTATTCTCCAAGAGGACGGCACAGTGCCTGGCGTACAGCAACTCAAAGCTACTCACCACCCCGGGCAAACAGCTTTCCACCTCCGGATTGGGACCATCGCTGTAATGGTTGCCATGGTTTCCAGGAGATCCAGTTGAGGAATCAGAAGAGCTATCAGGGCTTGAAGGCATATTGGAACTTATTTGTGTAAGCTTGGCTGTAATTAGCTGAAAATGATACAGTACGTTAGCAGGAAATTTAAGGCAAACAAAATACACAAAACTGAAGTCAGTAACACACCAACAAAAACCTACAAGCTATACTTTCCCAAAGTAGTGTCTAATATAACCATACCATTAATTGTTTTTAAAAATATATATTTTATTGATTTTTACAGAGAGGGATAGAGTTAGAAACACCGATGAGAGAGAAACATCAATCAGCTGCCTCCTGCACAACTCCTACTGGGGGATGTGCCCGCAACCAAGATACATGCCCTTGATGGGAATCAAACCTGGGACCTTTCAGTCCACTGGCCGACACTCTATCCACTGAGCCAAACTGGTTAGGGCCATAGCATTATAGTTTTTAGAAAACCTTTCCTCTACTACATTGACGCCTGTTTTATTTACTGTTAAAATCCCAACACTGACATAGAGCCTCAAGTATAATTTACTGAATGCAATGTTGACTATGGGAAGAAAAGATAGCCTCAGCTTTGACTTCCGTTTTTAAAAAAAATGATTTCTAAGAGGAAGGGAGAAGGGGAGAGATAGAAACGTCAATGATGAGAATCATGGATCGGCTGCCTCCTGTACACCCCACACTGGGGGCCAAGCCCACAACCCAAGCATGTGCCCCTAACCAGAAGTGAACCCAGGACCCTTCAGTCCGCAGGCCAACGCTCTATCCACCGGGCCAAACCAGGTAGGACTCAGCTTTGAGTTTCTTGAAACGTTTGGTATTTCTAGAAACTTACCGATTTATCTTTTAAGTTTAATTGTCCAATCAACTTCCTGTCATCAGCAGGATCTATCAGCTCCCCGCCCACGAAGAGCTCGATCTTGGTGTGGGCCACGTTGGCTTTGATGCGATTGAGAATGCACCGCCGCACGGAGCCGATCGTGTCATTGGTATGGGACCACACATCCAGGTCATCCACCTGCCTGCCCTGGTTTGGGAAGCGGACTATGAAGGAGAGGTGTTTGCCACGGAAAGCTCTGGAGAACAAGAGAAAAAACATCGTCACATCCAGCAGAGTTTCAAACCTCCTTGCAAAGACGACAAAGCTACAAATCTCATACGGAATGTTTTTTTTTAAACCAGAGAGAGCGAGTTAAGGCTATTTTTAGGGTCTTGAACATAAAAAGTTACTGCGCCTTTGAACTACAAATACTGTAAGTGATCTTAAAAGCACATTCCATTGTTGCTACTGTACGTTTGTACCTATGGTTGCAGAAAATGAAGCATCTAGTTTATAAGAAATTAACTCAAAGATGTAACACTTGACATAACTATCTCGAGTACCAAGGTGTTCATTTTTTCTGAAAAAGTCTTAATATCAAAATTCACTCCCTCAGAATATTTAAGTTATAAGTATTATTGCAGATAAGATACAAAAAGTAAAAAATAAGAAGCAATTGTAAATAATTTCAAAATTAACAAAGAACCATTTCATAGAGAAATCTTTTAAAAAATATATTTTATGGATTTTCTTACAGAGAGGAAGGGAGAGAGATAGAGAGCTAGAAACATTGATGAGAGAGAAACATCGACCAGCTGCCTCTTGCATACCCCCTACCGGGGATGTGCCTGCAACCAATGTACATGCCCTTGGCCAGAATCGAACCTGGGACCTTTCAGTCCGCAGACTGACACTCTACCGCTGAGCCAAACCGGTTTCGGCCATAGAGAAATCTTTTTTGTTTGTTTTGTTTTAAGCTTTTGAGAATCTTTATTTATTGATTTATTTTTTTAAATATATTTTATTGATTTTACACAGAGAGGAATTGAGAGGGACAGAGTTAGAAACGTCGATGAGAGAGAAACATCGACCAGCTGCCTCTTGCACACCCCCCACTGGGGATGTGTCCACAACCAAGGTACATGCCCTTGACTGGAATCGAACCTGGAACCCTTCAGTCCGCAGGCTGACGCTCTATCCACTGAGCCAAACCAGTTTCAGCCATAGAGAAATCTTTTAAAAGAAACTCTGGTGACACTCATTCTATAAACATCTGTAAATAATAAATACTATTTGATTTACTAAATGGCAAGACCGTAAAAGAACTGTTAGCAGATCACTTGGAAATGTCCTTGCTTTTCTGGCTCTCTGTCAAAGCAGCTTTTAACAGTCCTTTTTGATTACTTGCTAACCTTATTATGCCATTATTTTTACTGGTGCAAATGAATGGCATCAAAACACTTGGAACTGCAAAACATTCCTGCGACACTTACCAGAAAAAAAGTCACTGGCAAAAATAAAACGACAAGAGAGCACACTTGACTTGAGTGAGAACACTAAACAAACAAATAAACCCAAAACCAGATCCCAGAAAACAAAAAAGGTCTAGTATTAACCAAAGATTTTAAAAGATGCAAATAATGCTCTTCATGGCCAAGATCCCAACACTTTCTTCTGGAACATTGACTTGAGAGAAAGAGACCCCCATCAAAGCGAGACAGAAACATCGATCCGTTGCCTCCTGCATGTACCCATCAGGGGACAAGTGCCCTGACCGGGAGTGAACAGCAGCCTTTTGGTGCCCAGGACAACACTCAACCAACTGAGCCGCACTGGCTCGGGCTGGAACATCACTTTTCCAAACCCAATGGCTAGGAAATACCAAGGCATTCAGCAACAGCACTGGTGGATCACTTATTCACAAACCTTGACATCGGCAGGATGGTCCTTTCCTCGTGGTAATCGCTGTCGCATTCATTTATGTACTCCCTCAACACGGTTAACACGCGAACCATCCGAACAGCTTCCTGCCTCGCACAATTAATACTGTCTTTGTCACCATCCAATACACACAGCGTGTCATAGGAGGCTTTCAAACGATCAAAGCAAGACTGAATAAAGTCTTCATGGATCACCACCTACCAATAACGGGTCAAACATGACAGTTCAAGTTGGTTTGAAATGTAAAAATTAAACGCACACATAAAACTTTATTCCAATTAAAGATGGCAATAACTAATTTAAGGGTAGCCGTCAATTAACCATGATTGTATTCAGCCAGGCAGTCTATACTGATAATAGAATATACTATATATTGTCAAAGGAAGCTAGAGTTATATAAGTATAAACGAGATACTAAAAAAACAAACAAAAAAAAAAACCCTTCAGGATTAGGTGTTCTAATCAAAAGAAATTCAGTCAAAATCTCTTGCCATAATTATACTCAACATGATAATTTCAAGATAATTATTAAGACTAGATTCATTTAGATAGCATTTTGTACAAGAGAAATGGGGACCAAATATTTCAGGTATATTTACAATAAGAGTTGAAACAAAAGAATTCCTAGTTAATTCTAAATTAAAGAAAAGTTATTTAAAGCAAGAGTTCTTCAACCAGAGTTTCAATTTGTGTATGTCTGAATGCTCGGCAGTCCTCACCTGATTGACCTGTAGCCTCGGCCCCAGGTTTGTGTATATCTCTTTAAGGAGATCTATAGCTCTGCTGGCAATATCGTCATTGCTCTGAATCACGACCTAGGTTCAAAAAGATATCTTAGTTGGCCATTTCAATTCAAACCATACCCTCAGTTATTTTTAATATAGTATTCAATAATCTCAGGATACACAGACTTCGGTAATCAAGAAAACTAAGTACAATTGAAAAAACAGACCAAAATAAAGAAGACAAATGCAAGTCTTTGAATAAAAAAAATTGTTGAAGACTCATTTTCCTAAGGACATAATACGCTTTAATCAGGAGCATTATTTTTATTGACATACAATATGTTAGTTTCAGGTGTACATTAGTGATTATTTGTATAGATTACGAAATGACCACCACGGTAAGTCTAGTTACCATCTGTCACCACACAGTTATTACAACACTGACGATATCCCCAGCGATATACATGAAATCCCCAGGACTTATAACCGAAGGCTGTACCTCTTAATCCCCTTTACCTATTTCACCTGGAGCAGTGTGTACATTTTTATTTTAAAAAGGGTTTCTGCCATTTAAAAATGCTAAATACATGTCAACCGTAATTGAAATTTTAAAAACTGTTTGAAAATGTTGCAAACCTCTTAATCAAAACGTCTGAATAATCAAATACCACAATAAAACTCTTAGGCTAGTTAGCCTGCAGAAAAAGTATTTCATGTAAAAATGACATACACTGCTGTGACCAGGTCAGGTTTGTAAAGGCAGGGATAATAAGTTAATCCCACACTGAGCCAACATGCATAAACCTTGGGGTATCATTGCTCAGCGAAGTCAGTTTGAAAAGGTCCAGCCCACACAGCGCTCCGCTTACCCTCCACAGGTAGTCTAACCCGATCAGCTCCAAGTCATCCATCATGTAGGCTCTCCGCTTCGCCACCAGTTTTCCTTCTCGACAATTCACAGCTTTGAAGAACCGCTCAAAACACTTCATCCCGTTTTCCGTTAAGAGGGAAGGGTCGAGCTGCAGCACGTTGCTTTCGAAGAAGTCCTTGTTAATGTCGGGGTCCAGGTCGGGCTCATCCCCCATCAGCTTGGAGTACCACTTGAAGCAGGCCTCGCGGTCGCACAGGTACACGGCGTTCTCCGCCAGGCACTTCCAGATCTGCTTGGCCTGCGGGGCGCACAGCCACAGCTGGCCGTCCTTCAGCAAAAACCTGGGAAAATGGGGGGAAAAAGAAAAAGAAAAAAAAAAAAAAAAAAGCCATCGGGTGCTGGTCCAGCAGCCTTCTGTCCCCTTTTCTTTAGTGTCTCTGACGCCATTACGGTCAGTATGATTCTCTAGCTGCTTGCCTCAAAGGATGGAAACTTGCACTTAAGAACATAATTCTGTATAAAAATTTAAAATGTGTTCTCTTCAAGCACTGCAAAGAAGAAGAGTTCAAACTCAGACAATTCTAAATGTTTAATAAACGAACACCAGGGAAGCGTCCTGTGACTTCAGGCAATGGTTTCCACGTGGGAAAAGCCACCTGAAAAAGACCTCAGAGACACATCGGACGAAGGTGCTTCCCTAGCTGTGTCTTAGGGAGAGGAGCAGTGACTGCTTGGAACCAACCTCAGGAAGTTCAGCCGTTCCTGGACTTCTTGGACATGACTGTATCTACTCCCCAGCCTCACAGTCTGCGGGTCATAGTCCTCATGGTCTGCAAATGACAAAGGAAAGCATGCATGACACAATCGGACGCCCACATCACTGGGACTTGAACCGAAGAAAATGAAGTCACTTAAAAAGTCATTAACTTGACATTCAAAGGCATCGTGAAGTTTACTAAGTATTGGCGATTTCTGGTCCTCGTATTTTCCCCACAAAAGTTTAAGGAATCCATTTCAGAATTCATGAGAAGAGTTCACTTTTTAAGAAGCATCTGTATTGATGCATAATTAAAATACAATAAAACCTACCCATTTAATATGTATAACTCAATGGTTTTAGTATAGTCAAAGCTACAAGATTTGAGTATCATAACCTACCCTCACATTCTACAAGATTTCCCAGTATCCCCAAGAGGCTCAGATTTCATATAAACAGAATCTTATGTGGTCTTTCGTGACTGGTTTTCTTCTACTTAGGCTAACATTTTGCATGGTTCATCCATGCCGTAACATTCTTTTACTGCTAAATAGCGTTCCATTGTATGCATATACAGCATATTGCTTTATCCATTCATCAAATGATGGCCACATTGGTCATTTCCACTTCTCTGGCTAACATTCACACTCAAGGTTTGGTGGGGATCTATGTTTTCATTTCACCTTGGTCTACAACCGGGGTAAAGTGTATGATCAATTCTGTTGAGCACTTTGAGGAATTGCCAACCTATATTTCAAGGTGGTTGCACCACTTTGCAATCCCACAAACAACATACAAAAGTGCCAACTTCTCCTCATTCTTGCCAACACTTGCGGCTGTTTCACTTCTGTCATCCTGGTAGGTGGGCAGCAGCTTCTCACTGTGGTTTTAATTTGCCTTTCCCCAATGACTAATGAAACTTAGCATCTTTTTATGCCACCAAATGGCCACATGCTTGTCTTTGGAGACATGTCTACACAGATCCTGTCATTTCTTTATTGGGTGGTTTTTAACTGTTGAATAGTAAGAGTGAGTTCTTATATATTCTGGATACAACTCCCTTACCAGATACATAATCTGTAGATATTTTCTCCCATTCCTGGGTTATCATTTTACTCTGGTTCTATCATTTGCATAAGTTATAAATTTCGATGTAGTTCAACATATCACGTTTTCTCCCCTAAAAATGTTGCTGTGCCTAACCCAAAACCACGAAGATTTATTCCTATATTTTTTCCTCAGAGTTTTATACTTTTAGGCCTATGGCAATCCTACCAATGAGTTAAAACTTGAGTGAAAACGAAAAAGTGGTTTTTTTATACTGTGTTGTATTCACATAAAAATATATATTTTTTTTTAGTTGTATTTTATTGAAATTGTTGTGCACGGCTGCGGCTAGGTGTTTACCTGTACAGCCATCTTGGATTCTCCTTTATTTTTATTTTATTTTAGTTTTTTATATATATTTTATTGATTTTCTACAGAGAGAAAGAGAGAGGGATAGAAAGTTAGAAACATCGATGACAGAGAATCATCTATCAGCTGCCTCTTGCACACCCCCTACTGGGAATGTGCCCGCAACCAAGGCACATGCCCTTGACCGGAATCGAAACCGGGACCCTTCAGTCCGCAGGCCGAAGCTCTATCCACTAAGCCACACCGGTTTCGGTTAAAAAAAACTTTGAAAGAACGACTTGGTAAGCACCAGTACCTGAAGGCACTAATAGTAAGAACACATGAGTAAATGTTAAGAATTTTAGTAAGTTTATTACTTTAGCTAAATAACATTAAACGAGGAGGCAGAATCAGCTGACTATACTACTGAGAAATGTTTTCTTTCAAAGATGAAGAGGCGAGTGGTGAAATACGGCCAGGATAGTAATATTGGTGAAATAGTTATCAAAAAATTGAGAATATCAGCCAACTGTGGAAGCCTGATGTTAGCCCTCAATTTCACGTTTACCTGAGTTTTACATAGGAGTGTATGTAAATGTTACGCAAAGATCTCATGTTTCATAGGCATACTGGGACTTTATATAATGCCAAGAGTCTACCCACTATACTCTTCAAATAACAAGCATTAGAAATACCCTCATTTTAACCAGTTAACTGCCATGATAGTTTGAATTAAAAAAGGCCCGCCGCTTGCGTCTATAGACTAAGCATACAAATGGTTACAAATACATTATCGGCTTAAAAGTCTACTATAAAAGGTCAAGAACGTCATGTTCAATTCTACCCCTAACACTGGCTATATACCGTTTCCTTTCCATGCGATGGGAACACACTTGAGCCTAAAATATAGTCTGTGTCTGTGTGCGTGCTATGAATTGGGCATAAGCAGAGGAGTATGTATTAAGAATACCTCTGAACTCCAGCACACAGAATCAAATACAACTGTCAGAGGGCAAAAGAGCATTGAAACGGAGCTCCGCAGATGGCGGGCCCTTACAAACTGGCTGTTATTAATAAAACAACAGGACACTTGACAGTGACATGTTTCAATAGCTTCACACTTTGAACCCAACGTAAACGTGGGTTCCTGTGGCCTTGCACCTCCCTACTTGTGACTTTTTAATTCCTAAATGGACACACTTATGGAACACGGACTTAGACAAAGAAGTTTGCTTGAAAAGATAATGGTGGAGGCAGTAAGGAAACCAAGGATGAAAATGAGTCAGTACATACCTAAGAAGGCAAGAAACAGCTGTGGGCCAGGCGGCCCCAGCCTCCGGGCAGGGCAGGGCAAACATTTAACGGGGAGAGCGGGGCAGGCAAGCACTACAGAGCCTTGCAATGCTGGCGGGGAGGTAAGACTGTGTGACAGGTGAGAGGAAAGCGAAAGTGGATCATAAGCTCAGAAAGGAACACGAAATACATCTGCTGTCATCTCTGAGGTAATTAATGCTGACCCCGCCCAGCGGGGAAGGGAAGAGGCTGTTATTTTCCAGAATTCCCATTAGCTTGTAATACATACCTCTGGCATACATTCTCATGCTTTCCATGTAAGTTGCAAGGTTTTCTGCTACCAAAGTAACTAGGGCATGATTGTGCTGAAGTTGATTGATTAAATCATGACGATAAAATACATGGGGACTTCGCTGAGTTTGACTGAAACGAGAAGAACTTAACAATATAATTAGGCAATTAATTCTGGTGGAATCAAGAGCGCTTGTATAATCTAAATTCTTAGCTACTAACTGAAAAACTTCAAATGGGTTCTTTCAAACAGAAGCATACTTCTGGCCATTTACTTTAGTGGCAAGCAATTTAAAAGAAAACCAATGCCTCAAAAAATAAAACATTCCGTTATTATCTTACACACAAATGCATTAATATTCTCCACTACCACACCAATGGGAGTCTACTTTAGTAACCGATTTCTACTTCCTATTATACTAGCGCCAAAGCACTTGTTTAAGTTTGCATAACTATTTGCAGAATTATAAAATAGAAACTCCTTATAAGATCAGCACCACAAAAATTATGCTATAATTACAGCAAAGAATGTAAATTTTCTCCACTGTTCACTCCTATAGCTTTTGTAATTTTATAGTATTTTTCTAGCCTTAAAAAAACCAACCACACAGCAGATGGCAAATTTCAATGTTAAAACCCAAGCACGTGGCCTTTTCTGTGTTAGGCATAAACATAATCGAGAGCTGTAAAGGATCTTGGCAATCTTTTAATTTTATACACATAGGAAAAGCCCCTTTCTGTAGCTTAGGAATCTTGGCAGAATGACATGACTGTTTGGATACAAGGGCCATAACCCAGGAATCCTGATTACACCCAGCTCTCTTTCCCACATTTTTCTTTTTTATGTTATCAGTTCCAACTCTATAACCAAACAATGCAAGGACAAATTATTCCGGGAACCACCATTTAGCAAGGTCATATATGTATCAGGGCAGACACTGGGTAGAGAGGGACACAAGGAGGAAGGAAAAACTGAAATGTGAGGGGAAATAGACACAGCACATGCCATGACACTGTCTGGCTCACTGGCTGGAAGAAAGAGGGAATTCTGAGCCCAGAACGTGAAGGCAATATTATTGTCTTGCTTGTGATACATATCACTTAACTGCAGCTTACTTCCTCATCAGTACAATCAAGTGGGTGGTTATGATAAAGGAATCTTTTCTTCCAAATAAGCTCTTCTCTCCTCGATCATCCCATTCTAATTTTCTTAGTTTGCGTCTACCAGCTGATAATGCTGCTGTTTCTTTGCAAAAGACATAAATGAAAAGACTGAAATTTTCTGTTAAAAGCCTTACCTCAAATTCTGAGGTGCCTCCCCAAACAAACTACAAATTTCTCTAATTTGTTTCAGTGCGGGGATCACCCATTTGTCATTTGTACGAAGTTCTTCTATAAAGCGATCTATCCACTGGATCTTCTGTGTGTCACGGTCCTTAAACGATTTCAATGTTTTATACAGGTCAATATAGCTTTCAGAATTACAAAACACAGCTTCTCTTGTACGATTAGCAACACAAACATTATGCCGTAACTGCAGTAAAGAGTTCAATGATAATTTTAAAAGTTGCTTTAAGTACATGTTTACTTCACATTTACTATCAAAACTCTAAAAAGACTATTAGAAAAGTTCAATATGACAGAGACTCAGATATAGCTACAACTAGCTACACAAAAGTCTAGAGACTAAGCATTAGGCACACAGACAGAAAGTGATTTGAAATGTTTGCCAGGAAGTGGGCATTTAGCTTTATCAATGTTTTTAGAGATTCTACCATATAATAAAACTCAGCAGTAACATAGAACCCTTATTTACACCACACACGTTTGTTTTTAGCACACTGAGGGACATTGAGGATTTATATTTTTACCAAGGAAATAATGGTACGGCAACTTCTACCACAACTAAAAACAAGGACATGTCCACATGCACACAAGGAGAGAAAGGGAGAGTCGTGTGTAGGCACAGTTAAAGCCAACATTACTTCATGTACCACGTTTACTTCTCATGCCTCTACTTTACTTTTTCCCCATCAATAATGATCAGAAATGCAGGTCTGCGCACCTAATTTTAGGTTTGAATTATTTTGTGTCTCTGTTTACTAGTTGATGTATTAAATAACGATTGGTCACCAACAAGCAGAGTCAAAAACAGTAGCATCTGACTGACACATCTAGTTGAGCTTATTTCTTAGCTCTTACTGAAATTTCGGTTCATCCGTGTAGCAAACAGGTCTAATGAGTGAGACACTGGTCGTGTAGCCATGTCCATGCATGAATTAAAAGGCTCTGCACACCGCCAGTTAGAATGCGGGGAAGCTGCTGTGTAATTTGTTCACAGGAAAAGGCACTAAATGCTTTGCCGTTTAGGAAAGTTTTATTAATTTTTCTTAATTTCTCTACAAGGAAAGAAAACCTAACTTCCCTTATGCTCTGAAGTCTCTGCCCAGCTTTCATATCTCCTATCTCATGATCTGGTTGGAACCGGCTCAGCACCACACAGGTAACAAGCCACACCATACAGCCTGTGTGGAGTGTACTGCCATTCTCCCAAGGAGACCAAAATGCTTTGCAGATGATACCCCAAACTGTGACAGAGAGACCGCGGAGGCAAACTTATACGAAGAAAGTCAATCCTTGAAAATTGCTTCAAAAATAACATTGGAATAGCCTGAGACTATTCTGTAGCTAAGCCACCCTAATTGTGAAGGGAGAGAGAAAGGGGGGGGAGAGGGCGCTGAGCGGCACCCGCTCACCTGGGAGCAGCTGTAATCGAGTATTTTGATGTGGGCGCTGAGGGCCAGGTCCATGATGTCCACGGGCACGTCATCGCTGTGCGCCAGGTTCCACAGGAGGTTCAGCACCTTGTGCGCCATCACCCCGTCCTTGTCATCCTCTGCCAGGCGGCGGATCAGCTCAAGGAGCTTCTCCCGCTGCTTTTTACTTGCATTTGTCCAACTTGCCTAGAGAGCAATTTAAATGAATGAAACAACGCATTTCTTTCTCCCTGCTTACTGTCCCCAGATGAGCTATACACTCACCACAAAAACATAGTGGGCACAGAATTCTTCAAAGTGATTATCTAGAACACATGTGTCAAACACAAGGCCCGCAGGCCAAATCCGTCCCGCCAGGCCTTGCAATGTGGTCCGCACCGCGCTGTCATCACTGCACTCCACTGCGTTTCCATCACAATGACAGTTTATGACTGTTCAGTAAACCATTCGGCCCGCGATTTAGGCTGGATTTTAGATTTTGGCCCCTTCTCTGATTGAGTTCGACACCCCTACTCTAGAACTCACAATCTAATGAATTAAATATATTAAAACCAAAAGGGTGCTTCTTTATGTTGAATCTTACCTTAAAACAATCGAAGAGATGATCGAGTTGTTCAGGAGAAAAATCCCAGGCCAACTTTGCCAGTAAATCATGTACATTCTTCACAATGGCCTCGTGCTTCCCTGCCTAGTGAAAACCCAAAGAAAACCAAGACTTTGCTGACTACCACCCTGTATAAAAAAAGCCTAATGTGCTAGGTGTAGAACGTTCATCCCACCAGTCGCTATGATGCGCACTGGCCACCAGGGGGCAGACGCTCGATTAGTAGGTTAGCTTGCTGCTGGGGTCCAGTGATTGGGATGACATTTTAAATGCTTTAAAATTGCCACCTAAAACCTGATGATTCAGCTTTTTGCTCTGCATGGGAATTCATGTGAACCATTACCGAATTTAACGTGTCAATTTTAACACTGCACATAGGAGAAACAAGGCACTCCCAACGGTATTGTTTCGGAACTGTGGCCTTAAGCACTTACAGGCACAGCAGAATGTGTTCTTGGTTTCTAGACCCAAGAAATAAAGCGCTGTCATCTAGAATTCAGTAATACTTCCCACGTGACCCATTAGTAGAAACCTGTCACTAAGATAACCAAAGGAACCATTTTTCAGCCCTGAATTGAAACTGCCTGCAATTCTGAGAAATTTGACCAAATATATGTGTTTTTATTAAAAAATATTGGCTATTTCAAAAAGATTCCTGACAGGATTGCTGTAAACAAGCATTTTAATATATTAAAAGTAATATGACATAAGCTTTCATCCCATTTCCTAACTACTATATTTCCTTAGTATTCGCTTCTTTTTTTAAAAAAAAATTCAAATAGCCACTATTCCACATTCCATACCTGTGCTGCCCAGATATTATCAAGGTCTTGCAAGGTCAGAGCCTTTTCTTTGATGACGAAACGAAGAATCTTCTCCAGCTTCTCCACGTACTGTGGCTGGTGCAGGCTGTCTCGCAGGACGATGGATAAGATGTTGTTCTGCTGTATCCATTCCTAAACACAATCCGGAAATCGTCTTAAAGCAGGAACTAAACGCAGCAGCTTTTAAAAACATAAAAACCGCAGTAGACAGACTCCCACCTAAGTCCCTAGCCCAGGGCCAATGACCAGGCCCCCAAAGCGAAAACAGACAAGCGAGCCGCCCTCAAACAAAAGCTTCTACACAGAAAGGGAAACCATCAACAAAACTAAAAGCAACCTATTGGACGGGAGGAAATAACTGCAAATCATGTTATCTATTAAAGAGCTAATACCCAAAGATCCATAGAACTCATACAACTCAACAGCAAAAAAGCAATCCAATTTACAATGGGCAGAAGACCTGAACAGACATTTTCCCCAAGAGGACATCCCCAACAGGTTCATGAAAAGATGCTCAACGCCAGTCTTCAGGGAAAAGGCAACTCAAACCCACAACAACCTACCTCACACCTGTTCAAGTGCATCATGGGAGACAACAGGGAGTGTTGGGAAGACAGGAATAAAAGAGAACCCGTGCACACTGCTGTTGGGAATGTAAGTCTGTGCAACTAGTGTGGAAAAGGATGGAAGCTCATTAAAAAGAGAACTAGTGGCCCTGACTGGTGTGGTTCAGTGGATAGAGCATCGGCCTGCAGACTGAAGAGTCCCAGGTTCGATTCTGGTCAAGGGCATGTACCTTGCTCTTGGTGCGGGCACATCCCCAGTAGGAGGTGTGCAGGAGGCAGTTGATGGATGTTTCTCTCTCATCAATGCTTCTAACTATCTCTCCCTTCCTCTCTGTAAAAAAAAATCAATAAAATATATTTAAAAAAACACAAACAAACAGAACTAGCATATGATCCAGGAATCCCACTAGAGGGCACACATTCCAAAGAAATGAGCCCTTCTCTCAGAGAGCTCTGCATGCTCACTGCAACATTCCTTACAACGGCTAAGGTGAGGGATCGGCCTGAGTGCCCATCGAGAGCGGCGTGGATAGAGAAATCGGTGCACACACACTCGGAGTATTCTTCAGCCACAAGAAAGAGTGGAACCTCACCATAGGTGACAACCAGGGGCCTAGGTGAAGTACAGTGAGCCAGCCAGACACACACCAAAGCAAGCGCAGAGAACAGATGGGTGGTTGCGAGAGGCAGGGGATGAGAGAAATGGATGAACTGCAGTGTTAATTAGCAATAGTAAGAATATGCCCTACATACAAATGTGTATGGTAAATAAGATTTCCTAAACTTTCAATGTCACAATGATATAACGTTAAGTGCTTATGTTTTTTAAGTGATCCAACAGTAAATCATGTAGATCTTATTCTAGCGATTGCAGTTACTACTTGAAAATCTCTAAGTACCAAATATTGACCAATCCATTTCCAAGATGATCGTCATGTCCTCCTTTTCAACCAACCCCGCCCAACAAGCTCATAATTACTTCCTCGGTAAGCTGACACAGGTGTGCTGAGATGCCCACATCATTACCAAACAATAAACAATGCCATTGCAGCAAGTCCTCAGGATTGCCCGAGTCAGAAATCAATCCAAACACCTTGCCATTGCAAGGTTTTCTCTGCAATGCAAGCACTGACTGAGTAGCACTAGTCTATCTTTTTTGCCTGGGGTGCATCATGAGGGGAACAGCGAGGACTTACTGCCATCCGCTCAGCGGTGAGCCACTCTTCCTCCTCCGGGTTGCCATGGCGGTGAGTGTAGTACGACACGCTGGAAATCACCTTATTCACCTCATTCAGTGCGTTCATCTTGCCATTGAAAGAAGAAATTTGCAATAATCTGTAAAAGAAACTGTGTTGAGTATGATTCTAAGTGTCCAATAAGTAATTGTTTCAAGAGGTAAATATCTTACCTAAGTATCATTTTTAACCTAAATATTTCTAAATTTTTTACAGTTTCTTCTTGTCCTGGAACCCTTGACGCTAAATTCTTCAAAGATTTAATAATCATTGAAAGGGCATCATTTTTAGCTTCATTCTTTGCTTCTTTTTTCAGCTCTTCGTCAGTTAAGTTTTCTAAAAACTGTGGAACCATTTCTATGATGGGAAGAAAGAACTTTTTCACCGTGTGGAGAGTGAGAAATTCGTAGCTTTGTCCAAACGGTCTGAAATAAGAAAGGCAATAAGGATTACTCTTGTAATACATGACTTCTTACAATCCACTAGGACTGAACTCAACTATTTATATTAACTTAAAAAATCCAAGTTATCAGTTAAAGAAGAAGCCATACTTGAAAAGAGAAACTCAATTTGTCATCTAGCAATTTCTAGAATGCACTGAAGATTTATTTTAAAACATAACTTACTTAATAAGAGCTGCAATTATTTGAACATTTAATGCTGATCCACTAATAAAACGATCATGCAAAATCTGGAACCCATTTAAAGTGCCGAATTTGTTGAGGAGATCCACTAGCCAACCCTGCAATACAGTTAATGAAGAGAGTTAACTTCCTGCGTTTAAAGGTACTAGCTGAAGTCATTTCTTGACTGAAACATACTAGAAATAAGAAATTCAATAAAATTATTAGGTAAAACCATCTTAAAAAACCCAACAGAACAAAATACTGCACATGCTCACAGTAACAGATACCATTTTATCATCTGAAAACATATTTTAAAAAATCCGAGGATAAGATGTTCTTTAAACACACACACAGAATATATTCAGTAACTAAGATGTTTGAATTCACTTTTTGTTACAGGTCACCAACCGCTGATATTACATCTGATTCTCCTGCCTAGCACATGCAGGCTGGTGCTTTTGCTGACTCATGGCAGCATGATGCTATAGTATAGGTTGTCTTTCAACCACTTCCCAAAAAATAGCAGTGACTCAAAGTAAAATGCCAACGGGGATGTAGCTAAAAGCGTGCTTACATGTAAAAACTTAAAATGAATTAAAATGTTAGAGAGAGATAAGAATCAAATGTATCTAAACATGTATGTACACATAACCTGTTATAACATGCCTTCTTCTAAAAGGCCATTTTAGAAGCTGTGAGGCGAACAAGAGCCAGTTCTTCACTAAGCCTTAGGGAAAATAATTACTGTCACTATCGAAAAACCAAAAGACCTGTCTAGCAAAAATGAAAAATGCTAAGTAAAAGGTAACTGATTTAGAGAGACAATATGCTGGAGTTCTGGGTAGTTCTGATGTGTCTTATGAGAATCTAAATTAACTAAATTCTCTAATAAATCAACTATCATATTTCTATAAATTCATTACTTCCTACCTTTTTATTTGGTATTATAAGCTAATTCAAAACAATTAATTCACCAGGTCCCTCTTGGCATCCAGCAACCCTAAGAAAGCACACATTGATAGGATGTATTTTTACCTCTCCAGTTATCGGAATGCAACCATTAGGCTGATATAATCTCCCCTTATGTTTCCAGCTGCAATGTATGTTGCATGTTTACGCAATTAGGAATACTCAGTAATTATTAACACTCAAGAGCTAGGCTTGAAAGATAAAATATCTTCCACTAGAATCCACCTTAAATTAAGTTGTTCCCTGTTTCTTACTGATCATTATTGACCTACACAGGAAAAAATAAACTAAAATAAAGAAAGGAATCCAGGTATATTTTGGAGATTGCCACCATTTCAAAATTAATTTGGTTTGCTCAAGCACAAATAAGCCAGAAGTAGTGATAATATGGGCCTTGGGAAATATCAGAAAACCTCAGCTCCAAATTTAGCACATTGTGATCATTTTCACTTTTAACAGAACAAACCCACCCTTACATACATAAATTCACATTTTCCTGGCTGGCCTTTTCCATTTATAAGGCCTACAATATTAAAATGTCTCCTCAACGTCTAAAAATTAAAACTATATTGTTAATTATATAATATTTACATAAGAATATATAGTTAGGGATATATCTTAAAGTATACACCGTTGTTTATGCTGATATAAAAACTTTACATTGGAGAACTTTTACATAATTGCATTTATGTATACTATTTCACGGATACTGATGTTTTACTCTTTTTCCTTTCATTTATCATTTCTGTAACTTGACTTTTAACCCAAATCAGCACAATTTCCCAAGAGGCTGGGCAGAACAATGGGGACTAACTACACAGGGAAAGCTTACAAAAATCCAGTCCAAAACTACTTTGTCAATTACACCTCAATAAAGCGGGAAAAGAAACCCCCAAACACAAAATAACGCAGACCTCTTAAAGAGCGTATTAAATCATTCCTCCCCATGCTGCTGGGAGGTCCGATCACTTCAAGGTCTATGCACAGCAAAGCAACTAACACTGAACTGAGAAAATGACAAACCAACGCACTTTTGGTGAGCGAGGGTCTGGAGAACGGGCAAAGAGTTCGTCATCAGGCAACTGAACACTTGAGGAGACGGATTCACACGGGCGGGTACCATTGTAGATGTGGAATTTGCAATGAGGATTTAAGGCCATGGAGAGAAGTTCTAGAAGTGGAAACCAGTCTTGGGACAGCTTGGCCACACATAGTTCCACCAGGCGATGAGTGTTATTGATAATACACCTCTGTTATATAAGGGGGAAAGGTGATTTAGAAGATCGAAACACTGCAATTCCAAATACTTTCTGATCTTCATTAAGTATGTTGTGATGTTCTTTGGACAGTTCACTAATATTGTAGGTACTATATAAATTATAAAGTAGATGCAAATCACCACTGTTTTCTCTTTGGAATTTATATACTAGAGGCAGCAATTCTAAAATCGAAATAATACAGCAATTATCCAAGGTGGGGCAGATTGGCTAAGCCCCAAAGCAAACATCTGTAGTTACGGCACACTCTGCTGGACAGAGGGTGTCCATAGAGAATGCCTTCAATTCTCCATCAGAGGATTTTTTTGTACCACAACCACAATTTGAAATCAAGACTACAAATATGTTTGAATGCCGGCCTGTGGTTCAAATTTTCCGTTTTCACCTCTACCACGCGCTAAGGTGGAGGCACGCAGGTTTCTTTGCTGTCTCTGTGTGGCAAGTCTATGTCTGCATTAACCCTTTGTGTCCCAGCTGCTAGAGCCCCACCTGAGCATGCTTCTCCCAGAGTGGCACTTAAAGAACCAGCAGAGCATCTCGCAATTGGGAGCATCGTTGAAATGCGGTGACTCCTAAGGTCACTGATTAAACCAAAGTTTCCTAAATCTCAGTCGCATGCTCGTTCTCAATGACGACGCTTCCTTCAGTAGACACTATAACTTATAAAAAGGATTCTCAAAGGTTTGCATTTTCAAACCTTTTAAATTCAACCAAAGGATCAAATATATATAACCAAATGTGTGTGTGTGAATGAGAAATACAAGTATCACTATGTAAATCTGAATTTTTAAAAGTCAAATGCAAGACTCACGTGAATCTCAAACTTCCAGCCACTCACTGCCTCGTCTGTAAGGATTTTAGTGAAGGATATTGTGAGCCCATCTCGAAAGAATCGCTGACATGCTTCACTTTTAACATCAAGGCCTAAGAAAAAGGGGGAAAAACTAATGTAAACAAGATATTGCTCTGCTTGTCTTATGATGTCCAATTATATGATAAAAGGTAATAAGCAATTATCAACTAGTCACTGACAGCTAACAAAGCCCGACTAGAGCGTTGGGATTTTAATTATATAAAAGAAATGACAATTAAAACCAGTACTGTACTTAAAAACAAATATGAACCTCCCCTAAGATAGTTCCAGAGAAGAAATACAGATGTGAGGATATACGTGTCCAGCGCCTAAACCACACTAAGGACAGAAGTCTCTATAAATCTGAATTAATAAACGTGTACATGAACATCAAATACTTGAGCAGTGGAAAATAATTGTAATCTGATCATGCGTTTTCATAGCTTATTACATTATTTATATCTTCCGACAATTAGAACATATTCATGGTTACCCTATTTCAATCCCAAAACTCTATTTCAGGAAATATAACTGCCTGATTGGACAGTGTTGCTCAGTGGTTGACCCCTCCGAACCACGAGATCACAGTTCGATTCCCGGTCAGGGCACATGCCCGGGTGGCAGGCTCCATCCCTAGTGCGGAGCGGGCAGGAGGCAGCCAATCCATGATTCTCTCTCACAATTGATGTTTCTCTCTTTCCCTCTCCCTTCCTCTCTGAAATAAATAAAAACATATTTATTTTAAAAAACGTAACTGCCCTTTATTTGAATTTCCAATTCCTAAAAAAGTGAATAGAGAATACTATAACAGTCATCCTTTGCTAAGGAGAATTCAACTGCACCTAGTAGAGTAAGTAGACCAAAGTTATTGGGGGAAAAAGATTAATTCCAACATTAAGTATTTACTTCTAGATAACAGAATAAAAAGACCAGATTCCTTTTTCTTGGCTTATTGGAAAAAAAAAAACACACACACAAAAAACTGACCTCATCTTTCAACTTTTTTAGAGAAAAATCAAACTTTTTCTATGTATTAAATAAAAAATTTTTAAGTTAGGCAGCTTGCTTTAAATATGCACATACACAGACTTTATGTCTAACTTCAGAATTTACAAACACCCTGAAGGACTCAAACCCTTGCTCTGGGCATATTACCAGAAGCCATGGCAAGAAGCCCCTTTAGATGTGAAAGAGGAAAACTCAAGTGTGCAGCGACGAAGTGAGAGGCTGTGTAGCAGCACATACTGTAGAAAGCATACCAACACCGAAACTCACCTTTTTTACTAAGATCAATAGCAGCTTCTAAAAGCACTTCTAATTCCCCTTTCGGCAAAACTGGAACCACCCACCGAGGCCTAAGAGTTTTAAAAACATAAAAAGATGTTTATTAGTGCACTAAAAGAGGCACTATAAATGAGCTACTACTTATAATATGTAAGCATGGAAATACTAAATATTCAAGTAACGTTAAAATATTAAAACAAGGTCGGCGGAATATCTGCACTGAGAGACTTGTTTTCTAACACTTTTAAGGAACTGTCAAACAAAAGATATAGCTATGAGCACGAGGAGAAATAAAATTATTTTACTAATAGAATATAAACCTACTGCAATAATCAAATGTCAACTAAATGGATAAGCTATTGTTCGAGTTTGTGGGAAAGCGCTCTTTCAGGATTCAGATTAGGAGACATTATGATGAATCACTACTTAGTTGTTTTCAATTTTCTTGCAAAGAAGAAAAAAATGGGAGGCAATGATTGATTTCTGCTTTGATTCATCACTTTGTCACCTTTTCCTGAAGGCTGAGAAGGAAGTCTCCAAATTTACTACATGCTTCCAGTACCCCACCCGCTCCTCCCCCAAACCAGGAGGCAGGCAGCATTCTTGTGCTGGATTCTCTGGCGCCAGACCAGCTAGATCTCTTTATGGCCTGGTTTACCTCAGGGCCATGCAAAAATCATTCACGTCACCTAGCAACCAATATACCAGTAAGGAAAGAAATCTTCATAAAATCTCAAAAAGGGCCATCACGCGTACAGCTCTACCTCAGAAGCCTACTGGCTCTGGTTGCGATCCATCTGAAAATGATTGGCACAGCGCCCTTTCATTTTTAAAAGCCATTAAGAACCACAGGTTCTAAGTACTTGACAATGACTTACTTGCCAATGTCAGGCTATTAAGGAGGCCGTGTGGTTACTGTGGCATCCTGTCCACTCTTTCTCTTCTTCTCTGCTACCATCACTATGCCGAGGCCTGGGTGCTCTGCCTGTGTCACACCCACTCAAAGCCAAACCAGCTCACCTATTGATCATGTCATCCAGCTTGGCCAGGTCAGTGTGCGGAAACGCAGGCTCCTCCTCTTCCAGCTGGGGGGGAGCATCGCCCTGACCTTGCTCATCTGGGGGAGTTGCCGGGGAGTTTTCATTGGAAGAATCAGGCGATGACGTCTGGAAAATTAACAATTCCAGATTGAGCTTAGTACAATGTATGTGCCACGTCTAATACTTCAAACACCAACACCAGCTAGGGGGAAACGACGTAAGTATTGTAAGCTTAGGTTTAAGGCAGTCTCCGTGCCACTATGCTTCAAAATAATTTCACTCTCTATCCCTCTCTGTGGAAAATCAATAATAATTATAATAATAATAATTATTATTATTATTTCATTTAATTCTCAACAGCCAAAGGAAGAAGTCTGCCATTTCATAGATGGAAAAACACCCTCAGACAATCATTAATTAGCCCAAGGTTACAAAGCACCAACTCTGGTCAGGATTTGAACCCAGATCTAATTCTGCAATTTGTATTCTTAATCACAATGTATACTGCTGTTCCGTTTACACTTCCCACCCCGACATACTTTATTACACAAATAATAAAAGTTCTGACATCTTATTTTTTAATTTGGAGAGAAAAAATATATTTTATTCCATACTTTCCCTAGTCTCAAGATCATTATCCAAAAACTATTAAAACTTCATGATTATGGTTTCTAAATAAATCACATCATTTTCACCTGATGTAGCTAATTTTATTCGTTCATTCTTCCTTTTTAGCTCATCTTTCTCTTCACCCTACTTCAGCTGTGTATACTTTCACAACCTAATAAACTTTTAGAACCTTAAAGTCTCAGGAAAACTGGTTTAGTATTTTTTTAAAGCCTCTTTCCTCTCACCTAGTATATATATTATAAATAAACTTTCACGTACTCACAACTATAAACCTACCTTTGCCCATCCCTATATATTATACATGCTCTTAGAAATTATAGACAAAAAACTCGGGTCTGGTGAGGCCAGGCCTGGAGCAGCGGCTGCCAGGCTGGGAGCCGCCAGGCCCGGAGCAGCCGGGTGCGGTGCGGCCAGGCCCGGAGCAGCTGGTTGTGGAACGAACCAGAGCAACAGAGGCCAGGCCCGGAGCAGGCAGGCCTGGAACAGCTCGCTCCTCGCCTGCCCCTGCCCCATGGCTGCCTCTCAGACATGGCTGGAAACTTTTGTGGGAACTTGAGGGTCTGCTGAATCAAGTGATGAAGGCTTAGATCTGGATGTGTTGAGTTAGTATAGGGCTGGGGTGTTGATCTGTGAGTACCTTGGGTGGGGCCTGGATGAGGCTGGTTGACCTATTTGGAAATGTCTTTTGTGTGAAATGTATCATTGGGGGCATGTGGTGGTATTATTGATATGAGAAAATGCTAAGTAACTGATTTACTATCTGAAAAGGGATTTACTATCGGGGAAAGGGAGGGAGGAAGAGACTGAACATAAACTGCACCTATGAATGAGGACAATGGGGGATGGGGAGGGGGCGGAGGGTGGGGTGGGAACCTGGTGGAGGGGGGAAGAAATGAGGAACCTTTGTAACAATATGAACAATAAAGATTGATTAAAAAAAAGAAAAAGAAATTATAGACAAAAATAACAATTAAAATACCTGTAATAGAACAGATAAGCACCAACATTTAAAATAATTTCCTTCCAATCTTTTGTTCTATGAGCAAAAAAACCCCGCTTACAAATGTATAAATTTCAGTAACATTAGGATACCTGTTTAAGCCTGTGTCTTTCCATTTGACATTTGTCTTTTCCTACACATCATTAAGAATCTTTTATAAAAAGTTTAATGCCATATAGCATTAAAAGAATTAAACAAGTAAAAGGTTATTTAATATTTTGCAATTTTTATTGCTCAGATAAACAGAGCTGCAATGAATCTTCTTATTCATCAATCTTTGCTCAGGCTGGGATCCTGGGCGGAGAATTACTGCAATAGCAGAGACGATTTCTCAGTGCTGCTCCGTGTGCCATTGCCCAATTCCATCCCGGAAAAGCGCACCGGCCCAGCAGCAGCACCCAAGCTTGTTGAGCCAGTGCTTTTGCCAAGGCTATTTCATGTGCCACCAAGCGCTACTCCACACCGGAGCCCAGAATTCCCCCGGAGGGAACACCCTTTAAAAAAACGTGAAGTGAAAAACACCTGATGGATTTTAGCAATTCTTTTAATGCCAAAACATAAAAAGCACATCCCAAAAGAAAACTCAAAGTTGGGGAGTGATTAATGCTATAGTTCCTTCTTCTTGGTCCGACAGTGTCAAATCTTGTGAAATACTGAAACTAAAATTCTAACATTGGAAGTAGAGAAGAAAAATGAAAGGGACTTGACAGATAGTTAAGAATGTAATTTATTTTGTTCCTTTGTTGTTTAAACCATCATTTTCCAAATTGCAAAGATTAGAAAAGAACATAATGTGGAATTATAATATTAAATGGAATACCACATGACAATAAATTGAAACCCAAGAGCTCTAAGAATTATTAAGAACACCTTAGCCCTAGCTGGTTTGGCTCAGTGGACAGGGCCTGCAGACTAAAGAGTCCAGGGTTCAATTCCGGTCAAGGGCACATACCTAGGTTGCGGGCTCAATCCCCAGTAGAGGGCGTGCAGGAGGCAGCCAATCCATGATTCTCTCTCATCACTGATGTCTCTCTTTCCCTCTCTGAAATCAAGTAAAAAAAAAAAAAAAAAAAAAGGGGAAACCTTAAATAAAAATAAGGTTAGAATACAGGTTTAATTTTGTTTAAAGCCACACAAGCCATAAACACTGCAAAAGACTTTAGGAATCCATGCACAACACAGGTATAAACTTGGGACAAAAGGTAGCAAAAGATACTCGAACTTACTACTAGCTCCCGGTTTAAAAATAGAACTCTTTGGCACCCAACCTTAGACTATGTTTAAAGAAACCTGAATACTGGCTAACAAATTCATGACACAGGCGACTTAACTCTGTCAACACCTGTGACCATGTACTTCAGTACTTTTATGTCTTAAAAGAGGGGACTGGAAAGAGAAATAAAGTTGACACATTTGGGAAAATATGACCTGCTCACTTCTCTAAAATGGCAGGGGGAGAGGAAGAAAGGGAGAGGGGAAAATTCACGTGCAGCTCTTTTCCTTCTTTCTTTTAAAAAAATATTTTTATTGATTTCAGAGAAAGAAACATCAATGAGAGAGAATCATGGATTGGCTGCCTCCTGTACGCCCTCTACTGGGGATTGAGCCCGCAACCCGGGCATGTGCCCTTGACTGGAATTGAACCTTGGGACCCTTCAGTCCACAGGCCGATGCTCTATTCACTGAGCCAAAATGGCTAGGGCCTTTCCTTATTTTTTAAAAATGTACGTTTATTGACTTCAGATATCTAGAAATATCAATGATGAGAATCAGGATCAGCTGCCTCCTGCACACCCCACACTGGGGAGGAGCCTGCCACCGAGGTCTGTGCCCTTGACAGGAATCGAACCTGGGACCCTTCAAGTCTACAGGCCGAAGCTCTATCCACCGAGCCACACCGGCCAGGTTTTGCGCAGCTCTGTTTGATTACACTTGTACTAGAGAGAATGCCTACTCTCTGACACCAGTAACCCAGGGCCATAAAGCTGGAATGGTGCACAGCTAACAGCGGAACACCAGCAGCAGGAGCCGAGCCTTTCCTCCAGCATTGACCCAGGGCTTTATATACTTCATCTGACTGACCCACAGGGTAAGACACCAGAAAAAGAAGGACTACAGACTCCAGTGTCACCATCTCCAACACGTGAGCTTTCTGGTTCCTGCGTGCGACAGCTAACATGGACTTCTCTAAAAAGGGTTTATGGTTGCTTCACCAATTCCACAGAACACGGTCCATTCGTTAAGTATCCCACAGACGACGTATCAATGAACTCTGCAGAGCCCCCTCAGAGTCCTACCTGATTCTGCTGGAGGGGGGGCTGAGCCTGGCCATCGGGAGCCTGGCCCTGGTTGTCATTCCCTCCTACTGGAGAGCCACGAGTCGTGGCTGTCATACTCGACACAGGGCAGATCTTTGCAATTTTGTCTGCTTATGTAGTTGTCTTGAGAAAAGAAATCAGAGTCCACTTATAGAAGATGAAGTACCAGCATCTGTCAGTCTTCGGAAGATCCAATTCAAGAACAAGCCATCCTGAACAGACCATTGCATAACCTACAAGTAGAAGAAAAAGGAACCTGTTTTAGACACAACAAACATGCATTAAGGAATCGCTCCCACTTAAGTCACCAGTGAAATCAGCCAGGAGAAGGTAGTTACAGAGATGAGAGTGCAAAGTGAGACGCTCAAGTCTCATTAACACTATATCTAACTCAATAAACCACGGCAGCGCATCAGCGGTTACATCAAGGAAACGCAACTGTCTTCAATTCACTAATGCCTTAAACTAGTGGTTGGCAAACTGTGGCTCGCGAGCCACATGCGGCTCTTTGGCCCCTTGAGGGTGGCTCTTCCACAAAATACCACGGCCTGGGCGAGTCTATTTTGAAGAAGTGGCGTTAGAAGAAGTTTACGTTTAAAATATTTGGTTCTTAAAAGAAATTTCAATCGATGTCCTGTTGATATCCTGGCTCTGCTGACTAGTGAGTTTGCCGACCACTGCCTTAATTGCACTGCCAAATGTGTTTGCTCAAGACAAACGAAGGGAACAAAACCTGACTGGAAAGACTTCTCAGGAAGCACTGCACACCCAGCACTCATCACTGGTACCAAATGGTTTCAAACAAGCTTACCAGTGGTTTGAACTAACTGTAAAGTTTTGGGAACCATTTCTTCCAAGGTTCAACCTCTATGCTATTACTCCAATGCAGATGAATCTGTCAAGTGATCAACTGCCAATGACCACGACACCCCACTTTGGGCCACCAGCCCCCAATTCTAGACCCAGGGCCTCATCCTTAGCTGCACAGGGACATCCTCTGAGGGGCTTTAATGAGCGCTGACACCCAAGCCCCTCTCCAGGTTGAATGGATTATCATATAGCATAGATGTTTCTCTTGCTCTCTCCTCTTCCTCTCTCCCACTCTCTCTAAAAATCCATGGGAAAAATATCCTCAGGCAAGGGTTAGATAACAAAAAAACCTACCCAGAAATGGATTTTAATGTGCCAATTGACTGAGAACTGTAGCCGATTGGCTATAGGTATATCCTGCTGTGAGTAAAGCGGCCAGCACGTCCCCTACCCCAGAACAGCCTAACATTTACACCTCACAATCACAATCAAACACAATCACTCAATCAAGAGACGGGGTTCTAACGAGATTTTTGTTTCACTTGTCAACAGGAAAAAAGCTTAAGTACTGATGGGTTAAAGGCAGACAGAAAAATCTGTCATATGTGAAGTGGAAAAACAAAAGATTACATGATTGAGCAAGCTCTCACTTTTGTTTTCCATTTTTACGCACCCTACATTACCAGAAGTTATGTGAATAGACGATCTTAAAAGCCTGAAGAAACTCACCTATCTTTAGCTATTTTGGTCCGCTGGCAATTTATCTGAACATTTTCCTTGCCACTCCAAACATCAGCTAACCAGCTTACCTCCATCCTTCTCTACTCCAATCTGCTCCAACCTCTTCCACTTGTTCCCCCACCTGGACTCAAAATGGCCCTGTATGCTCCCCCACCCCTCCACCTCCAGTGGGCATACCCCGAGCACCCCCTCAGCTTCTCCTGCATGTTTTGTCCGTAGCCTAGACCTATGCTGGAGCCCTTCCTTTCTGGAAAAAAACAAACCAAAAACCAAAAAACACACACAAAAAAACCAAGCTCTGCCCTCCCTTTTCAAAAAACCTTAAAAAGCCTGTCTATCTCCCCCTTCACTTCTGCCATTCCCTCATCTACTGCTGTGTCTAAGCTACCAACGCTGTGAGCTGCCAGTTGCCTTAACTGAAGGCTGGACGGTTTGAAGGCTCACTCCCATAAAACCCCACACAAAGCTTTGTGGGCATGGACATCTGGGGGAGGGGACTAAGGTCTGACCCCGGATCACCAGTGCCCTGACCACACTGGCTGCCACCACCCCTTTTCCCTCCGGATGCTAGCTTGGGAGACTTAAGAGTAAGAAATTTGTCAAATCTGTAAAATCATCTGAGGAGACTAAAAAAAAAAACAAAAGCCCACTGAACCCATTAAAGTAACTTCTGGACCCAAACATTTTTTACCAAAGATATGGTGCGACTAAGTTATGCAAGAATAATACTGTTACATTTCTTAATCAATGCCATTTAACCCACATGGCATCTTTTCATATTCAAACTTAGCACCTCCACATCCCCCTCCCCCACCATGGGAAAAACACCCTCACCTGGATCAAGATTGCCACCATGTTTGTTCTCTTAGGGAGGGAGGGGGGGCGCGAAACATCCACCAGCTGCCTCCTGACCAGGACTCAACTCACAACCTCCTAACCATGTTCCAACTGACTGAGCCGCCAGGCTGGCACTATGTATTTGAAATAAGGAAGCCACTTACTGGCTATGTCACACTTTGCTGAAAACTGGCTTTCTCTAGCAGCTTTCAATGGGAAGTCCTTAACACCAGAGACCCCCAGGACGAAGAAGGCTCCTTCCCTGCCCAGTTACCATTCTCTGCTCAAATGGGCCTTAGAGGCTAGAATCTCTCCCCAGAACCCTGAAGCTTGGTCAAACCCCAGTTTACCTGGCACCAGCTCAGCCCCAATTCTCCCACCGCAGCAGCCAAGTCCAGTGGATGGTAAGGTGGGTTCAGTTACACTGTTTCCTTCAGGTCCTAGAACCTCCTGAGAGTAGTTGAGAGGACTTCACTGTGTCCACTCCTACCCGGGGTTCTCTTGTTTCATCGCATCTGCGTGATGTCCCCCTCCCCCCCCAAAGCGCCACGTTCCACCAGGCCAGAACTGGGCTGAACAGAATGCCAGGGACTCACTGGCACACAGCAAGTGCTCAAACTAAAGTGGGGGGCTGGCATGGGTCGGGAAAACAACAACAAAGGCAGACCCTTCCAGTCCGCATCAGTGTTATGGGTCCCACTCCCACGCCCACCCTCCAGGGCCCAAAGCGAACAGCAGCCAGGGCAACCTCTGAGACAGCTCCTGCCACCTGTTCCACCTGTTCTGCCAGAACTGCATTTAAGGGCATCCACAGTCAGCCATCACTTACTTTTCCAACACCAATGCCAATCCTTCTCCACACATTGTTCTTACTGAGGGTCATTAGAGAGCTAACGGCAGTGTTTGCTTTGTGTGGGGCTCTATTGCAAGCGCCCCGTTTCAGGAGAAAAGAAACTGGGGCGATAGCCAGGCAGTCAGAGGGGAAGAGCCAGTCACAAAAGGGGCCGTAGTAGGTGATGCCACTTATATGAAATGTCCACAACAGACAAAGCCACTATTAACATCCAGGCCATGCACCCGTGATGCTGGAAAATCAGGAAGAAACGCTTTTTCTAAAACTGGACTCTCACTTTTATGATGTCCCCATGTTAATTCTAAGTCATCTCTAATGGCTACGCACCACAGACTTTACTTCTAAAACGCAACAGCCATATTCCTGAGAGATGTGGCAAATACAAGAATGTTCCAGAACTACTGTGCAACAGGAGGTGAGCTTTCACATAGTGGATTTTAAAAAGCAGCGAACTGTTTTCCACAGCGGAGTCCAGAGCGATGTTAAAACCTAGCTTTTGCTCACATCAAGGCCTGATTCTCCAACTCCACCAGCACGTTTTCCAACACCAATAATGTTATCATTAGCACAGGACTCACCATTCTTATCATATTGTTATAAACTGGACACAAGTCCAAGTTAAGGCCATGAAAAAACCACCCACAGAATGGGAGAAACAAATTCTAAACCATGAATCTAAATAAGGGACTTGCATCTGAAACTTAAGAAAATGCTTACAACTCCAATAAAAAGACAATCCAATTTAGAAATAGGCCAAGAACCCGAAGAGGCATTTCTCCAAAGATACAGAAATGGGCCGGAAGCACACAATCACTAGCCTCCGGGAAATGCCAATCAAACGGCTCCAATGGGATACACAGCACATATAGGACTTGGTATGTAATTGGTGGTTGCAGGCACCTGGGGGTGTCCCCTGTGGATAACGGGGTAAATACTGTTATGTCAACAATGACATGAAACGTGAGTGGGTCCAATCACAATGGAGAGAGAAGCTGGAATTGAAGAAGGAACATTCAATCACACAATGTCAACAGGAGACAGATTTTAGATCCAAGGACACAAATTGGTTGCAAAATAAGCATCATGCAAAACAGCAACCATAAGAAAGCTAGAGTGGCCGCACATTTATGAAAATAAAATTGTAGACAAAAGGACTGCTCAAGATAAAAGAGGAATAGTCTACAATCAAAGGGCCCATTTATCAAGAGACATTAACAATCATAAGTATATAGGCACAACATAACAGAGCCTCAAAACATATTAAGGGTAGAGAAGAGAAAGGAGGGACATAGACAATTCAACAATAACTGAAGACTATAAGGTCCCACTTTTAAATGGATAGAACTAAGCGAAAGAGGCTTAATAGCCAAAATCTGTAAAGAATGCATACAACTCAACAGCAAAAAATAAAAGAAAAATCTTGCATTTGCAACAACATGGATGAACCATGAAGGCAGTAAGTGAAATAAGTCCACCAAAAGAGAACTACTGTAAGATCTCACCTATATATGGAATCTAAAACGAAAACATAAAACCCCAAGCTCATGGTATGGACAGAAAAGACTGGTGATTGATTGCCTTATGGACAAAATGGACAAAGGTAGTCAAAAGGTACCAATTTCCAGTTATAAAATAAGTTGGTCACAGGATGTAATGTACAACCTGATGACTATATATATAAAAGGCTAACATGCAAAGTGTCCCCCCAGGAGTTCAACCTGGAGTTTGATTGCTCGCTATGACATGCACTGACCACCAGGGGGCGGCGTGGAACAAAGGAAGGCCCCAGCTGGCAGCTGGAAGGCCCTGATGGCTGGCCAGGAAGCCCTGACCCATGTGGCTCAGTTGGTTGAGTGTCTAAGGTCGCTGGTTCAATCCCTGGTTGTGGTGCATACAGGAGGCAACCCAGCAATGTTTCTCTAGCTCTATCTCCCCACCACCATCTTCTTTCTAAAATAAATAAAAACATGGAAAAAAGATAGCTAGGAAAATGGATCTTGAAAGTTCTCATCGCAAGAAAAAATTTTTAACACTGTATGATAATGGATGTTAACTGTACTCACTGTGCTGATCCTTCCGCAATATAAACAAATATCAAAGCATTACCACTGTACACCTGAAACTAATAATGCTGTCAATTACAGCACAATTAAAAACTAAAAAATGAGACTAACACTATATATCAGCTAGATCATACAGACACCCTTAGAACACCCTACCAAAGAGCAGTAGAACAGGTACATTCCGAGGGCACAAGGACAAATCACATGTAGTAATGTTTAATGTAAAAATGAAAACAAAACAGACTAGTTTTTAAAAGAAAACACTTGAGCACAGGAAGAACAAAGAGATACTGTGAAGGCTAAAACCGTGCAAGGAAAAGGAGACGGGTGTGCGGACAATTAAAACTTGGAAATTGAATGCTCCGCATGTAGGAATTTCTACATGCAATCTGCCCCTGACCATTTTCAGTTACAGCACTGTGAAGCCCACTAAATCAGCCGAAGAGCTTTCCTCCTTTGAACCAAAGTTTACTTCCCTCATCACTCATACCTACCTATTGTTAGTTTACAGTTGTGCCCACTGACCAGAAAGTTAATATGCATAACTTTCTACACTACAATCCTTCAAAATACCCAGCTGTACAGTGCACGTACGCCCGGATTGCTTTTCAAGAGGAAGACATACTTTTTATTTAAACATTCATTCATCAAACCCTTCTGAAAGGTGATGTCCCAGGCCCTACAACAAATCCACCTAGTAAGTGAGCAATGGTGACTTAAAGTATCGGACACAATCACATACTAAATGTCACAGAAAACAAGCTTACTCATCAGTTTCCTCCTTGTAAGATGACAGGATAACAATGAAGTTACCTATTAATAGTTCTCGCCAATCTTTATCACAATTAACTTATAGACGTCACCAATCCAATCATGAGATGCTGATCCAATACACTGCAAACAAAGACCTCATTTCCTTTAGTCAGCGTTTTCAGCAAGGCGGATAGATGATCAATAATCCATTTTCAATGTGCTTCCAGCCGTCCTCTCTTCTACCTGATTTCCAGTTAGATTACATCACAAATGTAAAGAATTTGAAGAGAAAACCAAAGAATCTGAAATTCCTTTCAGTCAATGAAGATAGACTTCAGAATACTAAATGTTTCATACATTTAAAAATAACAGCCTTGAGATACAATTCACTTGCCATACACACCACCCATAATGTGTACAATTCACTTGATTTTAGCTTATTCAGAGTTGTACAATTAGCACCACAATCAATTTTAGAACATTTTCATTGGCCCAAAGAGAAACCCCATATCCATTAGCATCAATCACCCCCAGTCCCTCCTCCCTCACTCCAGTCCTAATGTAACCTACTTTTTCTCTCTAGAGATTTGTCTATTGTGGACATGTCGTATAAATGGCATCACCTAATATGGTCCCTTTGTGCCTGGCGTCTCTCACCTAGCATCGTTGTCTGTCAGGTTCATCCAAGCTGCATTTCTTTTTCTTGTCATTAAGTATTTCAGTGTATGGTACACATTTTTATGCGTTCATTAGTTGAACATTTGCATATATCTTTTTGAGTTAGTGTTTTCGTTTTCTTCAAATAAATACCCAGCAGTGGTATTACCGAATCATATGGTAGTTCTACTTTTAATTTTTTGAGAAATCTCCATGCTGTTTCCCATAGTGGCTGCACCAATTTACATTCCCAACAAGGGATCCTTTTTATCTGAATCCTTGCTGACACTTGTTATTTCTTGTCTTCCTGGTTTATATCTGAAGGCTGTTTTTTAGTCTGAAGTATTGAATCTCTCAAGAGAAAATATTTCCCAGACATATTCTAAAGCCAAATGTGCATAGTTTTTTAATTAACAGGATGTTTAATCTCCCTTGTTACTAAGTAGATTAAAGTTTTTTTAAAAAAAGAAATTGATCACCATAAGGAAGACAACTATTTTTTATTGATTTTGAGAGAGGGAGAAAGAGATGGAAAGGTAGATTGGCTGCTTCCTGCACTGCCCCTGCTGGGGATGGAGCCCACAACCCTGGCACTCAATCCACTGAGCCATACCGGCTGGGTGATTAAGTTCATTTAAAAAAATATCTTCTTTCAAAAAATTTCCTCAACTAGTGATTTTGAGCTACAAGGCTTAAAGCTGTCTGCTGGTCAAACTTAAAATTTTATAGTTAAGCAAGAGTTAAGTATCAGTAAGATCAATAAGTATATCAAAAGATTATAAACACCTACAGGCAAATAAACATTTAAGTCACAATTAGAAATTCCTAAATCCCCATCAAAATGGCTACAGTGAAAAGGACTAACAATGGGAAGTGATAAGAGAAACCTGAGCGACACTGCTGGTGGGATTCTAAATGGTACAACCAGTTAGCTACCTGGGAAATATGGTCAGCAGCACCTACTAAAGCTAAACACACATATACCCTGTAATCCCACTCTAGGTGTGTAGCAAAGACCACCAGCAACAGACATGGGCTAAAATAAAATAACCATTGTAACAAACACTGCAACAATAAAATGGAGACGTAAACCATGGCATATTTCATTCAATGACTAACCAGTAATGAAAAAGAAAAAATTAATCAAGCATATGTTAGGTAAAAAAAGCTGGACTCAAAGAGGTACATACTCTCCTTCCTTTTATATAAGTTCTTAAAGGGGCATAACTCACTGAAAGACAGGTCAGAACATTGTGGGGTGGGTGGTTTTCTTTTTTGGGGTGGGGAGAGGAGGCATGAGAGAGCCTTCTGGGATGCTGAAAATTGTCTATGTTGATTTGAATGGTAGTTCTGCAGACATTTGTAAAAAGTTATCAAGCCGAGACCGGTTTGGCTCAGTGGCTAGAGCGTTGGCCTGCAGACTGAAGGGTCCCAGGTTCGATTCCGGTCAGGGACATGTGGGCACATTCCCAGTGGGGGGTGTGCAGGAGGCAGCTGATGGATGGTTCTCTCTCATCGATGTTTCTGGCTCCCTATCCCTCTCTCTTCCTCTTTGTAAAAAATCAATAAAAGTATTTTTTTAAAGTTATCAAACCACACATTTAAAACATGCAGATGCTGTTTGCAAGTTATATCTCCATTAAGAAGTAAAAATTCACAGTAGATAAGCCACTCAAAAGAGAATGCAAAGTTTCCTTGGGAGCCTGAGGCACTGGTTCTCACTGGCTCTCACTCAGACCCCTGTTCAGGAGATTCAGGACACGAAAATGGTTTTCATGATAATAAGGCAGAATTTGCCAATTTCCTGGCATTCTCCCTCAGGTGTACAGCCGAGCTCTTCCCGAGGCAGCATGTAATTATGTGACAACAGATTGAAGGCAGAGGCCGATAGAGAATCCAGCTGTCTTCTATTAAGCCAGATATGCAAATTTGCAAACATGTAAAACAGCAACGCTCTTCTCACTAATTCCTGTTTGGGGAAAGTTATTTTCCAGAAAAGCATTATTTATGTTAACGTGCAATGATTTCTGTGTTGAGTGCATACACACATTTTTAAAATGTCTGTTTTAATTTCCAGTGTGGTAAATATCATTGGATACAACCCCACATAAACTAAAGCTCTTCCACTGAAAATATGAACGTGGTTTAAAAAAAACACACCAAAAATGGAAGCCAGAGAATCTTTCCATGATCCTCCTTTCACTGACATGATTCTCCTTCCCATGATGCACTGAGGAGAATGAGGCCATCCTCACGCAGAGGCCACCTGAGGCAGCTAACACTGACAGTCAGACAGTGGCCTTGCAATCAGGCACATTAGGTTCCTCCCCACCCTCAGTCTGGACCCACAACCCCTCTCAAGCTCCAAGTAAAGAATTCAGGATTTTGAGTAATTGATTACTCTCTCTAAAGGACACGGTAAACAGATATATACGTACTAACTTAACGAGTTTCTAGGGGTTTTTCCAATTCTCAAGGCAGAGCACAGCAAAGTAGTATAAACCTCTAATTATGCCTCACCTCTTCTATATAAGCTTTACTACCCATTCGCCATTCATCCTCATGATTTCATTCAGCCTTGAACAAAGTCAACCAACAGGAGCAGCGAGCACAACCTAATCCGCCAGGTTACAGGCTCAGACCCCGATCAGGTCCCTGTGGCAAGGACACCAAGGCCACCGCTGAATCCTCCAGGCGACACGCTTTTGTTTTCCAATTAATTTTTTAAATGTATTTTATTGATTTTTTACAGAGAGAGATAGAGAGAAACAATGATCAGCTGCCTCCTGCACACTCCCCACTGGGGATGTGCCCGCAACCAAGGCACATGCCCTTGACCGGAATTGAACCCGGGACCCTCCAGTTCGCAGGCTGACGCTCTATCCACTGAGCCAAACCCGTTAGGGCATTTTCAATTATATTTTTATAAAAGAGCAAAATGCAACTACCTTGCAAATTCGCACATAAGACACGGGAAGCTGCTGGAACAGGGCTGTTCTCAAGCAGGCAGTACCGCCTTGCAAGACAAACACCTTTATCAGCCAATAGGCAGAAGCGGGACCTGACTTAACATGGGAAAAGGCACAGAAACAGAAAGCAGAGCACAACGGCCGGGAGCAGAAACCGAAGCGCATAGGGAGTGTATGGAGAACTGGGAGCCAAGTGAATGGAGGATAGGGGACGGGACAAAAACAGTGGGAATTTAAGTTGGAAAATTATATTCAAGTCAACTTCATGCTGACAGTTTGGGGCAGTATTTTAAAAGAAGCTGGGGCCCTAGCTGGTGTGGCTCAGTGGTAGAGTAGGTGTGGCTCAGTCTGCCTGTACACTGACGGGGTCCCAGGTTCGATTCCCAGTCAAGGGCACATGCCCAGGTTGCAGGCTCGATTCCCCAGTATGGGGTGTGCAGGAGGCAGCCAATCCATGATTCTCTATCATTGATGTTTCTCTCTCTCAGTCCCTCTCCCTTCCGCTCTTTAATTCGTAATAAAACAAAACAAAAAAGAGCTGGGAAGGAGGACATGAAAACCATAAACTATTTTGATACTACATCGTTCCAATTTAGCTTTCCTTTAACCTAGTATCAAACACCACAATGCTCTCTCTTAGCCTCTAAGTGCAAAGCCCAAAATATTTACTATGATCTGGATCTTTATAGAAAGTTTGCCGACTCCGGAACTGAACCACCAAAGTCAATAGGAGGGAAATGGGCAAAACGGGATAGGAAAGGAAACAAAGTCGGACTCCCTTTACTCCTCTTAATTTTCTCTCTCTCCCAGCTACACTGGCTTTGAGCCTGAGGATGGGACCCAAAACCAACTCAAAATCATCCCAGGAAGACTTCCTTTGATGATGGTTGGTCCATGAGTCTAACACGACCCAAGCTTACATGGTCGATCAGTCACAGAAAGGATAACCGAAAGGGGGCCATGATATGGTGACACATCCGTTTCGGACGAGCAGTTCTAGGTTACCGGATTCTGCCATTCCGGCAATCAAACAGTTATTGTAAACAACATAATACTACGTGCTCTAACACACGAAGATAAAGGACAGGCTCCCTGACTTTACGATCCATTATCAACCAGGGAGAGTCTTGAGTGTAAATTTTATGAGAGTGACTACAAAGGTAATGGGATTTCAAGAATCCCCTCATTAAGTGACTCCTTACATCTGGAAAACAGCTTCATGAAGCAGCATGCTACCTCAGTCCAGTTACTTCTCCTCTTTGAGCCACGTTCCTTATCTGAAAACCAGAGTTTGACTAGAGCTGAGACTCCTTTCAGAGCTGCTCGTCATAAAAGAACGATTAGGTCAAGTTTAACTCCAAGCAATAAAGAGAATGGAGGTGGGGGTGAGGAGAGAAATCAGACCAAGAATATGGTGGACTATTCATCCAACAAAACATTATTGACTGCCTCATGTTCCAGGAACTTTCCAGGTTCTAGGGATGTATCAGTGGCCCTAAGATCTTGCCCTAAAAGAATTCGGAGGACAGCAGAAACCGGTTTGGCTCAGTGGTAGAACATCGGTCTGCAGACTGAAAGGTCCTGGGTTCGATTCCGGTCAAGGGCATGTACATTGGTTGTGGGCACATCCCCGGTAGGGGGTGTGCAAGAGGCAGCTGGTCAATGTTTCTCTCTCATCGACGTTTCTAGCTCTCTATCTCTCTCCCTTACTCCTCTCTATAAAATATCAATAAAATATATTTTTAATAATAATTAAAAAAAAAGAATTCGGAGGACAAAATAATCTAAAAAATCAAACAAAAAGACAGAATGGAGATAACTTAGAGAGAATCAGGACAGGGAAGAAATGGCAGGAGGAAGAGGTGACACCAGAGCATGTCATTCCAGAATCCATTTCTACTGTGCATGGCATTTGGGTTCTCTGGAGAAGACTGGGCTCAGAATGAACTTCTATTTAACTTATTTAAAGAAACTGAAAGGTAAGAGGAAAATTCCATTGGCTTATACCCCAACTAGATAGACCTCTAATACAGTAACTTAATTCAGGCTCCTAGGAGGTGCAATAAAGAACGACACAATTAGTTAGGTTAGGTAGGACAACTTTTGAGATCAGCTAGTCCGATACCCCATTTCATACCAAACAAGATTCTAGACAATAGTAATTCCTAGCCCAATAAATGTGTGAAATAGATAAAAAGGAAACTAATGCCTTAACAGATATAAATGTCAGTGTCAGAGCTGGGACCATAACTCTAAGGTGCTCATGTGCATGTGTGTACGTGCGTAAAATTCTAAGTGCTAGGCTGGTCTCTTCCCACTCCTCACCCATGTCTGAGCCTTCCCTGTGTCTGCGTCTGGAACTGTTGGCAGTGTGACTGACCAGAGTATTACTGCCTAACGGTGGGACACAATCTCAATCTCAGATCTCCCCTTTCCCTAAAATGAATTGCAAAAAGAACCAGAAACCCCTAACCGCGTATCAGAGTCATCTTTTGAGGTTTTGTTTTTGTAATACATTTTTATTGGTTTTTTTCTGAAGAGGGGGAGGAAGGGAGAAGGAGAGAGAAACATCTATTGGTTGCCTCCCGCACGTGCCCAACCCAGGATGGAACCGGAAACCTGGGTAGGTGCCCTGACCTTCTGGTGCAAGGGATGCCACTGCAGCCAGGGAGCCAGCCTCACCGGCAGGGCCAGTCTATTTTAAAGCTCCACAGGTGATTGATCCACAGTGAGGTGGGAAATCATTGTTAGTGACTGGAAATACATGGGAAACCCATTTGCTGTGGAATACATGTCTAGTGGATGAGTGTTCATTGAAGCTCACTAGACAAGCACATCTTTAAAGAATAAACATAAGCTAGCTCATCTTAACAGTATGTCTTTTCACACCTTATTCCTTACAAGCATATTACACCGGCCTTTGTTATTGAATAGCAATAACTGGGTGATAATCCCAGCTCTAATATATGCATAACAGTTGATTCATTCCTTAGGATAAACTTTATAGCAGAGGAAATAAGGCTGAAGCAATCATTAATTTAACAGAAAGACCTGACCATCATGTGCCACGTTAAGAATGCTCAGAGATTCTACCATTGCAGGCTTTCTTCACTTCTCTCAATACAGAACTTAGCACCATGGATAGACCAAAGGAATTAAAATAAAGTGTTATAGCTATTTCATTCATTCCATAAAATTATAAGCCAAAACTATAAAAATGCAAAATAAAGCCCTTAGTTTAAAAAAGCTTTTGTAAAATGTACAGATATTAAACAAGGCTAAATAAAACTTAGAATTCTCAAATTGAACACATGCTCACATGATACTACATGTTCACTTGTGAGATTATTTAAACTCCTGGGAGACAGTGCCTCCATTTTTCATCTTTTCAGAAAGGAGGTGGGGGTAAGAGATCAACCAAAGGACGTGTATGCTTGCGTATGAGCATAACCCAGGGACACAGACACTAGGGGGTGGAGGGCATGTTCTGGGAGTAGGGGTGGATGTGGCCAGGGAGAGGTCAATGGGGGAAAAACGAAACTCATATAATCCTGTATGTAATGCTCTAAACCACATGTGTCAAACACAAGGCCCGCGGGCCAAATCCGTCCCGCCAGGCCTTGCAATGTGGCCCGCACCGCGCTGTCATCACTGCACTCCGCTGCGTTTCCATCACAATGACAGTTTATGACTGTTCAGTAAACCATTCGGCCCTCGATTTAGGCTGGATTTTAGATTTTGGCCCCTTCTCTGATTGAGTTCGACACCCCTACTCTAAACAATAAAGAACTAAAGAAAAAGGGTTAAAGTTGCCTAACATCATTTTAATAAACACACCCGCCAATTAAGCCATCAGCCTGGATGTGTGGAGGGGAAAGAACACACCTGCCTCAGAGCTGTAGCATCTCTCTCCCTGGACCAACCAAGATATTTCCCGAACTGCAGATTACTGTCATATTTAACCTAAAGTTAATCCAGGATAGAAAACCACCCACAAGTTTTGTTTTGTTTCCCCCCCAAAAAAAATAGTAATCAGCACTGTGTCACTAACATGTCAAGCACCACAGGCCGCGAGTGCCAGACCTCAGTCCCTCACCTGTAGAATGGACACAATACTCTCTCTGAAAGGTAGTAGAGTGGGAAACTTTTACAGTGCTTTTAAATGCTCAATAAACGACAATTACGCTGATAACTGAGAACAGCTGAGAAAGAAACTGGTCCTATTTATCCACTTGGAAGCTCAGTAAGAACATGCTCACGGCAGTAAAGCGGTGGTTTGCAAGCCCCTGCATCTGAGCAACCACCCTCCAGTGCTTTCAAACAGCCTTGCCCAGACCCATCTCAGAACCAACCATCAGTCTCTGGGAGTGGGACCCAAGCATCTGCATTTTTTTAAACTCCCCCAAGTGCTTCTAATGTGCAGCCAGGGGTGGGGTCTGATGTATTTTTCCCAATTACTAACATTAGACTCAATGTTAGAAGTAAGACAACTTAGCCCTAGCCCGTTTGGCGTAGTGGATGGAACATCCACCTCTCTGCCTGAAGGGTCCCGGGTTCGATTCTGTCCCAGGTTCGATTCTGGTCTTGGTTGCAGGCTTATGCCCGAGGCAACCAATCATCTCACATGGATGTTTCTCTCTCTGTCTCTCCCCATCCCTTCCAAAAAAAAAACCAATGGGGAAGATATCCTTGGGTGAGGATTAACTACAAGAGGACACCTTAGCCATAAATACAATGGCTTTTACAGCTCCTAAAACAACCAAATGGAAACTGAAATTTCAATTTTTGAGGAAAAACAAAATCAAGACTCAGAAAACATAACAGCAAAAGAGGAAATACAATGCAGGGTATTATACAGCATTACATTCCTTTAAAATTAAAAATCAACCAGCTCAACAACCACAGCCTTAGACACCACCCCCAGGCCGGTAACTGTCCAAAAAGCTAACCCTTTCACTACACCCCTACACATTTCAAACAACTGTCCCTAACGTGGTTTAAACAAAGACTGGTTTCAATATTAAAATTCTGAATCTGAAGTGTGAAAACTTGATTGGCTTTCAAACTGTCCTTACGAAATAATAAATGGCCTAAAAGAATGCTTCCTTGTCTCAAAAACTAACAAATGCAGGCTAAGTAAATTCAAGGAAAACATCCACCTTCAGGAAGTGCAGGGCCATCGTTAATACCACATCAAAGGGAAATTATCGCTGGAGAGAGCCAGGCAATCTCCCACCTGGTTGAGATGTGAGGAAATGTATTTCAAAATCCTGAAAGAAAAAAGATCCAAAGTAAATCCCACTTGAGCATTCCAGTGATAAAACAAGAGAGCTGCAGAACACCCAATAATTTGATGAAAGGTAAAATCTGCCTTCAAAGTTACTTTCTGAGGAATTTAGATTTCAAGAATGTCTAAATATTCTTGCTGTTATCTAATCCCTCCAGAAATTTTCCCTCAGAACACTACCAAGGTCAGCAAACAAAAGAACCTCAAGATAATTACGTGGAGAACTACAAGGTAAATGTTCACGCAATAAAAAAAAAATTTTTTTAAAGGAACGGGGAGCAAAAATCCGTGTAAGTTCAAATGTGTTATTTTTTTTTAACCAGAGAAAGCAAAACATATCAGACACATTTTGAGCTGCCCCTGGACACACGAATGGGAAATACTGCTGGTCTTCACCGCATCTGAGCCCAGGGAAAATAAAGCTTTGAGTTCAAGTTAGAAGACAACGTGCCAGCTTTAAAATTGAGGACAAACAGCGACACACTGGTGTGTGTGACACACGAATCTGGAAGCTCTTGGAGGGCGTTTGCAGAAAGCAAAATGGCAGCCCACTGAAACCAGCAGGCCAGGCAGGGCTGAAGGAGTCTGTGGGCCCTATTTTCACGAAGTTCAAGTGTGCAGGTTCCCAAAACCAGGCTGGTCATGGTTCCTCGGTCCTCGCCATGTCATCACCGGGCAGATAATGAGCTCCGAGAGAGGGTTAAGGGCCGGCCCCAAAGTTGCCTAATGGATGCACTCCGCATTTCCCCTCGAAAGTGAAGGTCTGCCGACGTCCCAGACTTCGGGGGCTCAAGGGTTTTCAGGTGAAGGAATGCTGGCGCCCGCTCCCCTCCCCCCAGGCCAAGCACGAGCCCCGGTCGTACATGGGACTCGCTTGGCTACATGCAAAGCCGGGGCAGCAATGCCACACACCTGTGCAAACCCAGCAGCGAAAAAGCCAATTAACGCCTCGACTGCGGGCTCTGCGAAAAGGAACCTGCGCCATTTGGAGCGAGTGGCCCGGGAGAGGCGAGGGCACCCCAGGGCGGGCTCCGGCCGCCGCAGAAAGGCGCCCCGACCTCCCCGAGCCGTATCCACCTGCTCCGGAGGCCGGCATTTCCCAATGAATGAAAACCCCACCGTCTCCGCCGCCCAGCCCCGCGCCGCCGGCACCGGGAGGCTTGTGCACTAACCCACGCGCACGGGCTGCTATTTTTGGCAGAAACGGTTAAGAACGGAGAGGCGGGGGGTCCGAGGGGGCTTTTCTGCACTCCAACCCCGTCCGCTGCGGCCCCGGGCCGGGCGGCGGCGCGATGACCGGGCTGCGGCCGGGGTCGCGGGAGGCTGCGGGCTTCGACGGGCGGGCGGGGGGAGGCGGCCGAGCCGCGGGGCCCGATCGCCCGACGCCGCCGAGGCCTAGCGCCCCGGCTCCAAATCACTCCACCTCAGTAATGGCGTTCGGTGTCAAGTGGAACAAGAACGGGGAGGAGGGCGAGCCGTCCGTGCGGCCGGTGGCAGCCCCGGGCCCGGGGGCCCCGCAGCCCCCCGACGCCGCGCCGGCCCCCGGGGTGCGGATGCGGAGGCTGCCCGCGGGGCACGGAGACTCCATCCTCCCACTCGGCCCCAGACAGGACGGGAAGGGGGAGGAGGGGGGAGGGACGGAGCCGTCAGCCATTTTCCCTTCCAGCCCCAAACACACACACACGCGCTCCCGGGACGCCGGTCCGCGGGGAGCCCGGCCCCGTGCGCCCGCCCGGCCGGGGCCCGGGGTGGGGGCGGCGGGGAGCCCCCGGGCCGGCCGTCGAGGGGTGCGCGGCGCACACACACACCCTCGCCCTCCTCCCCGCGGCCAAGTCCTGCTGTTGCCCCGTGAAAGCGGCCCCCCCCCCGGCGAGGTGCCACTCACCGCACAACCCGGGCGTCTGGTCTTCGGCGGCAGCACACGCGGAGCCGGCAGCGCCACTCAGTCGCGGGGCAGCGCGGCCGCGGGCGCATCCCAGGCCCCCGGCGGGGGGGACGGGCGACAAAGTGTGTGGAGAGGCCGCGGCGACAGCTCGGGAGCCGGCCTCGGCGCTCGCAGCGCCCGCCCCGCAGCGGTGGCCGCTCCTCCTGCGCCGCCGCCGGCCTCTCGCCTTCCTCTCAGGCCGGGCTCTGCGCTCCGCTCCGACGGGCTCCGGGCGGTGCGTCCTCCTGCGTCACCTCCTCCCGCCGCGGCCGCCGCGCTCTCCCCGCTCGCCGTCCGCGGCCGCTGGCTGCGCTGCGGTCGCTAACTCGCCGCTCGCTCCCGGCGCCGAGCGAGCCGGGCGCTGAGGAGCCGCCGCCTCCCGGGAGGAGCGGCACTCGGGCTCCCGCGAGGCCTGCGAACTGAGAGCGGGAGGGGCTGAGCGGGGAGGCCCCGGCGCGCCGGCTGCACGGGGGCTGCAGCGCCGGCGGCGGCCACTACCTTCCGCAGCCGCGGCTGCCCGTCCTCGGCAATATGGCGGACCCAGCAAAGCAAAAAAAAAACACACAAAAAAAACCGCCCGGCCAGCGGCGGCGACGGCAGGGGCAGCGGCGGCAGCGCAGGCGGCGGCGGCGCAGACTCCCACCCGCTCCAGAGCCGCCCAAAGCCCGGCCCCGCCCCCCGCAGGGCCCGCCCCCCGCCTGGCCCCGCCCCCGGCCCGCGCCCGCCGCCCCCGCCCACCCTGGCGATCAGCTGTTCCTCCCACTCCCCGCGCTCGCGCACCTCCCTCCGCTCCGCCTCCGCCCGGAGCCTGGGAGACTGGCGCGCCGCCCCGAGAGCCCGGCTGCCAGACGCGGAGAACCCGGAAAGCTGGGGGAGGGGAGACAATGCGGGAAAGATTGTTCGCTCAGAGGCGCTCCTGCCGCCCCGCCCTCCGGGATCGCGCTGCTTCCCCTCGGTTCCCCCCCGGGGGACACTGTTACCCAGCCCCCGGCTCCCCGCGGAGCGGGCGCAGAGGTGGCAGGAGGTCGGGCGGGGGTGGGGGCAAGGAGGCCCGCGAGGACCCGGCGTACCACGCGGCAGGAGCTGGCGGATCGGGGTTGGCAGGCTGTGCGGACAGGACAGAGTTAATCGCGCGAGCCACAGCCGCGTCGCTCAGAGTTTGACTGGGGCCGCTTGTTTTTGTTCCATTGTGAACCGTGGCTCCGCCGGCGAGTGCCCGGATGATGACGTCACCGCCCCCCCAGTTCCGGAATCGTGGGGGGAGGGGCGGCGGAAAGGCTAGATCCGGAGACCACGCGCCGGGCGCTCGCACCCGCGATGCTTGGGGGACGGGGGGAACCGATTAATGGGGGGGGGGGGGTCCCTGCGGCGCACGGGGTCCAGGAGGCGGCCAGGCCCCCGAGGCGGGGACGCTGCCGGGCGGCACGGGTGCGCGAAGTCCCTGGCCACCTGCTCCACACCGATAGGAGGAAGGTGTGGCTATCTCCCCAGGCTGCAGGGGGGACTTGCCAGGGGGAGCCTCCCCAGCCCCCGAGAAGCAGGTGCTCCGAGCCGCTCAATCACTGGATCCTGCACCATCAGTACCTGAAAGCACTTAGGCTGCCTCCAGCCCCACACGGACCCACCACCCTCTGACCACAGAAGCCCTCAGCGCGGCAAGGGAGAACACTGGGAGTGGCACGGACAAATAAAGCACTAGGAATAGGTAGCCAGCCCAGCCTCTCTGGCCAAATCGTCAGCACCGTTCCGTGTTGGGACCCCGAAGGGTCTGCTGAACCCCGTGATACGTCAGTCTATTGTCCATGCTGATATTCCAGGCCCTGGAAGGCTGTGTGACGTAGCCAAGGTTGTGGTTTCATCCCCGGTCAGGGCACATACAAGAATCAACCAAAGAACACACAAATGGAACTAGCCAATCTCTCTTGCTCGCCCTCTCTCTCTAAAAAAATCACTTAAAAAAAAAAAAAAAAGCCTGCTATGTTGACATTCCAAAGCGGAGGTTATCAGTTGATTTAAGATGCATGGACTGCTAGGAACAAGTCTACACTGAGTGCCTTTGATGCCCGAATGCCATTCCTTTTGATGTTCCTGTACACACCAAACTGGATACAAAAATCATAGCAAAACCCCATAAAACAAATCGTTAAATTTTGTATAGGACTGAGCTGGACTTACGTTACACCTATGTTAATTTGTAATAAAGGGTCAGAATCCAAACTAATTTAGGGTGACAGTGACAGCACAACAATACTAGCAACCTGAATTTTTCAACCATTTGTTTAGCACAGCCGGTGTGGCTCGGCAGTTGAGCATCGACCTATGAAGCAGGTTCACTTCCCCGTCAGGGCATGTGCCGGATTGCAGGCTCCATCCCCCATGGGGGGCGTGCAGGAGGCAGGCGATCAATGATTCTCTCTCATCATAAATGTTTCTCTCTCCCCCCTCCCTTCCTCTCTGAAATCAATAAAAATATATTTTTAAAACGTTTATACAGTATTAGACTATAGTTCCCACCACAAAATTTATCTAATAAGTTGTCCAAGACAGGAACTCCATAGCCCTAGTCATCCATAGCATATTTTACCTTGCTTTTAAACTTACTTCCATGAGTGGCTTGTCCACTAGCTTATGAGTTCCTAAAAAGCAGGCACTACCACCCATGCACACTGCACGTTTGCTAAATGCCTGGTTATCCTGTTTAACCCTCAGAACCCTGGGAGCAGCCGGTACATACACTGCTACCACTGGTATGGTAAGTGTTGAACACAATCCTTTAAAAAAATGCAAGGATGTCTGCTCTCAATCCCATTGTATCTGGTTGGGACAATGAAAAAGTTCTGGAAATGGAAAGTAGTGATGGTTGCCTAACATCTTGAATGGACTTAAAGGGAACGAATTTTTAAAAAAATATATTTTATTGATTTTTTACAGAGAGGAAGAGAGAGGGATAGAGAGTTAGAAACATCAATCAGCTGCCTCCTGCACACCCCCCCCCACTGGGGATGTGCCCGCAACCAAGGTACATGCCCTTGGGAACGGAATCGAACCCGGGACACTTCAGTCCATAGACCGATGCTCTATTCACTAAGCAACACCGGTTTCGGCGGAAACGAATTTTTAAAACGGTTAAAGTGGGTCCTGGCTGGGTGGCTCAGTTGGAGTGCTGTTTCATACACAAAGGGTTGCAGGTTCAGCCCTGACCAGTTTGGCTCAGTGGATAGAGCGTCGGCCTGCGGACTGAAGGGTCCCTGGTTCGATTCCGGTCAAGGGCATGTACCTTGGTTGCGGGCACATCCCCAGTGGGGGGGGGGGGTGCAGGAGGAGGTGATAGATGTTTCTCTCTCATCCATGTTTCTAACTCTCTCCCTCCCTTCCTCTCTGTAAAAAAATCAATAAAATATATATATTTTAAAAGTCTTTTTTTTGTTTGTTAATTTTGTTTAAAAAAAGAGTTGCAGGTTCAATTCCTGGTCAGTCCCTGATCGGGACACATATGGGGGGCAAGGAGTTGATGTTCCCCACATCAGTGTTTCTCTTCCTTTGTCTCTAAACTCAATTTTTCAAAGAACATATCCTCAGGCGAGGACTTAAAAAATGGTTAAAATGGTAAATTTTGTTCTAGATGTTTTACCTCGATTTTTTAAAAAGTGGGGGAAATTCCAATTCATATGGTTTAGTCCCTAAAGGACACTCCCACCAGCAGTTCTAGAGGGACCTAGTTTATCAGGGCAAGCTCACCAGCAAGCCAGTCCTCTCTATGCGTTCAAGCTGCCCACTTCTGACACCTCCCCCAGCTGATGGGATGGGAAGCGAACAGCTGAGTTCAAAGAACAGGTTCAATGCCACAGCGCAGCTCCTGAAGTTCAAGTCCGCGGGGTCCAAGCATGCCTTGTTACCGCCTGTGTTTTGGTTTCTCTTTCCTAACACCTGTGCTTTAGTTTTAAAAGAGTTTTGTTTTGTTTTTAACTTCCTGGTCCTGCCTCAGGAGGGGAAAGCCTTATTATGTTACATTTCCTCATAGAATTTCCCATTGCCCTCACTCCCGACCCCGAAATGCTAAGTATGACCTCTGTGTACCGGGACCTTATCTTAAAGAATATGCAGGATTTCCCGGGCAAGCTGGCAGGATTGAACACGGTCAGGGCTATGAATGTCAAAGTTCTTCAAACAAGACCGTGAATGCCCACAAGGGGGGAAGGGCTTTCCCTGCCCGTGGAACTGAGTTCTGGGTTCGAGGCTAAGCGAATACAAAAGGGGAGGCAGCTTTCACACTCCGGCCCCCGGAGAAGGCTTGGTGATTCGGATGGAACGAGGGAAGTCCACAATCTTCGGAATTCTGACCATAAATACACGTTAACCGAGAATCTACGGAAACGGCCCATGGCACCCTCCTCCGTGGCGGCAGAGAGGACGCAGCTGAGAACACAGGGAGGACGGAGTGCAGCAGGAAGGTCATAGCGGGTCCACGCTGTGCTCACAGATGACCAATGGCACATGGGCCCCAGCGCCCGGACAGACAGGCTGACAGGCATAGCCCACCTGCCCGGGAGCCCCCCAAACTGGCCTGCTCCCCACCACGAACTGGGAGGCAGCGTCCCTGGTACTGTTTCCTCCTTCCCCTGCAGGCTGTTTGGGTCCCGGGGCCTTTCTGTGAAACTGGAAGGTTCTTTACGGGTGTGTGTTCTGTATAAACCACCGCGGGGCAGAGGGAGCGGCGCCCACTGTTCTTACAGCTCAGTCCTGCTTCCAGGCCGGAGGGCCACGTTTTCCTGGTAGGAGACTAAGGCCCGCTTCCTGAGAAGCCAGCACCTTCCCTCCCCGGCTTCTTCCCTCCCGGCTTCTTCCCTCCCGTCCCAGCACCTTCCCCTCCCAGCTCTTTCCCTCCCCTCCCTGCACCTTCCCTGCCCTCCCCAGGCCCTCCCCTCTCAGCACCTTCCCTCCTGGCTTCTTCCCTCCCATCCCAAGCCCTTCCCTCCTGTCCCAGGCCCTTCCCCTCCCCAGCACCTTCCCCTCCCAGCACCTTCCCTCCCTCCCCAGGCCCTTCCCCGCCCAGCACCTTCCCCTCCCCAGCTTCTTCCCTCCATCCCAGCACCTTCCCCTCCCCAGCTTCTTCCCTCCATCCCAGCACCTTCCCCTCCCAGCACGTTCCCTCCCCTCCGCAGCGCACCTTCCCTCCCTCCCCGCACCCCCCCCTCCGCAGTGGCCCAGGTGGCGTGCCTCAGTAGGACTCAGGGCCCCTCATTAGCCTCAGCTCGGCCCTAGCCTGCCTCTCATCAACTCAGAGCTCCTTCCCAGCAGGCAGCTCAGCTCTGTGTCCAGAAGATTCCCAGTTTCCCAGGCCTCACCGGCTAACACGTGAGCCTCCTGATTTCCGTGCGGCCCGCAGGGCCAGCCTTTCACAGGCAGAGCCGCCCCGTCCCCGGGCGCCCACTGGCCACTGACTGAGCCAGCGGCCTTCCCGCTGCATCCTCTCAGCTCCATCCTCTCAGCTCCATCTTGCTTCCTGCCTCATCACACACCTCCATCCTCTCGGGCAGCCTGGAGAGCTTGTAAAAAGGCCACATTTCAACCAAGCCTTCCTTCTTTTGCCAGCATTTCTTCCAAGTCTACTCTATAATTTGAAGGCATTATTGCTTATCAAAAGAGTAAATAATGAAGTGCTAAGGTTTTGATCGCCAATTTCAGCGTGTGTGTGTGTGTGTGTGTGTGTGTGTGTGTGTATGTGCGTGTGTGGGGGGGGGGGCAGGGGGCAGCGGAGGAGGTCCTCTCCCTGCATCTCCAGCAGCAGTGGGGTGTCCTACCACCGTTCAACCCTCTTGTGACACTGTCCCCCCAGACCCCACTGATTAGACTGCCCGCCACCTGAGATGCCAATTTCAAGAATCAATTTTACCCAAACGACGGAGTCAAATTTCTATCGATTAGAGGTTTCTATAAGCCCGTCTCCTCGGGTTATCGGTTAAGGGCTTGGTCCTACAATTCTGCCCCCCTCCCCACACCAATTGAAAAACCAGAATGTCACCGTGCTTCTGAGCAAACGGCCATAAACCAAGGCTCCCAGAATTCCTGCATCACTCTCAGCAACGAAAGCAGCATCTCCGAGCATCCGAGGCCAGTGGACCCGAGGGCTATATTTCACACAGAGCTTTCTAGAAGCAAGAGCGGAAGGGCTGCGGGTGCAAGTTAAGGAGGTGCCCCCACCCCCGGACTCTACAGCAAGCTACAAGTTTGAAATTCACTCTCTTCAGGACTTCTGAGACAGAACTCATGTGCTCTGAGCGCACCACAACACACAGGGATTCATATTACAGGTGGTAACATCACACAGGAATACCAAATAATTACCCATTAATATATGTAACAAACGCGCTCTGTCTCTTAAGGATATTCTGCAGTTCAAACTTCTCACCAATCCAACGAGGCTTTCAGCCGAAATTGGTGAGCTTGGGGGTTTATTTTCTTATTCCAAACATTGCATTTTTGACTTCTTTCCTGGCTCTCAAGCACATTTTTTTTCTGTCTGGTTCTTTTGAGTAAGATTTATTCTTTTTAGAAAAAATGCAAATGATTTGTCAATTACACAGCGCCAATGGGCCGGGCTCCCTTCCTTTGAGTTTTGACTCATTTCGGGACTGGTGGGGGGGGGGGGTGCGGGGAAGGGGTAGGGGTAGGGGAGAGGGGGGTGCAGAGGCCTCAGCTTGGCTCCTGGCTTTGCAGGCCCAGGTGGCTGTTTGCAAAAAGTGCAACTGTGCGCAGCTGCCTGGCTCCCCGTCGCTGTTTCCAAACCAGCCCGTCTTGTATGCTCGGTCAAGCTCTAAGACGGGGGTGCAGACCAAAATGGTGATTTCCCAAGGCCTCCGAATGTGCTGGAATGTTCCCAGAACAGGTGGCAGAAGCGGCCCGCTCCCTTTTGTAAAGGGCCTTCCGCCTAGTGCCTCACAGGCACCCCAGAAGCTTAAAACCTGAATTTGCATCACAAACGAAAAGCACGATTGGAAAAACACCCGTTTGCCAGACGTTTTGTAAGATTACATTTCCCTTTCTCCGTCACCCAAACCAATGACCGCTGTCATTTTGTGTATTTCCTTCCAGATCTTTTCGTTTTGGGTACAAACAGGCCTTTAACCAAATTAAGGGAGTTTGCAAAAAATTGAGAAAAGGAAAAAACAATCCCCATCATGCTCAAATGCAATCGTAATTTGGGACTAGGTTCTAATCTTTTTAAAATTGCTTTTCCTGCCCTAATTGGTTTGGCCCAGTGGACAGAGCATCGGCCTGCGGTCTGAAAGGTCCCAGGTTCGATTCCGGTCAAGGGCATGGACCTTGGTTGCGGGCACATCTCCCCAGTGGGGGGGGGGGGGGGTGCAAGAGGCAACTGATGGATGTCTCTCACTGGTGTTTCTAACTCTCTATCCCTGTCCCTTCCTCTCTGTAAAAAAACAATAAAACATATTTAAAGACAAACAAAATAAAATTGCTTTTCCTTCCTTTGAGGTACATGTACAGATCCTTTTCTACAACATTCAATCGCTTCAAAGAACAGTCAGCGAATATGAGCGCTGTCCTGTCTACACCCAAACGCTCGCCTTCCAACGCCCAGCGGGCCTCTCCCTGGCGGGCCCAGCGGCCTCTGCGGGCACAGTATTCCCGGGGTGCGGCATCGGCGCGGAGAGCCAGCCCTCCCTGGTGCCCATTTGGCAACTTGGGCCACCGTCTGCTATTATAAGAACTGCTGACTTCCACTTTCCGTCCAACATGCTTGGAAGCCATCGCTCCCATCCTCACAAGAAAAAGAGCCAAACGGATTGGGTAGCCACAGCTCCTTAGATCCCTGGGCAAACCGAGGACCCCGGCTAACCGCCGCCCCCCAACCTGGAAAGCGGGGCGCAGGGGAAGCATCGCAGCTTACCAGCAGCCTGGGAGCAGGAGCGGCCGGGCTGGTGATGGATGGGGGACGCGCAGTGCAGACAGACAGGCAGACAGGCAGACGGGCCGGGAGGCGGGTGGGAGGGCGCCTCCCTCATTTTGTAAGTTTTATCTCCGCAGGAGAGAGAAAGTAACTTTTTGAGAACATTCTGTTCTCCTGAACAAATAGCTGCCCTGGAGGGGGACTTTTTTCTCCTCCGGGGCCTAAGCACCTTGTGAGTTACAGGAGGGGGAGAAGGAGGGGGATCCCTCCATCCCACAGGCGGAGGGAGCGGGATTCCAGCGCCAGCCTGTCTCCCCAGAGGCAGGGTGGAGAAGGGCCTAGAAGGGCGTGTAAGGCCACCTCTCAGGGCCCTGGCTCAGCGAACCGGAGGCCCACTCACAGGACTGGAGGTCCCCCTCCCCGCACAGGACATCACTCCAGGGCCCCTGACCACGGTACCTGCTCCCCAGTCCCTCGGCCGCCTTCCAACCCCAAATTACAAGGCGCACCACCCACAACACACAGATTTCAAAGAGGTGTTAGCATGATCAACCAGGAATTCCTGAAATCCACGAGGAATATGCTACTAGGACTGGTGGGAAAAGTGGACAACAGGTAAGCGCAGATGCATACTGTAAGCCAGCATTTCCCAAACTTTTGACATATGTGTACCCCTTCTATAATTTTCATAATGCTGAGTACCCCTCGTACTCATGAGAACGTAGAATTAGGCGCAGCTAAGCACGGTGCAGTGCATACCCCACCAAACTCCCCCACCAGACTCTTCCCACACCCCTGGGGGTACACGTACCACACTTTGGGAAACACTGCAAAAGGCTGGCCACTAACAGTGACAAGGAGAGGCCAGAATACAAACACCGGAACCGAACCGATGGGCACATGAGCAGATTGGACAGATGTCCAGACACTTCCCAAACCCATATGCAGAGAGGAACACAAAAGCATGAGAAGCACAGAACGGAATCTCTAAGAAGCCCGGGGCAATGACAAAAGGTGTTAACACACAGAACAGGAAGAACAGGAGAGGAAAGAGAAAAGAGGAATCGAAGAAATATTGGAAGTAATAATTGCTGAGAATTTTCTAATATCAATGACAGACACCAGCACGCACAGGGAATTCCAGACATCCAGGCATATCATATTCAAACTAGAAAACCAAAGACAAAGGAAAACCTTGAAAGAAGCCAGAGGAAGAAACACCTGCCTAAAGAGGAGCAAAAAGAAGACTTGCACTGATGCCCTGGCCAGTTTGGCTCAGTGGGTAGACCATCGGCCTGCGGACGGAAAGGTCCCAGGTTTGATTCCGGTCAAGGGCATGTACCTGGGTTGCGGGCACATCCCCAGTGAGGGAGTGTGCAGGAGACAGCTGATTGATGTTTCTCTCTCATCAGTGTTTCTGACTATCTCTCTCCATTGCTCTCTGTAAAAAATCAATAAAATATATTAAAAATTAAAAAAAAAAGAGTTGCACTGATTTCTCTTCAGAAACCAAGCAGGAGAGGGATGAGTGGCGTCAATATTTAAAGTGTTGCCGAGACCGGTTTAGCTCAATGGATAGAGCGTCGGCTTGGGGACTGAGGGGACCCGGGTTCGATTCCGGTCAAGGGCATGTGCCTTGGTTGCGGGCATATCCCCAGTGGGGGGTGTGCAGGAGGCAGCTGATCGATGGCTCTCTCTCATCGATGTTTCTGGCTCTCTGTCTCTCTCTCTTCCTCTCTGTACAAAATCAATAAAATATTAAAAAAAAAAGTGTTGATCTGACCTCGGATTTTGTATGCAGACAAATTAAATTATTTTTGTAAAGTGAAGGGGAGAGAAACACTTTCTCAAACAAACAAATCGGGGCCTTGTGGCCAGCAGCCATGCCTCACAGACGTTTCCAGCGCTGCAGAAAGAAAAGAAAATGATGCCGACACGTACGAAGAGCACCGGAGAAGGACTAGATGGAGGCAAAAGAAATTTTCTTCTTCATTCATCTAACAGGCAAGTTTGTTCAAAGGAGTAAGAGGGACATGAACCCAAATCATAGCAATGCTCGCCCTGGCTACAACCCATCCATGTTTCTTTCACTCACACTGATGTTCCTTCCTCTCTCCCTCTGCCTCCCTCTCTCTGCAGAATCAACAAAAATGTGTTGTTTTAAAAAATTTTTTAACAACACTTACTAAGTGTGATAGCTTATAGATAAGTGACATGAATAACAACAATGGAATAAGAAATAGAAGGGAGGAGGGATTGGAATATAAGTACTTGCAGCAGCAGCAAGTGGTCTAATGCTAGTGGAAAGTGGACTTGGATTAGTTGTGAATATACACTGAGCAGCCAGATGATGATGATCTCTGAATGCATAATAATCTGGCCACTCAGTGTATATCCTATTGAATAAAAGGCTAATATGCAAATTGTCCCCTTGATCAGGAGTTCGACCAGCAGGCAGGCCGGCCAACCGCCCATGTCCCCTCCCCCTGGCCAGGCTGGCTGAACCCCACCCATGCACAAATTCATGCACCAGGCCTCTAAAATTACACACACACACACACACACACACACACACACACGCAATAACCAGTGACCAGGTTATTATGCGTCCAGAGGTCATAATAATCTGGCCACTCAGTGTATATTACAAACTCTAGGGCACATGTGTCAAACACAAGGCCCGCGGGCCAAATCCGTCCCGCCAGGCCTTGCAATGTGGCCCGCACCGCGCTGTCATCACTGCACTCCGCTGCGTTTCCATCACAATGACAGTTTATGACTGTTCAGTAAACCATTCGGCCCGCGATTTAGGCTGGATTTTAGATTTTGGCCCCTTCTCTGATTGAGTTCGACACCCCTACTCTAGGGCAACCACTAAAAACAGTATAAGTGATAAGCTAAGAGAGGAGAGAAAGTAGAATATAAAATACTCAGTTAAAACCAGAGAAGGCAGAAAAATGGCAGGAGACAAAAAACAAACCAAAGAACAAGACAAAACACTAACAAATGTGGAAGATATGAATACAACTATATCAATAATGACTTAACATAATAATCACTTTCAACATCAGTGACCTAAATCACAACAAATAAAAGACAACTGTCAAAGTGGATTAAAAACAGACCCAGCCCTGGCTCAATGGATAGAGCGTCAGCCCGTAGACTGAAGGGCCCTGGGTTCAATTCCAGTCAAGGACACATGCTCAGGATGCAGGTTCCCTGGCAGGGGTTGGGGCGTGTGCAGGAGGCAACCCATTGATATGTCTCTCTCACATCAATGTTTCTCTCCAACTCCCTCTCCCTTCCACTCTCTCTAAAAATCACTGGGTGAGGATTAACAACAACAACAACGAAAGACCCAACTATTTTTTGTCTGTAAGAAACCCACTTTACATAGAAACACACAGATACATGAAAAGGAAAGGGATGAGGAAGATTTGCCATACTGACACTACTCAAAAGAAAGCTGGACAGAACTGCTTTCCGCGATTACCATTGTACACTTCGTTTTTTCCCATATTTTATTGATTTTTACAGAGAGGAAAAGAGAGTTAGAAACATCGATGAGAGAGAATCCTCCACCAGCTGCCTCCTGCACACTTCCCACTGGGGATGTGCCTTCAACCAAGGTACATGCCCTTGACCGGAATCGAACCTGGGACCCTTCAGTCTACAGGCCGATGCTCTATCCACTGAGCCACACTGGTTAGGGCTATTTTTTCTTCTTTAGCAGACAGATGAGCTCTTTTTCTCTAAACCTTTCTGCTTTGCTTGATTTTCCGTTTTTATGGAGGGACAAAATGAACAGAGTAATGTGAACAGAATGCACTAAGAGCATAGCTGGATGGGCCTCGCACACAGACATTCCCCGCATAGCTGTAACAACGTTATCAAGTGATCTGGCCGTGATGTGCTTGAGCACTGCTTTAAGCCTTTACATGGTAAGTTCCTTTCATCCTAATAATAAACCCCTACGTTCAGTACTATTAGCATCCCATTTTATTCTATTTTTATTTTAAAAATATATTTTATTGATTTTTACAGAGAGGAAGGGAGAGGGATAGAGAGTCAGAAACATTGATGAGAGAGAAACATTGACCAGCTGCCTCCTGCACACCCCCTGCTGGGGAGGTGCCCGCAACCAAGGTCCATGCCCTTGACTGGAATTGAACCTGGGACCCTTCAGTCTACAGGCCGACGCTCTATCCACTGAACCACACCGGTCAGGGCTAGCATCCGTTTTTAGAGTTGAGGAAACTATGGCATAGATAGATCATGTGTTTAATAAGTTCAGAGCCAGAATTCAGACCCCAGGGTCTGAGATCTTAACATTCCTATCCGATACCCACAGTCTCCGAAACACACTATTAAGTGCTCCATATTATCATCATCATCGTTATTACTACTGTTATTACTGTTCAATCGAATTGGAGTTGCCATCCATTGTAAGGCACGCCATTATTTTAAATGCTACAAGGAAAGGAAACGCTGTCCGTCCTCATAATGGAGACTATTGAGTGCTGTAAGTGCCACCCCAATTTCCAAGCTCTGAGGACGTGACAGGCTGAATGGGGCACTATTGTGTGTGGAGTGACGCAGTTCACACTAAGGAAGACCCAGCACTTGCATTTTCAGTCCTGTCCCGTCTTGGAACTAGCAACAGGCATATCCTAATGCTCACTGAATGTCTCCACTTGGCTGCTAACAGGCACCTCAAAAACACATGCCTAAAGCTGAGTACTTTAAAAAAAAAAAAAAAAAAAAAAAAATATATATATATATATATATATATATATATATATATATATTTCTTTATTGATTTTAGAGAGGAAGGGAGAGGGAGAGAGAGATAGAAACATCTACGATGAGAGAGAATCATGGTGGATGGGCTGCCTCCTGCAAGCCCCCCAATGGGGATGGAGCCCTTAACCGGAATCAAACCTGGGATCTTTCAGTTCGCAGGCCAACACTATCCACTGCGCCACACTAGCTAGGGCTAAAGCTGAGTTCGTGGTAGTCTTTACTATATCAGAACACGGCAACACTTTCTCAGGCCAGAAACCTTGGTGCCAGCAAATTCTGATGGCTCTGTCTTCAGGATAAACCCCGAATTCAGCCATTCTCACCCCTGGCACCGCCAGGACGCCATTCCACAGCGCCTGTGGCAGAGTTGCCAGCTGCTCACCGAACCCATGACTCCCTTTGGTCCTGGGCACACGCTGCCCAGCCTCCCTGGCAGCTGGGTGTGGCCCTCTGATCGTAAGCAATGGGGTCTGAGAGCAATGTCCTGGGCCACTCAGGCGCCCATATAACCCCCCCAGCACCCTCTTTCCCCCAGGCCCCCTCCCCCTCTCGCCTGCGGGTGCAAAGATGGCCCTGCCTTCCCCTGGGCATGGCCCCGCCAGTCCCAACGACCTACGTACCCACCCAGCAAAGTAAGATGAGCAATGAACAAGGCTGTTGTGTGAGTCCCGGCCAGTGTGGCTCAGTGATAGAGCCTGCAGACTGAAGGGCGCAGGTTCGATTCCGGTCAAGGGCACGTACCTCGGTTGCAGGTTCCCTGGCCCTGGTCAGACACATGCAGGAGGCAACCAATTGATGTGGCTCTCTCCCATGGATGTTTCTCTTCCACTCTCCCTAAAAATCGATGGAAAAATATCTTCAGGTGAGGGTTAACAACAACAAAAGTTTTCTTTGTTGTGTGAGAAACTAAAGGAAATTAAGGCACAAGGGTTACCGTCACAATAAAACTTTCTTACACTGAAGGAAAAAATGGCCCTAGCTGGTGTTGCTCAGTGGACAGAGCGTCGGCCTGCAGACCGAAGGATCCCGGATTGCGGGCTTGATCCCCAGTTGGGGGTGTGCCCGAGACAGCTATCAATGATCCTCTTTCATCATAGATGTTTCTCTTTCTCTCTCTCTCTCTCTCTCTCTCTCTCTCTCTCTCTCTCTCTCTCTCTCTCTCCCCCTCTCCAAAATCAATAAAAATATGTTTTTTAATATTTTAAAAATTGTTGCATTTGAGCCGGTGGGCAATGAGGAAACAGTGGAGATGGACAGTCTGGTTAAATAGCAGCAGAACGCTGGCTGACGATGTTTCCTGGAATAAAATAGAAGTCAGAGCCAAAGGCCAGTGAGTGACCAGTTTGGGGAGGGAGGGGAGAGAGGTTAACTCAGGGCTGGTGTGCCTGGCTGCTTCGGGTGGCAGCGTGGGGGGGACACGCACCGTGAGACGCTGGTGACCTGGCCCCGCTCCGGAGGCCAGAAGAAAGGCTGGCCTGTGGTCTGGCCGCCTCCTGGCAGCAGGGCCTGTGATCCTCCCAGGACGAAGGTTCCCATCCTATCTCTGGGGGACTCCCCAAGGCCGCTTCCCTCTCCTCCTGGTTTGGGGGAGGGTGACCCTTCCCACCGCCTCTGCTTCCCGGGCAATGGAATTGCCAGAGCCTGATCGGAAAGAGCTGCCAGGTTTAAAGCAACCTTTGGGGGGGAGGGGGGTGGCTCTGGCTGGGTGGTTCAGTGGGTTGGAGCATCCTGCTGTACACCATATCCATACAACTGCGTGGCTATGGCTTCTCGGTGGCAGGGGGACTTCCGCTGTGGTCTGTCATCTGCCTCACGGTCAGTGTCACCCTGCTGGCCTAGGGCCCTGGGAACTGACACTGTGCTGCTCTTGCCTGTGCTGTCTCTGTGGGTAACAGGCCACCCACATTTACCTGGCTTCTTACCAGCCTCACAGCCTCAATAGTGTCAGCCAACCGTGCCGCTTGACACAAAGGCATTTTTAAAAAATATATATTTTATTGATTTTTTTACAGAGAGGAAGGGAGAGGGAGAGAGAGATAGAAACATCGATGATGAGAGAGAGTCACTGACTGGCTGCCTCCTGCAACTACCCCCCCCCCCCCACACACACACGGGAGATGTGCCCGCAACCAAGGTACATGCCCTTGACCGGAATCGAACCTGAGACCTTTCAGTCCGCAGGCCGACGCTCTATCCACTGAACCACACCGGTTAGGCACTTGGAGACGCGGTTAAACCACCAACAGAATGAAGAGGTGATCTACCGAAGGGGAGGAGCCATCCAGTGAGGGGTGACTATCCAAACTATAAAACACTCACACAGCCTGACACCGATGGAAACAAACAACCGGATGAAAAAATGGGCTGAGGACTGAGCAGACATTTCTCCAGAGAGGACCCCAGATGCCAACAGACATAGGAAAACGTGTTCACGCTCACTGATCCTCAGAGAAATCCCAATGAAAACCACAATGAGAGCACCTCACACCTGTCAGAAGGGCTCTCAGTAATGGATCAACAAGGAACAAGTGTTGTCCTAGCCCCGTGGCCGGCAAACTGCGACTCGCGAGCCACCTGCGGCTCTCTGGCCCCTTGAGTGTGGCTCTTCCACAAAATACCACGGCCTGGGCGAGTCTATGTTGAAAAAGTGGCATTAGAAGAAGTTTGAGTTTAAAAAATGTGGCTCCCCAAAGACATGTCCTTCGTTGTGCTGTTGATATTTGGCTCTGTGGACGGATGCGTTTGCCGACCACTGGCCCGGTAGGGAAGCACTTCGGATGGGATTCCAGCGCACCGAACTGCCTGGAAGCAGACAGATGGGAGGCCTACTAAGGCTCAGAGGGAATGGAATTGCCAAAGAAACCAGAGCCTGACCAGAAAAAGCTGCCTGGTTTAAAACAACCTTTGGGGGGGGCCCTGGCCGGGTGGTTCAGTGGGCTGGAGCATCCTGCTGTTCAACAAAAAGGTTCGGGTTCAATCCCCGGTTGGGGTGCATATGAGAGGCAACGGTTAGATGTTTCTCTCTCCTCTCTCTCTCTCTCTCTCTCTCTCCTCCCTCCCTCCCTCCCTTCCTCTTTCCCATCTTCTCTTTCTAAAAATCAATTTAAAAAACAACCACAAACGCATCCGTGGGTCAGGATGGAAAACAGCCACCTTGGGCAGAAAATGATTGGAGACACCTGACTTAGTTGCCAATCCCCATCCTTATCTTTCCGACCTTGTCGCCTACTGCCCCCTCACTCTGTCCCAACCGGCCCGCCTCCTCACCAGGCCTTCCACACAGTAAGGGCACTGTCACCTCGCTGTGTCCGTGCCTGGGAAAAAAAGTGCTTTGCAGAAAGTGACCCAGCCAAGGACCCCTGGATCCCAGCCCCAAGGACACTCAGGGGTCACTGAGTCAGCTCCCTCCGGTCCCGGTCGCTCCCGGACACCAGCCCCCCGCTGGCGCCATCAAACCCCAGCAGGACCTCAGGGCCCAGAAAATGGCCCAATGGTTTCCAGAAGTTGCTGGGGGGTGGGGGGGTCACCCAGGTTCAGACAAGTCCCGGGACCCTGCTCTCAGAGGGACACCACAGTGCGCAAGAGGCTGGGTTGGTGGGCGATCGTGCCAACTGGGACCCGCAGGCCAAGGCAGCGGGACCTGGGGCCCCTCCTCATGTACATTTTGTGGGGCCCCCTCTGCGTGTGGATCTTTGGGGCATCCCGAGACCCAGTTCCCAAGGTGTGGACGGGAGGTTTCACCACGCCAGCCAATATCCTCAGCCACCAGGTGTCTAAGAATCCAACTCCATCCCACTTGATGAGGGCACCACCTCCCCAGGTGGCATCCGAGTCCCGGCTTCAGGGTTCAGCCCTGTGACTGCCCTCTCGCCCCATTTCAGGCACCAATCCCGAGACCAGGCTTTGGCCTGTGCTTCTGCCCGGCTGGCTCCAGATCCCAGCAGCAGCCACAGGGCAGGCGCCCCCCCCCCCCCCCCCGGGTCCCCCCTTGGTTCCAGGGCCCCCCTTGGGGTCGATTCCTTTTCTAGAGCAACTCACGGACCCAGAGAAGCACTTCCTCACAGATCACCGGTCTCCTCGGAAAGGATGTGGCTCGGGAACAGCCAGACGGGAGAGGCCCAGGGCGGGGTGTGGGAAGGGGCACAAACTGCCATGCCCTCCAGGGTCATGGTCACTGACCCGGAAGCCCCCCAGCCCTGCCCTGTGTGTGTGTGTGTGTGTGGGGGGGGGCTCATGGAGGCCTCAGGACAGGGTGTGAATGAGTAAGCCATCGGCCATTAGTGACCGAGGCCGCCTGGAGCCCCCCTGCCCTGGGCGGCGGCGGCGGGGGTTGGTGGGTGGGATGGGACTGAACGTTCTAACCCCTGGCCAGCTTCCACCCAAGGCCCCCACGCAAGTCACCTCATTAATATGACACCCCCCTTCTCCCCACTGCTATGGTTCAGGACGTGCCCAGGGTTTAGGAGCTCAGCCAAAAAGGAACGAAGACAAATACCTATTTCCTATAAATCACAGCATCACACCCGCCCCCCCCCCCCCCAATACCTCCCCTCACAGCAAAGCCGCCACAGAAGCCAACACACTGCTGGAATCTCACTCAGTCATCACCAAACCCAGGCCGCCCAGGCTTATGGTGGGTTCCGTTTGCTCTGCCCAGTCCCCGAAGCGCAAGGTCTCAGGAACATGTACCCCTTAACCTTGGTGCAATCCGACAACGGGGCTCCGTCTCCAGCTCTGCCCTCTGAGTGATAATACTGGATTTCCCATCCCCACCCCACGGACATCGCTTATCCTGGATTCATCGCTCACCCTCAGCGACTCCTCCACAGCATTCCTCCGCACTTTCCCTCCGGAAGGCACCTGAGGGCTGGCCACTCCGCTGGCCTAGATGGCAGGCAGCAATACTAGTCCGGCGAGTGCCTCCCTCCTCCTCCTCACGCATTCCGGGAGGAGGGTCACGGGGAGGAGGGTCACGGAGGCGGGAGGAGGGTCACGGGAGCGATGCGGTGATTATGTCCCTGCCAGCCCCGCTCCATCCAATGGGACGAGGGCACATCCCCGCTTGGGGCCCTTAGGAATTCCGACATAAAGGTTAAAAACTCAGACACCTCCCTGCTTAGAAAGCATTCCCGTCCCCAGCCCTTCCGGGTGCAGCTCTGGTCTTGCTACTATTGCGGCACGTAGAAGGAAAAAGTGGATGTGATCTCTCCCAAAAAAAAAAAAAAATCCCTGGGGTGAGCATTGCCTTAGAAAGAGCCACACTGAGCCTCGGAGGCGGCAGAGGCTGAGCCATGCACCCAGAGGCCAAGGCCGAATTCCCCTCAGGGCACCCCTCTGGCCTGCAGGCTCATCCTCAGCTGGGGGAGCGCAGGAGGCAGCCAGCGGATGTTTTCTCTCTCCCTCCATCCCCCTCTCTCTAAAAATCAATTATAAAACCATTGAAAACATCAAAGTCCCCATAGTAGGCCACTCAGGAGGCGGGGAGCCAGTTTTAGCCCCGCACTGCCCACGGGCCCAGCCAGTGCCCACAGCCTCCCCCCTCCCGGGGGAGGGTACCTCTGCCCACTGGGCAGACACCCCGGTGCCAAGTGCACCCCTTGGTCAGGAGGAACACTGGGGGGCCACCCAAACCGGCGCAGTGTCTCCCGTTGGGGCTTTTTAAAAATATATTTTATTGATTTGTTACAGAGAGGAAGGGAGAGGGAGAGAGTCAGAAACATTGATGAGAGAGAAACATCCATCAGCTGCCTCCTGCACACCCCCCTCTGGGGATGTGCCCACAACCAAGGTATATGGCCTTGACCAGGAATCGAACCCAGGACCCTTCAGTCTGCACGCCGATGCTCTATCCACTAGCCACACCAGTCAGGGCCCTTCAAGCTTTTATGGCCCCTCAGAGCCCCGCCTAGAGTCAGTGTCCCTTCCTGGCAGGACCTAGGAGTAGCCACCAGCATCAGTGTCACTTGTCAACTATGTTCAGTCCCGTGTCGTGTGTGTGTGTGTGTGTGTGTGTGTATGTGTGTGTCCGGCATCTGCCAATAGCCCTTTGCACTCGCTCTCTTTTGTGGACAGAACAGTTCTCACTAACACATCTTGTGCCTCAGAAGGTGCAAGAGGAGGACGGCTGGCATCAGCCCCTCCCTGCTGGCTGCAGACCCCGTGCCCACACATCTCATGGGCTCAAGGGCCACCCTAAGCGAGTACATGGACGAAGGGAGCGGTTATAGGGTAAGCCTCGGACTGACCTGCTGGCAAAGTTGCAAACAAGTCCCAGCTTGGAGTGCACAGCCCTCTAAGTATCATTAAGCTGGATCTTGTGACTGCTCCCTAGATCCTTCCTGGGTAGCTAATGGGCTGTGGGAGGGGCAGCAAGTGCCGCCAAAACAAGTGAAACTGACAACATAGTAAATTACCTTGTTTGTCCCTGACCCAGCTTATTCTCTCTGTCTGTCTTTTCTTCATCCTTCACCAGCCCTCCCTCAGGCTCGCTGAACCCTTGGCTGTGCTGGCGCGGCTCACATGGGTATCTGCTTGTCAGTCCCAGTCACCTCCCACACCTGGCCAGTTCTGATGGGCATCTGCATGTCCTTCTGCAACGTGCCCCTGAGATCCCCACAGGGCTGTGTCCCACACGGGCGTCCCTGCAGCAGGCCAGGTTCCCGTGGCCCTCCTGCCCCAACATAGGGCAGGCCATGGCCACTGCCTGGGAGGAGTGACAAGCCACACACAAGGCTTCCCATTGCTCAGGCCTCCCCTGGGCTGGGAAAAGGCATGCCTTTCAGCCCACCAGGCCGGTCTGTTCTGTTGTGAATCCTCCCCTGAGGGTCTTTCTCTATTGACTTTTAGAGAGAGTGGAAGGGAGGGGAGAGGCACAAGGATGTGAGAGAGACACATCAATTGGCTGCCCCGAGGTATGTGCCCTTGACCAGAATTAAAATCCAGGGCCCTGCCGAAACCGGTTTGGCTCAGTGGATAGAGCGTTGGCCTCTGGACTGAAAGGTCCCGGGTTCGATTCTGGTCAAGGCAATATACCTTGGTTGCAGGCACATCCCCAGAAGGAGGTGTGCAGGAGGCAGCTGATTGACGTTTCTAACTCTCTATCCCTTTCCCTTCCTCTATGTAAAAATAAATAAATAAATAAATAAATAAATAAATAAATAAATAAATAAATGTATTTAAAACAAACAAACCCAGGACCCCCAGTCTGCGGGCCGATGCTCTACCCACTGAGCCACACCGGCTAGGGCCAGGCTGACCTGTTTTGTCTTCTTCGGGGTGGTGGCCATCCAAACAGACGTTGTCCATTCCCCTTGGTACCCTGTCCACCAACCAGCCGCTCCTCACACAGCGGGGAGCAGTCCTGGGGAGAAGAGGCTCCATGCCTCCCCCTCCCCCGCGTGCCTCCCATCCCCCAGGGAAGTCCATAAGCCATTTCCGCGTCACCATGGCATCTTCTGGGCACCGCCATCCTCACAGGGCACTTCTCCCACCTCCCCCCAAACACGTGGCCAGTTCAGGTTGTGGGCACTTCCTGCATCTATCCCCACCCGCACCTGCTCCTACCCACACTGCGTGGGCCCAGCAGCCCCCCTGCAAGCCCACCTGAGGGGCAGGTCCGCAGGCCTGTGTCACGGTAGAAGGTGAGGGAACATTCCTCAGGCAGACAGAGGCGCGGTTCCCACCACATGCCAATGATGAACCTTAAGCTGTACTCTTGGGATTATTATAGTGCTGCATGTCAGTCATTCCTCAATTTAAAAAATGCAACCACTTCACATAATGCTGTTCAAGCATCCCAATTCTCCTGCACACACACACCCCCATTTCCACCAAGCCCGCCTTCCTAAGGGCAGCCTCCTCAGGGCTTCTTCATAAGCTGGGACTTCACAAGACGAGGTTCCTAAACCAGATGCAATATCCCTTCCCATAAAAATGCAGCAAGTCACCCGGCCCGCCTGTTGAGCGTTGACCTGTGAACCAGGAGGTCAGGGTTTGATTCCCGGTCAGGGCACAGGCCCAGGTTGCTGGCTTGACCCTGAGTGGGACGTGCAGGAGGCAGCCGAACAGTGATTCTCTCTCTCCATCCCTCTCGGAAATCAATAAAAAGCATTTTATATATATTTAAATTCAGAAACTTCACACCATGCTTGCCTAGACCTTCATAAGCCTACCGACCGTTTCATTTAAAAAAATATATATTTTATTGATTTTTACAGAGAGGAAGGGAGAGGAATAGAGTTAGAAACATCGATCAGCTGCCTCCTGCACTCCCCCTACTGGGAATGTGCCTGCAGCCAAGGTCCATGCCCTTGACCGGAATCGAACCTGGGACCCTTCAGTCCGCAGGCTGACACTCTATCCAGAGCCAAACCGTTTTGGCACCAGTGGGTTCCGGTGCCACAGCTCAGTGGGGTCTCATGTCAGGGAGCCTGCAAACACCTCTTCGCCCATGACCACTTCGCCACGCGTGTGCAATTGCTCCAGGCCCCAGGGAGGGCGGAGCCACAGGCCTCGGCCCGTCACTCTGGCTGGAGGACTGCACCTGTCCCGTGGGGCTGCCGCGCAGGTTTCTCTTTGCAATTTTTTCCTTCCAACTTTTAAAATCTATCCACATTGGGTGGCCAGTGTGGTTCAGAGGTTGAGCATCGACCTAGGAACCAGGAGGTCACGGGTTCGATTCCCGATCAGGGCATATGCCCGGGTTGTGGGCTGGATCCCCAATAGGGGGTGTGCAGGATGCAGCCGATTCATGATTCTCTCTCATCATGGATGTTTCCATCTCTCTCCCCCTCTCCCTTTCTCTCTGACATAAAAAATGTATACATTGAAAAACATTTAAAAAACAAACTAAAACCTGTCCACATTGGGACACACAGAGCAGGCACCATCGGGGCCCTTTAATATTGGGGGAACAACGGGGGATCCCTTTGGCCCGCCCGACCTCAGGGGGTGCAGGGCTGAAACCTTCGTTCTAACATCAGCGCCCATTTCAGTCACCCCAGGTCCTAACCACCATGTGCAGAAGGCCGCACTGTGGGGACCATCCTGTGACCCCCTCTTCTCTGTCTCCTCTGGGCCCCTCCCAATATCCGCTTTATCCACTTTTATTTCGTCCTAACAGGGGCTTAATCACAAGGAACAGCAGCCTGTAGTTATCAGAGTCTAACCTTCCACAAGGTTCCATCCACCTCACCGGGCCGAGCCGGAGCCCCTCCCCCTCCCCCCTGCCTACTCCCATTCTCTTGTTAAGGAGCCTGCTGCCTCCATCAGCATCTGTAAGGGCAGGGGAAGCGGAGACCGGAAACTCCAGGCTTGGGGGTTTCACGGCCGAAGGCGGTGGGTGCCCACGGGAGGCCCCCGCCCCGCAGCGCCGGCCCTGGCAGAGCAGGAGGCAGCGGGCAGGGACAGGTCGGTCCCCGGAGCCAGGGCCCCCGCAGCAGGCGCCCGTTATCAGCGGCTCCATCTGGGCTGTTCCACTCTGTTTCCAGGGGGAGCCGGGCATCCCCCTGCTCTGGGCAAAAAGACCTTCCAGAGGCTTTCCTCCCGCTCTCCGCGGCTGTGCCCGGGAGATGCCCCCTCCTGCCTGGATCACAGACGGCCCGGCCCCGCATCCGCCCCACACGCCCTCCCACGCGGCGGCATCCAGCGCCAGAGACGGCGGGAGCGGTCACTCCCACGGCCCTGTCCCAGCTTCCTCAGGGGACACACCTACACGATGATCGACTCCTCTGCCCCCCCCCCCCCCGCGTCCCCAGTTCTGGCTTCTGCCCCCCCTCCTCCCATTGATTTTTACCTCCGCTCAGTGACATCTGCGCTGGGTCCAGCGTCAGCTCCGCCTACCTGCTCCCCTGCGCTCAGCCACCACACAGCACAGGGCCAGGGGGACGGAGGACCTGCCCGCTCCCAGTCCCCGCGCCCGCATGCACCCCGGAGCCGGCTCCCTGCGGCGGCCCCTCTGGGTGGCAGCTGCTCGCCACCCAGCTGCTGCCCCCACCAGCGGTGACGGGGCCACCGGGGAACCCAGGCTCTTGTCTGCCATCCTTCATCCTTTCTTCCCAAACTGCATGTTTTGGGTGACCCCATTTCACAGACGCAAACTCTGGGGGTCCAGGCCCCACTCGTAAGGATGTGGGCGGGTGGGCACCCCACAACGCCAAGAGCACGCAGACACCAGCAGGATGTACGGGATCCAACCCGATCCGCACCCGGCCACCGATCCCCGTTTCAGACCCACAGCCTGGCCCTGTCCCCGCCCCCCAACCTTCTGACCGACGGGCAAGGTCCCAGGGAGCCCCGCCGTGGGCCCCAGGACTCAGCGCGGCTCTCAGAAGTCCAAGAAACACTGACCTACCGGGCCGCCGGTTTATTCTAGAAGGATGTGACTCCGGAGCAGCCGGATGGAAGCGAGGCACAGGGCGAGGTGGGGGGCGAGGTGGGGGACGGGGCGGGGGGCCTCCGGGCCCTCTCCAGGGGCCCCGCTCTCCACAAACCTCCACATGCTCAGCGACCGGAAGCTCGGTGAACCCTGGCCTTTGCGGGTTTTGTGGACGCCTCATTACCTAGGCATGATTGATCAACGCACTGGCCACTGGCGACTGGCCCAACCTCCAGCCCCCTCCTCTCCCCGGGGCAGGGGGTGGGACTGCAGGGTCCCCTCTAGTCACCCGGTTGGCTCCTCAGCCCAGGAGGCCCCGACCCGCCTGAGGTTCAGGCCAAAAGGCGCCTCGTTGACATAATAAAGGACACCTCTGCGCTCTGTGATTCAGGAAATTCCAAGGGTTTAGGAGCCCTGCCAGGAGGAGATCAAATATACATTTCTCGTAAATCACAGTATCACAGTGTGTAAATGGGAACTACAGCTCGGAGGACGTATTTTTAACATCGAATACAAGTTTTAAAATATGCATTCTTTCAGCCCCGGCAATCAGACAAGACAAAGAAATAGAAGACAGACATCCAGATTGGAAAGGAAGAAGTACAACTCTCATTATTTGCAGAGAACAGGATCCTATTCATAGAAATCCCTGAAGACGCCACCAAAAACCATCAGAATGAAATGACTTCAGTGAAGCTGCAGGATGCAAAAATCGATGCACAGACATCTGTTGCATTCCTGTACGCCAAGAACAAAAGATCAGAAGAGAAAAAGAAGAAAACAATCCTATTTACAACTGCATCAAAAAGTATAAAACACCTAGGAATAAATTCAACCCAAGAGGTGAAAGGCCTGTGCTCTGAGAACGTAAGACATTGAAAAGGTTTGGCTCAGCGGACTGAAGGGTCCCAAGTTCCATTCCGGTCAGGGCACAGGCCTGGGTTGTAGGCTTGATCCCCAGTAGGGGGTGTGCAGGAGGCAGCTGATCCATGATTCTTTCTCATCATGGATGTTTCTCTCTGTCTCCCTCTCACTCTCTGACATCAATAAAAAAAAAGACATTGAAAGGAAGGTGGGGAGGTAGAAGAGAGTCTAGGAGGAATAAATGGTGATGGAAGGGGACTGGACCTGGCATGGTGAACCCACAATACAATATACACATGATGTGTTATAGAACTGTACCCCTGAAACTATATGATTTGATTAACAAATGTCACCCCAATACATTGTTTTTTAAAAAAGACATTGAAAAAAAGAAATTGAACATGATACAAATAAGTGGAAGAATATACCTTGATTGAGATTGTTGAAATGTCCTTCCTACCAAAAGTAATATACAGAGTCAGTGCCATCCCTATCAAATAACCTATGGAATTCCTCTCAGAATTAGAATTAATCCTAAAATTTATATGGAACCCAAAAGACCCCAAAGAGCCAAAGAAATCTGGAGAAAGAACACAGTGAGTGGTATCATGCTCTCTGAAATGACACTCTAATACAAAGCTACAATAATCAAAACCCTGTGGTATTGGCATGAAAACAAATATCCACCGAGTGACCAGATTATGATGGCCTCTGAACGCATAATAATCTGGTCACTAGTGTGTGTGTGTGTGTGTGTGTGTGTGTGTGTGTGTGTATTAGATTCCCAGTGCATGAATTCATGCATGGGTGGGGTCCAGCCAGCCTGGCCAGGGGGAGGGAACATGGGCGGATGGGCCTACCTGCCTGCTGGTCGAACTCCTGGTTGAGGGGACAATTTGCATATTAGCCTTTTATTCTATAGGATAGACACTGAGTGGCTCGATGATTATGTGCTCAGAGATCATTGTCATCTGGCCGCTCCATGTATAAATAAATGGAATAGAACAGAGAGCCCAGACTAAATCCTGGCTTATATGGCCAATTCACACATATATATGCCAAAGGAGGTAAGGATAAACAGTGGGTAAAGCTAGGCCCTTCAATGAATGTGCTAGCCAGACTGGACAGATACATGCAAAAACAATGGACCTGAACCACTTTCTTACCCCACATGCAAAAATAACCTGAAAATGGAGTCAAGATTTACATGTTAGACCTGAAATCATAAAACACTTGGAAGAAAACAGGTAGCAAACTGCCACGTGTTTTAGGAAGCATAAATGTAGGGCAGCCCATGGAAGTGATAATGGTAATATATATTTTCTTGTTTTTTTACAGAGAGGAAGGGAGAGGGATAGAGAGCTAGAAACATTGATGAGAGAGAAACATCAATCAGTTGCCTCCTGCAGACCTCCTACTGGGGATGTGCCCACAACCAAGGTTCATGCCCTTGACGGGAATCGAACCCGGGACCTTTCAGTCCACAGGCTGATGTGCTATCCACTGAGCCAAACCGGTCAGGGCCAGAGGCCTTACCCTTGTGCCTAATGCCCAAGTGTCTTGCAGGGTAGTGACTGCGTGCGTCATTGGAAATTACTTTTCCTAAAGGGCATTTGGCGGTGTAGCAGGCATTGCCATGCCACCTCTGCCCCTGGTCCCTGCGCCTGGCACCTTGGCGCACAGCCCTGACGTGCACTGGCGGGCCCACCATCTTGCCGGGGGGCTCTCTCTTGCTCCAGGCCACTGTTCTGTGGCTTTGCCACCCATCACCCAATGCGGCGGCCCAGGAAGGCTGGGGAGCCACCCGGCGGCCCTCACACGGATGCTGGCGGAGTTGGGGTGCTGCTCAGCAGAGCGCAGGCAGGAGGCCGAGGCCACGGCCACGGTAGCTGCGCGCACAGCCACGGTTTCACGTGGGAAGGGTCAGCAGGCGGAAAGCTGGGGAGGGGGCGAGGAAAGAGAGGGATCGGCAGGAGCTGCGCCACGCGGGGCGGCGGGGATAGGGTGGGGTGGGGTGGGGGTTGGGGGGCAAGGACGAGGAATATAATGATTACAATTTAGGGGCTTGGAGGAAGGGCTCCACATGGCCGGACCCCAGACCTCAGAAGAGGGGGCGCCGCTCACCTCATGCCGGGGTTTCTGCTGAGACGGGCCTGTGAGCTGGACACTGAGCACCGACCGGAGTCAGGGAGCCGCCAGCACCAACCGGCGGGAAGGACAGACGGAAAGTGGGGCTCCGCGCTTCCTCCGGCCGCGCGGGCTCTCTGGCGCCCCCTATAGACGGCGTCTGTCAAGGAGCCGCTGGCAAAGCAGGAACGCAAATGGCGGACTCGCCTGCCCCAATCAAAAGACAGAGCGCAGCCCCTGCCGGTGTTGTTCAGTGGATAGAGCGCCAACCCTAGGACTAAAGGTCCCGTGTTTGATTCAGGTCAGGGCACAGGCTCGATGCCCAGTGGGGGGCGTGCAGGAGGCAGCTGATGGATGTTTCTCCCTCTTCCTTCCTCTCTTAAATCAATAAAAATATTATAAAAAAAGGCAGAGGTGGGGCTTACTCACAGCCACAGACACACAGAGCAGAGCCCCAGGCCATCGCTCACTCCGCCTCAGCGCTTATTACTACGTCGGCTTCCTCGTTTCATGGATCCCCGGCAGCATTTTAAAGCAAATCGCATCATTCCGCCCATAAACACTTCCCATGTACCAGGCTGCAGGCTTTCAGAACACGGTACCACCAACACTCCCGGTGAAAGGAAGGCTGACTCCTTAGCATCAGCTCACACTCAGTCTGCGTTCAGATTGTTGGATTGCCCCCAAGATTGTTTTTAAAAATATATATTTTATTGATTTTTCTTACAAAGAGGAAGGGAGAGGGAGAGAGAGTCAGAAACATCGGTCAGCTGCCTCTTGCACCCTCCCCACTGGGGATGTGCCCGAAACCAAGGTCCATGCCCTTGACCGGAATCGAACCTGGGACCCTTCAGTCTGCAGGCCAACGCTCTATCCACTGAGCCAAACCGGTTTCGGCCAGATGCCATTTTTGAGCTTTCCACATTCTCTCCCTCCCCCTTTAGGAAACCACTTTTTATTCGTTTCGGCTTTACCTTTTCATTGTTTTATTTTGAAAACTATCAGAAAATATGTGCCTATATGTATATTTCCAAAATATACTCCTTTTTCAATTAGCACCGTATCTTACAGATCACCATGTAGATATACTATAGTTTAAATAAAACTTTAATGCCTTCATCATTTATTAATTCGTCTCCACTTTTTGGATGCCTAAGTTGTGTATAATTTTCATCATTATAAAGAATGCTGTGGCCCTGGCCAGTATGTTCAGTGGCTAGGGCCTCGGCTGGCGCGCCGCACCGAAGGACTGCCTGCGGGTTCGATTCGATTCCTGGTCAAGGGCACGTATCTGGGTTGCAGGTTCAATCCCAGCCCCTGGGTGCATATGGGAGGCAACCAATCAATGGGTCTCTCCCACATAGTGTCTCTCCCTACCCCTCTCCCTCTCCCCCTCCCTCTCCCTCTCCCCCTCCCTCTCCCTCTCCCCCTCCCTCTCCCTCTCTCTTCTCCTCCCCTTTCTCCCTCCCTCCCTTACACTCTCTCTAAAAATCAATGGAAAAATTATCCTTGGGTGAGGGTTAACAGTAAAAAAGAATAATGCTTTACCAACTAGCTTTGTATATGCAGGTTTTTCCTGATGTAGGATTATTACCTCAGATGACAAGACTCTCAGACACAAATTGAGTTCAGTCAGAGGGCTGAGTGAGTGCGCTATTTTACTGCTAAATTGGTTCACAAAAGAGCTGCACGGCAGCCCATTTCTGCCTGCAATCTACAGAGCGCTCATGTGCCCTGCATTCTCATCTGAATGGGGCATTCTGATGCCTCTTCATCTTTACTATTTTATATCCGTAAGTATATTCGTGTAGCAGCCATGTATTTTCCCATCAGGCTTTTGTAGTGAGGTAGTTTATTTTATTACTGTCTATTTAAAAGATAACATTTAGAAATCATAGTATAGCAAAGATCATTTTTGACTAAATTCACTTTTCTGTATCTTTAACCTTAAGAGCATGTGGAGTTATGGAATATCTTTCTGAGCTAGTAAATAACTAGTACTTACATGCCAGACAAACATGGGCAAAATTTATAAAGTACAACAACGGTTATACAAGAGCCATAAAATACATAAAAAATATTCCAGCCATTTTATTTTATTTTAAATATATTTTATTGATTTTTTTACACAGAGGAAGGGAGAGTTAGAAACTTCGATTCAGTGCCTCCTGCACACCTCTTACTGGGGATGTGCCCGCAACCAAGGTACATGCCCTTCACAGGAATCGAACCCGGGACCCTTCAGTCCACAGGCCGATGCTCTATCCACTGAGTCACACCGGTTTCGGCCCAGCTATTTTAATACAGTATATCGAGATACTCAGAGATAGTAAATACTCGTTATTTTGCTGGATTTGTAGCAGTGTGATTGTTTTCACCGCTTTCCAGGAAGAAAACAGAAACTGCAAATGTTTTAAAAACCAGAACGGCCTTGCTCCCCAGTCAGATGGCGGTGACACACGTTCCTAGATTCATGTCATCCTTCTTCACCGGATTAATTAGCAAACTGATTTCTCTCTCCTTTTCTGGGGGATATTTTTAAAACATCGGTGGCACTTAGAGTGCAGTTTATAGGTCACGCACATACTCATATTCTGCACAGGTCTCTCTGCAGGAGAGCAAATGCTAGTTCTGAGTATGGGCTTAGGGATTGGGAACACCCAGCCGTTTCCCTGAATGTCACCAGACTCAGCCGCGGAGCCCGGGGGGCGGGAGGGGGCTGGGGGAGGACAGGGTGTGCCCCACCAAGGTCACCTGTCAGTCTCAGGCCCATTAGCAGTAAACAGTTTTAACAAATGGTGCTGGGAGGCCTGGGGTTCTTCCTCCCCAGCCTGAAAGGAAACAGGAGGGATCCCCTCTGCTGAGAAGGAAACAGTGTTTGCGCCTGCTCCGTGACTGCTCAGCGGAAAGCTCGGGCCTGTGGCAATGAGCCTCTGCAGCCAATAGCAAACGGTGCCCACTCTCAGTCCTCTCCGGAGCACGTTTTGGGGGGACCACGGGGCAACAATGAGCAGACGTGGCCAATCAAAATCAATTCCCCATGCCAATGGAAACTGCCTTTTTAAAGACTAGCTCCCGGCCCTGGCCGGTGTGGCTCAGTGGATAGAGCGTTGGCCTGCAGACTGAGGGGTCCTGGGTTCGATTCCGGTCAAGGGCATGGACCTTGGTTGCGGGCACATCCCCAGTGGGGAGTGTGCAGGAGGCAGCTGATGGATGTTTCTCTCTCGTCGGTGTTTCTGGCTCTCTATCCCTCTCCCTTCCTCTCTGTGAAAAATCAATAAAATATATTTAAAAAATAAAGAAAGAAAGAAATGAACCGGAAATGAACCGGAAAGTGAGTGTCCAGGATCAGGGAGGCCAGTCTTTTCCTTCCCTGCTCGGGGAAAACAAATTCGCGGAGAAAGGAGAACGCTCGCAGGTGCTTCCTGGTACTAAGTATCCAAACCCCTTAACAGTGCACCCTCAGGGGCTGTCCCACAGGTAGCCCACGCAGGATGTGGGCAGAGAACAACAAGAGTGTTTATGCAGCGCAGGGGGGACAGCAAGAGGCCAGAGACCACCAGTGCCCAGTGTCTGGGGGCCGTTTGGGGAAGCTGTGCGCATGTCTGACAGCCTGTCTCCTGTCCCCCTGAGCTCACAGATGACAGAGGCTGCTCAGGCCCCCCACCAGGACGGCCCTGCTCCCCCTTTCCCAGCTCCCCCTGTACCTCGCCATGGACCTCTGACCCACTGCTGGCCAGTTACATACAAGGGGGTGTACTGGGGACTTCTGGGGACATTTCTACTCTCCTGATTTAAAAAGAAATACAGGACAGATACTGTGGATGGCAACAATCCCCTACTACAGACCTTCTGTTAGTGAGACTGACTCTTTTTACTTTTTATTTTTTAAAATTTTTTTTATTGATTTCAGAGAGGAAGAGAGAGAAACATCCATGATGAGAGAGAAGCTTGGACCGGCTGCCTCCTGCACCCCCCACCCTGGGGATGGAGCCCACAACCTGGGCCTGTGCCCTGAGCGGGAATGGAACTGTGACCTCCTCGTTCATAGGCCATGCTGGCTGGCTGAGATTGACTCTTTCTTAAACAATTTTTATTTGTTGAGGGGGGGGGGGGAGAGAGAGAGAGAGAGAGAGAGAGAGAGAGAGAGAGAGAGAAAGAGAGGAGAGAGAGAGAGAGAGAGAGAGAGAAAGAGAGGAGAGAGAGAGAGAGAGAGAGAGAGAGAGAGAGAGAGAGAGAGAGAGAGAAAATCAATTTATTGTCCCACTTATTTGCATTCATTCATTGGTTTTTGTATGTGCCCAGACTGGGGATCGAACCCTCAACTATGGCGTATTGGAGGATGCTCTAACCAACTGAGCTGCCTGGGCGGGGCCAAGACTGACTCTTATTCCTAAAGTCAAGGATCAGCCGCATCTTCTGCTATTTGCAGTCAAATGCCCTGGCTGACGGAGGTGCTGCTTAGCTCTGCCTGCAGGAGTCCGGGCTGCTGGGAGCGCTACCGGCTGCCCGCCTTCTCTGCCAGCGATCTCCAGGAACCGGACTCTGCTGAAGCCAGCTGCCAGGCTGATGGCATGCCCCTTCCCAGGGGCCAGCCCACATGCAACGCCAGGGGACTATAAGGCCCAGCATTCTCCAGCCTGGCGATGCCACGGGCCCGCTAAGCTGCAGAGTGGAGGCCTCGCTGCTCCTGCACTGTTGCTGGCTTGTTCTCTTGTCTCACCTGCTCTCTTCCCTCCCCCATGTATTTGATCCTGAAAACATCACCTCATAAACTTCCTGCATACAAATCTCTGTCTAAGTCTGTTTCCTGGGAAACCCCACCCACAACACTACTGACACATTTATTCAATGAAAAGATGTTCCAGATTTATTGCTCAATGACAAAATAACAGGTTATGGAACAGTCTGCATGATATCATCCTGTTTTCTTATTATATAGACTGGAGGCCCAGTGCATGGAATTCATGCACGGGGGGTGGGGTATGTCCCTCAGCCCAGCCTGCACCCTCTCCAATCTGGGACATCCCTCTCACAATCCAGGACTGCTGGCTCCCAACTGCTCGCTTGCCTGCCTTCTTAATTGCCTCTAACCCCCTGCCAGCCTGATCACCCCTTAACCGCTCTCCTGACAGACTGATTGGTGTCTAACTGCTCCCCTGTCAACCTGATTGCCCCTAACTGCCCTTTTCTGCAGGCCTGGTCCCCCCTAACTGTCCTCCTCTGCAGGCCTGGTCCCTCCCAACTGCCCTCCCTGCTGGCCATCTTGTGGTGGCCATCTTGTGTCCACATGGGAGCAGCCATCTTTGAGCACATCAGGGCAGCCATCTTGTGTTGGAGTGATGATCAATTTGCATATTACTCTTTTATTAGATAGGATTCTATATTTGCAGGGAGAAATATCTGGAAAACTTTTTAGGACATATTCTGGGTATATTTTTAAAAGAATAGTTGGTATATAATGTTATATTCGTTTCAGATGTAAAATAGAGAATGTTTTTATGATCTGATAATATTGGCAACTTTCTTAAATAAGACATAACCAGTGCAAACCATAAGGAAAGGCTTATATACCGAGCACACACGCCAATTCAAGGAAACTGAAGACAGTGAAACCATAAGCCACAAAGTAGGAGACAATATATATTTTTTATTTTTTCAATATGATAACTGACAAAAGATTGCATCCAGAATATCGAATAAACCTGAAAAAGTCAAATCCAATAGAGAAGGAAGCAAAGAATAGGAAAAGGCAATTCACAGAAGAAGAAACATACACGGCCAATAAAATATTAAGAGACTCACAACCTCAGCAACTCCCAAAAGCAGTTCTCACCCTTTGGATAGCTAACAAATGAAAGAGACTGATAGTAGCTTGTGTTGGCAAGAGTGTGGGAGATCAGGTATTAATATATAATATTCTTTTCTTTGATACACAATATTCCTTTTTTAAAATATATATATATTTCATTGATTTTTTTACAGAGAGGAAAGGACAGGGATAGAGAGCCAGAAACATGGATGAGAGAGAAACATCGATCAGCTGCCTCCTGCACACCCCCTACTGGGGATGTGCCCCCAACCAAGGTACATGCCCTTGACTGGAATCGAACCCGGGACCTCTCAGTCCACAGGCTGACGCTCTATCCACTGAGCCAAACCGGTTTCGGCTTGGGCTGTTTCTTAAAAGTTAAACACACGCTGACATTATAATTCAGTTACCCTACTCCCAGGTCTTTATCGAGAGAAAGGAAGCAGGTATCCACACAAAGTCGTGTACTGGGAAGTGAATATTCCTAGCAGCTTTCTCTGAGAGCAAGAATTGGCAACCACCAGATCCATTAACAGGTGCCCAGATACACAAACTGTGGTGCATCCATCCAACGGAACCCTGCTCAGCACCAACAGAGATGAGTCAGTGATACACCAATGATATCTAGGAATCACAGAATCTTTCCGCTGTGTGCAAGAAGCCAGATGATAATGAATATATATTGTATGATTCCATGTATTATTATTTTTTAAAATATACTTTTATTGATTTCAGAGAGAGGAAGGGAGAGGGAGAGACAAGCATCCATGATGAGAGAGAATCATGGATCGGCTGCCTTCAGCATGCTTCCTATCAAGCCCACAACCCGGGCCTGTGCCCTGACCGGGAGTTGAACTGTGACTTCCTAGTTCATAAGTTGATGCTCAACCCCTGAGTCACGCCAGCTGGACCGTATGATTCCATTTGTACAAAATTGTAAAATGTGCAAAATAACCTCTAGTGACTGAAAGCAGGTCAGTGGTTGCCTGGGGCAGGGGTGTGGTGGGAGGGGGGTTGGAGGGAGGAATGGCAAAGGAACACCTGGAAAATTATTTCCAATCTTAGGTATGTTCACTTTATTAATTGTGGTGATGATTTCATGGGTATGAATTATAATAATATAAAAGTATATACATTCTTATATTATACATAAAACTATATACATAGTTTTCAGATTATACATTTTAAATATGTGAAGATTTTTAAATCTCAATTAGCCTTAATAAAAGCATGCACAGAAACCCCCAAACTTGGGTTTGTCACCCCTAAGCTGGATCTACAGTATGTTGTCTTATATAATATTAGTGGCCTGGTGCATAGATTTGTGCACATTGAAAGGAATTAATTAGAAGAAATATCCTTTCTTCTAATTTATGCATGCAAATTATACATGTTCTGTACCCGAAGCTACACTGTGTTCTAGTAAAAAGCCTGCTCAGCTTGGCCAGAGTCAGAGAGGCGGTCTATTAAAAAAAGAACTGGTGCCGAAACCAGCTTGGCTCAGTGGATAGAGCGTCGGCCTGTGGACTGAAAGGTCCCGGGTTCGATTATGGTCAAAGGCATGTACCTTGGGTTGCGGGCACGTCCCCAGTAGAGGGTGTGCAAGAGGCAGCTGATCGATGATTCTCTCTCATCGATGTTTCTAACTCTCTATTCCTCTCTCTTCCTCTCTGTAAAAAATCAATAAAATATATTTAAAACAAAACAAAACTGGTGTTGCCTCGGAAGTGGGGGGTAGTCTTATACAGCGAATATAGGCCTAAACCTATGTTTTAACTGTAAAATTAGGGGGTCGTCTTCTACACCGGAAAATACGGTATATAACAAAAGCCCAGCAACTGAACAGCAGAATGACCAAACAATCAGTCAACCAGTCGCTAGGACATGCACTGACCACCAGGGGGCAGACACTCAATGCAGGAGCTTCCCCCTGGTGGTCAGTGTGCTCCCACAGTGGGAGCATTGCTCAGCTGATCAGGATGAGCGGTGCTCCCACAGGGGCTGATCCCCACAGGCCACACCCCCACCGGTGCACGAATCCCGTGTACTGAGCCCCTAGTTTTTTAATATTGCTATTCACCCTTCCTCTATAATAGAACTATCAACCAAATTCATGATTGATGACAGATCGAAACACACATGTGCCATTGGCACCAGCAAGAGCTTTCTATGTATCACACATGCGTGAGTCAATGTTTATTTTTAAATTGCCAGTGTGCGTCATATGTACTGGCTGGTCGGATGGTCAAACGGACATATGGTCGGTCAGTTAGCCTTTTATATCTATAGATTGACAGCAGGGAGACAAAAGGCAGTTGGCAGGGGCTTACCTTTTCAAGGTGTTTTTTCAATCTAGTCATCTATCATCTAAGAATATACCCTCCCTCAGCCTGGCCAGGTAGCTCAGGTGGTTAGGAGCACTGTCCCTTGTGCCAAGGTGGTGGGTTCAATCCCCAGTCAGGGTGCGTACAAGAATCAACCAATAAATGCATAAGTAAGTGCAACAGTGAATCTCTCCACTCAGTTTAAGGAAGAAAAAGAAGGCTCCTGGCTCACAGGGACCTTACACAGAAGAGGCTGCCAAGCCCGAAGGCAGAGCAGTGGGGCAGCCACTTCCTGCTGGCGGCGATTAAAGGGGAACCTTCGGGACCTCCCCTTTAAGAAGGTGGGGTGGCCTCCTTTCCCCGGGACCGCACGTGAACACGGGGAGAGGGAGGAAGAGGCACGCCGGTTAGAGGCCGGCAACCCGGAAACATCACAGGCGCAGGCAGGACCAGAGGCCGCTCTCTCTGCCCAACTCCAGGAGGAGGCTAGATCAACAGGACAGCAGTCTTTTATTTTATTTATTTTTTAAAAAAATATATTATTGATTTTTCACAGAGAGGAAGGGAGAGAGATAGAGTTAGAAATATCGATGAGAGAGAAACATCCATCAGCTGCCTCCTGCATGCCCCCTACTGGGGATGTGCCCGCAATCAAGGCCTGCCCTTGACCAGAATCGAACCTGGGACCCTTGAGTCTGAAGGCCGACGCTCTATCCACTGAGCCACACCGGTCAGGGCGGGACAGCAGTCTTTGAGAGGATCGCTGTGCTCCAGCCAACACCACAGGAAAAGACTGACCCCCCTCAACCTCCCAAGGCCAAGCAAGGAGGTACATTTGCACCTGCCCAGGCCGGGAGGAGATGCCCCACCACCCCTTCCCCCACTCAGGGGTGAGAGGAGCCGAGTGGGAAGGAGAAACGCACGTCCCTGAGGGGAGTTAAGGAACAGCGGAAACCACACGGGGCCTGGGCTGCACCCCGCCCAGCAGTGACGGGTGCCCGGGCCTCCTCTCTGGGTGGCGTCCAGGAGGCCTCGTGGGGGACGGATCGCACCCCGCTCATGGGCGGCAAGGCCACCCCACCACGTGAAGGCAGGAATGAAGCACCTTGAACCCTCCCAGCCGGAGGTATGATGGAGGACCAGTGAGGAACCTGACCCCCCTTCCTGGAGGCAGGGAGGCACACACCCTCACCCATGTCAACACAGGCCCTGAGCGCCCGGACTTTCACCGCCTGGCAGCACGGGCAGTGTCCTCACCTGCCCCGCCTCACAGCTGCACAGGAAGTCCGCTAGCCCAGGTTCCAATAATATTTGGAAGCTTATACTTCGTGCCACTAATGGCCTGGTTGCAATAGAAACAAATCTCTTATTCCAAGAACCGGGGCGAGCTCCATCCGAGTGCGAAAAGACAAGCAGAGGACAGACTTGTTAGAATCCGTTGACAAGGATTTTAAAGCAGCTGTCATAAAAGTGCTCAATGAACCAATTACAGACAGGCTTGTAAAAAAATATTTTTAAAACCTCAGCAAGAAATCCAACATATAAGGAAGATCAAGATGGAAATTTTAGAATTAAAATTGCAGTAATTAAAATAAAAAATTAATGTGTACACTCCATAACAGAATATATAGGACAGAGGAAAGAATCAGAGAATTTGAGGGTAGAACAGAAGTTACCCAATCTGAACATCAGAGAAAATAGACTGAAAACACACACACACACACAAAACAGAGCTTCAGAGACATGTAAGACATAACAAAACAGCCGAATGTTCAGATCATGCGTATCTCAGAGATGAGGAATAAGAAGGCAGAGCTGAAATATTATTCAAAGAAATAATGGCTAAAAAGTCCCAAATTTTTGCCCTCCCCTGTGGCTCAGTGGTTGAGCATGACCCTATGAACCAGGAGGTCACGGTAGGGCACAGGCCTGGGTTAGAGGCTCGGTCCGCATTGGGGGGCGTGCAGGAGGCAGCCATTCCATGGTTCTCTCTCATCATGGATGTTTCTCTCTCTCTCCCTCTCCCTTCCTCTCTGAAACCAATAAAAATATATTTTATAAAAATTGCAAAATTTGGCAAAAGACATAAACCTACAGATTCAAGAAGCTGAACAAACTCCAAATAGGATAAACCTAAATAAATCCATGCCAAGGCTCATCATAGTCAAACTTCTGAAGCTTTAAGACAAAGAAAATATCTCAAAATGAAGCAGACAGAAAGGACACTCCCTTTAGGGCACTGGTTCTCAACCTTCCTGATGCCACGACCCTTTAACACAGCTCCTCATGCTGCGGTGACCCCCAACCATAACATTATTGTCTTGCTACTTCATCACTGTAATTTTGCTACTGTTATGAACTGTAATGTAAATATCTGTGTTTTCCAACGGTCTTAGGCTCCACAGCAGTGGTTCTCAACCTGTGGGTCGCGACCTGTGGGTTGAGAACTGCTAGCAGGGTCGCCTAAGACCCTGAATTGCCAGGTTATTATGTGTTCAGAGATCATCATAATCTGGCCACTCCGTGTCGATGCTCCCTAATTTATGACGGTGTGCATCCTAACAAACCCGTAGTCAGTTGAAAAGATTGTAAGTGGAAAATGCACTCAATACACCCAGCCTACTGAGCATCATGGCTTAGCCTCGCCCACCGCCAATGGACTCAGAACACAATATCCAAAGCACACTGGCGACACACACGCTGCGGAGTATCCGTTCTTACCCGCACGGTGGTGCCGCGCTGGGCGCCGTGGTTTGCTGCGGCTGCCTCGCATCACAAGAGAATACCTACCACTTAGGACAAGGCCCGAGTCTGAAGTCTGGTTCCTACTGAATATGGATAGCCTCTCATCGATGTACAGTTAAAAAAATCCTAGCCCTGACCGGTGTGGCTCAATGGATAGAGCGTCAGCCTGCGGACTGAAGGGTCCCAGGTTCGATTCCAGTCAAGGGCATGTACCTTGGTTGCGGGCACATCCCTAGTTGGGAGTGTGCAGGAGGCAGCTGATCAATGTTTCTCTCTCAGCCATGTTTCTAACTCTCTATCCCTCTCCCTTCCTCTCTGTAAAACATCAATGAAATATATTTTAAAAAATCCTAAGTCGGGGACTGAAATACTTAGAGCAGCACTAAACACGCCACAGAAGGGGACATGCCCCAAGCACACTACAGAAGAGTCCACACGAAGGGCTAGCCATGGCCAGGCAACCCCAGGAAGCAGGGAAAGGCCTGGTGGCAAATGAGAGTCTGATGGTGGGGGCGGGGAGAGCGGAGGTTCATCTCTGCAGCAGGGCTACTGCAGAGCTAACCTTGACCTTGTTGCCAGGAAGCACAGTCCAGCCCACGCTGAGGGTCTGGGGGTGGGGACAGGGAGAGGGGCCCGCCTAGTGCTGCTCCGGGGACATGGCCTGCGGGACTGAGATGGCCTGAGAAGGGCCGATGCGTCCTTGGCACGGGCGGAAGCGAACTCGTTACCTTTGGAGCCGGGCCCGAAACATGCGAGCACTGTTTGGGGTCAGAATCAGCAAACCTGGCAAACTCTCCCTGCCGGAAGGCGAAGATCGAGCCTCCTGGGCAGCCTTAGGCCCGGAGAAATTAGCAAGAGGAGGACTCCTGAGTTGGGGGGTTCAGCTGCCTTTCATTGAATTGGGGTGCGGCTGCTGTGCCTCCCCAGCTGGTGGAGAGGTCCTGGGTCCGATGGTCGGTCCCCGCCTAGGGTCCTTGGCCCTGTGCTTCCAGCCCCTCCATCCGAAACCTCCCAAAGACCTCCCGGCATAGCTGTTTATCGTTTCCGATGCACAGAATTCATGCCCCTCTCCCCGACTGCTATGACTTCGTCCGGAAGGTTGTCCGGAAGGACGTCCAGTCTAATTAATATATTATGCTTTTATCACTGTACTTTAATTTTTTTAAAAAAATTAAAATATATTTTATATGTCAGAGAGGAAAGGAGAGAGAGAGAGAGAAACATCAATGATGAGAGAATTATGGATTGTCTCCTTCCTACACTGCACCCCCCCCACCCCCCAACTGGGGATCAAGCCTAAACCCAGGTGTGTGCCCTGACCAGGAATCGAACCATGACCTTTTGGTTCATAAGTCAATGGTCAACCACTGAGCCACGCCAGCTGGACTCTGATTTGGATACTTTTAAAAAGGAAGAAAGATGTTGGGGCAATGTGTGCATCACACGTCATTTATGATTCCAAATGTCATTTTCATCATTTCAGCAGTAAAGCATCTTAATATTCTCAATAACGGCACTGGAAACATCGAATAATAAAATTGATATTAAGAAAACAATACGCTAGCCAATATGCCCTTATGTATGGATCTTAAGCTTAGCTGCTCTGGGGAAAACGCTATTTTTGCACCCTTAGGTCTGACCGTGTAGGTTTCCAAGCATTTCTATTGGGAGTATCAGTAGCATTTTATGGCTTTCTCTGTAGGTTTCTTTCGTAGCTCGGGTAGATTTATTTTGTGTGCTTAGGGTTTTGATGTTGATAGAAGTCATTTCTGCTAAAGCTGCATTTTCTAAGTATTATTCTATTTTAAATTGAATTTATTGGGGTGACATTGATTGGCAAAGCCATCATTATTTTTTTTGATGGCCTGGAACAATGATTCTGCTTTTTGACATTTGATGCTGCATCTTGCACAGACACAGCTGCTGACAAAACAGCGCGGGTTTGTTCCTTCCTTGTGGGGCACGGCGATGGCTCCCTATTCTCCTCCGCCCCCGTGCTGGCTGCCCGCCCACGGCCACGGCCACGGCCACGGAGATCACACAGGGCGTGGTCCTCGGTCTGACGTCTCTGCAGGGCTTCAGCGGGTGTCCCTTTAAGGAAGCTCATTTCCCTTTGGAGCTTTCTAAGAATTTCCATCCCAAATGGCCGTGCTATGGAAATGCTTCTCATGTGTTTTGAGACGCTCAGAATTAGCTCCTTTATTTTGTGAACACAGGGAGCGGCACTGATGCTCAGACGCATAGCAGCCCGTGTGCTGCAGAAAACAGCTCCCCCCATGTGGGCGCTGACTCAGGGGTTGCTCTCTGGGCTCTGAGCAGGTGCTCTGTGCGGGGTGCTCTGTGCGGGGCTGGGAAACCCGCTCTCTGAGGGGAACAACCTGAATGGGGAAAGTCTGCAAGACTTCCTGGTTGGTCCCCTGCACGTGTGTGTGTGTGTGTGTGTATGAGAGAGAGTGTGTGTGTCTCTGTGTGTGTGTGTGTGAGTGTGTGTGTGTGTCTGTGTGTGTGAGTGTGTGTCTCTGTGTGTGTGTGTTTGTGTGTGTGTGTGTGTCTGTGTGTGTGTGTGTGTGCTTTCAAACCGGATCCCTAATTTCCCATCCTCTCTTTCCTCGTGTTGGCGGTGCCTTGCTCTATAACACATGTGTCAAACACAAGGCCCGCGGGCCAAATCCGTCCCGCCAGGCCTTGCAATGTGGCCCGCACCGCGCTGTCATCACTGCACTCCGCTGCGTTTCCATCACAATGACAGTTTATGACTGTTCAGTAAACCATTCGGCCCGCGATTTAGGCTGGATTTTAGATTTTGGCCCCTTTTCTGATTGAGTTCGACACCCCTATTCTATAACAAAGCACAGCAAACGCGGCGCCATGAACCCACTGGTATCTGGGGCGGCTCACAAAGGGCCTCACCCAGGACACGGTGGTTGGCTGGCCTCTGTTCTAGAAGGTTGGGGGCTCCGTGGGGAGACTGAGATGTCCGGGGGCGACTTGAGTGGCTGGGAAAGAGGCACCTGGAGGACGTCAGGGCCCGGGATGGGTCCTTTGAAGTCTAGGCTCAGCTGGGATGGCCCAGCAGAGTGCCTGCATTTGGTTCTCCTGTGGCTTTGGTAGTGTTAGGTGGTCAGACTTATTTAAAAAAAAATTTTTTTTTGTATTGTTTTCAGAGAGGAGAGAGAAAAAGAGAGAGAAACATCAATGATGAGAATCATGGATGGGCTGCCTCTTGCACACCCCCCACTGGGGATGGAGCCCACAACCTGGGCCTGTGCCCTGACTGGGAATTGAACCCTGACCTCCTGGTTTCTGGGTCAACACTCAACTACTGAGCCACATCGGCCGGGCCATGGTCGGACTTCTTCCAGGGCAGCTCAGGGCTCCAAGAGCGTGGATTGGAGCGAGCAAGGCGGAACCTGCCTGGCATTTTATGGTTAGCGGCTAAGCCTCAGTCCAAGAGTCAGCAGATTGCTCTGGAGAAGGTCAGAGAGCAGATGGTTCAGGTTTGTGGGCCACGGAGCCTCTGACAGCTACCAGCTCTGCTGCTGCCGCGTGAGAGTGGCCGTGCCCACACATAAGCCAACAGGCGTGGCTGTGCTGAAATACAGGCCAAACGGCATTCCTGTGACAGCTTATTGATGGACATTGAAATCTGAATTCCATATCATGTGCGCATGCTCCTTGGGAGTGTTTTCAGCCATTTAAGACAAATGTAAAAGATGTTCTTGGCTCGCTGACTGTACAGAACCAGACCGCCGGCCAGAGGTGCCCATGGCGGGTAGTTTGCCAGTCTCTGTATGGAACTTTCCTAGCCCTTCTAGAAGCTCCCCAGCTCATTTGTTCCGTTAATGCCTCCCTTCACCTCTGGCCTCAGGCACCGCTGGCTGCTTTCTGTCACTGTACAGTGGTTGTGCTCATTCTAGAATCTGATATGAATGGAATCATACAGTATGTCTGGCTTTTATTACTCATGTCGCTCAGATTCGTCTAAGTTGTATGTGTAAATAGTTTGTACTTTTTTCTTTTTAAAAAAATATGTTTTTATTGATGGAGAGACAGAATATTCTTGATGAGAGAGAATCATGGACCGGCTGCCTCTTGCACGCCCCACACTGGGGATGGAGCCTGCAACCCGGGCCTGTGCCCTGACCGGGAATCGAACCCTGACCTCCTGGTTCCTAGGTTGACACTCAACCACTGAGCCACACTGGCTGTGAAGTTTATTTTTTATTTTTTATTGTTGAGTAGTAATCTCTCCTATGGGTATACCATGACTGGTCTATCCATTTCTCTACTGATAGACTCATGTGGTTCCCAATTTTTGCTTATTACAAACTAAGCCACTATGCACATTTGTGCACAAGTCTTTGTATGATTTCATTTCTTTTGGGTAAATATTTAAGAGGGGAATTGCTGGATTACATAGTAAGCACATGCTTAACGCTGAATCTGCAAAATGATCCCCCAGAGCAGCTGTGCCGTTTTTTCACATCCTGTCAACTCTGGGCATTGTTAGTCTTTTTCATTTGGTCTGTTCCAGTGTGTGCAAGAGGACCTTGCTGTGGCTTTCATTTGCATTTTCCCATAAATTAATGATACTGAATATCTTTTTAGGTATTTATAGGCCATTTGTATATCTTCTTTTCTAAAGTATACACTGAGTGGCCAGATTATTATGATCTCTGAACACATAATAATCTGGACACTCATTGTGTGTGTGTGTAAAAAAAAAAAAAAAAAAAAAAAAAAAATATATATATATATATATATATATATATATATATATATATATATAATTAGAGGCCCAGTGCATGAATTTGTGCATGGGTGGGGTCCGACCAGCCTGGCCAGGGGGAGGGGACATGGTCGGTTGGCCAGCCTGCCTGCTGGTCGAACTCCTGGTCGAGGGGACAATTTACATGTTAGCCTTTTATTCTATAGGACAGACACTGAGTGGCCGGATTATTATGTGTTCAGAGATCATCATCATCTGGCCACTCAGTGTATATGTGTTTACATTTTTGGCTATATTTTGGGAGACTGTCTTATTTTTCTTTAAAAAATTTATTTTTATTGCTTTCAGAGAGGAAGGGAGAGGGAGAGAGAGAAAAACATTAATGATGAGAGAGGATCATGGATCAGCTGCCTCCTGCACACCCCCTATAGGGGATCAAGCCCACAACCCGGGCCTGTGCTCTGACCGGGAATTGAACCATGATCCTCTGTTGAATCCATTTTCATAATTTTTATCTTTCAAGGAATTTGTTAATTTTATCTAGTTGTTAAACTTATTGGTATTAAGTCATTATATGTGTGTGTGTATTATCTATGTGCTATACCTTCTTTTATACCTGATATTAATAATTTGTGCCTTTTTTTTTTCTTTCTGATCAGTCTAGCTGGAAGATGTCAATTTTATTGACATTTTCAAAGAACCAGCTTTTGGGTTCATTGGTTTTCATCTTTCCCTTTCCCTCCCGCTAATTACTCTTAATACATTCTTTTTCTAGCTTCTGGCAGTGGCAGCTTAGACAATCGGTTTTAGACATTTTCTAATGTAAGTATTTGAAGCTATAAAACGTCCTGACCGGTTCTTCTTTGACTCATGTGTTATTTAGAAGCACATGAGTTTCCAAATATTTGGGCATTTTCCAGACATTTTTCTCTTACTGGTTTGCAACTTAATTCTATCGTGGTAAAGGAGCGTGTGCTATCTGATTATAACCCTCTCAGATTTATTGAGACTTGCTTTATGGGCTGGCATAAGGTCTGCTTTGGCGAATGTTCCATGGGTGTTTGAAAAAGAATGTTCACTCCATAGTTGGGTGGAGTAGTTTTAAAATGTCAGTTAGGTAAAGTTGAGTGATTATGCTGCATTCTTTACATCTATTGATTTTCTGTCTGCTTTTCTGTCAATTACTGTGGGAATTATATTTAAAGCTCCAATTAAATATAATTTTGGCTTCCTCTATTTCTCCTTTCACTTCTATCAGTTTTGCTTCCTGTAGACAGTTGGGTCTTGCTTTTTACTTATTTTTAAACCCTGTCTGATCATTTCTGCCTTCTCATTGGAGCATTCAGGATTTACATTTAATGTATCAGGATGGTTAGCTTTACATGGAACACCTGCTCTTAGGTTTTTGTTTATTTTTAAAAATATTTATTGATTTCAGAAAGGAAGGGAGGAGAGAGAGAGAGAGAGAGAGAGAGAGAGAGAGAGAGAGAGAGAGAGAGAGAGGGAGAGAGAGAGAGAGAGAGAGAGAGAGAGAGAGAGAGAGAGAGAGAGAGAGAGAGAGAGAGAAACATCCATGATGAAAGAGAATCACTGATCGGCTGCCTCCTGCATGCCCTCTACTGGGGATGGAGCCCACAACCCAAGCATGTGACCTTGGCCGGAATCAAACCTGGGACCCTTCAGTCAGCAGGCAGACACTCTATCCACTGAGCCAAGCTGGCTAGAGCATGCTCTTTGTTTTCTTATTTATCTGTTCTTTGCTTCCTTTTCTCTCTTCTCCTGTCTTTTGGATTGATGGAGTACTTTTGTGTTCCATTTCATTTCCATGATGGGCTTATTCTCTATACCTCTTTGTTTTGAGTGCTGCGCTAAGGTTTACAGAATTCATCTTTATCTTATCAGTTTGTTTTCAGATACCAGTGCACCACCTCACAGGTAGTGCAAGGTCCTGACTACAGGTACTTTTCCTTTCTCCCTCCTGGCATCTGAGTTAATTTCTACACGTGATAAAACCCACAGTGCATCACTATTGTTTTTGCTTTAAACAATTATCTAGTAAAATAATTAGAACATTAGAAAGATGACTTCATGCTCGGTTGGCATGGCTCAGCGGTTGATTGTCGACCTATGACCCAGGAGGTCCCGGTTCAATGCCAGGTCAGGGCAGAGGCCCGGGTGTCAGGCTTGATCCCCAGAGTGGGGCGTGCAGGAGGCAGTCGATCCATGATTCTCCCTCTCTCTCCCTCTCCCTTCTTCTCTGAAATCAATAAAATATTTGTAAAGAAAAAAAGAAAAATGACATATTTAGCTGCCTCTTTACCATGTCAGCACTCTTCACTCCTTTGCGTGGATCCAAGTTGCTTTCTGGCAGCCTCGCCGCTGCTGGAGCCACTTCTCTGGCCACTCCTTGTAGTTCAGGCGTGCCGGTGCCAAATCCTGTTTCCGTTTGAAGACTCCTTTACCTTCATTTTTAAAGAATACATTTTCTGCCCTCACCAGTTTGGCTCAGTGGATAGAGCATTGGCCTGTGGACTGAAGGGTCTCGGGTTCAATTCCAGTCAAGGGCATGTACCTTGGTTGCAGGCACATCCCCAGTGGGAGGTGTGCAGGAGGCAGCTGATGGATGTTTCTCTCCCATCGATGTTTCTAACTCTCTATCCCTCTCTCTTCCTCTTTGTAAAAAATCAATAAAATATATTAAACTGTTACGCCCAGACTTTGTGATCCCCAAGGACCACCAGGGAGCCGAGTCCGATGCAATAAACAAAAGAGCCTTTTCCATGCTAGCATGGGCTCTGTCCCACTCACGCCGACAGCATGGCGGAAGAGAGGCCGAACTTCGATAGGTCAAGGGGTTTTATAAGGGTGGTGATGTCACTGCTTTGGCTGACCATGATTGGTTGGGTGAGGGTTAGGGTCTAGTTACAAAATGGAGGATAGCTCCTCCCTGCTCCGCCCTGCCCCACAGAACAAAATGGAGTCAGGAGTTAGCCTCATCCCGCCCTGCCCTCTCAAAACAAAATGTTTTCATGTTCCCTTCTTTCTTTTCTCCTGAAATTCCACTCTCACATATGCTTGCTCTTTGCCTGCAGATCACTGAGGCTCTGTGCATTGTGTCTTAGCCATTTTTCTCTTTGTGCTTCATTTCGAACAGTTTCTGTTGCCATGTCTTCAAGTTCTCTGGTCTTTTCTTCTGTGGTGTCTACTCTACTGTTAAGCCTCTCCAGTGAAATTGTAAATGGAAGTATTGTGTTTTTCATATCTAGAACTTCCATTTGGCTCTTTCCATGTCTTCCATTTTTAGTTTCATTCTTCTCATATTTTCTTTGACTATACTTCCCATTTTTACTTTACCGCTGATCACCCTTGTCTGTTAATGCCATCGTTCTGTAGTTCCCATGTCTGCTTCTGTTGTTCTCCCATAGGTCATATTTTCTATTTCTTTGCACTCTAGGTAATCTGTGATAGGATGTCAGGCATCATGAATCATATATAGGCGAGTTCTTAAATTTCCCATGTTACTTTAAATACAATTGGACTTTGTCCTGGCAGACAGTATGTTATTTGTAGGTCAGCTTGATCCCTTTAAGACTTCCTTGTAAGATTTCTGAGGGTGGGTCTAGAGAGCCTTTCCTTCAGGGCTAGATTATCTGCATGTGTAAGGTATGATATTTAGGGATCAAGGTCTCTACTCAGGCTGGTAAGAACTTGAAGATCCTTGGCCTTTGTGAACTCTGGGAATTGACTACATACAACTTCCTGGTAGTTCTTTCTGCAGAAGTTGTTCTTTGCCCAGTCATATAGAGTTTCATTCTATGTATGTGGGACTTCAATGGAGATTTCTGGAACTTCTAGAACTCTGCCTACCATGTTATGGTACTGACCCACACATTTTATTTTACAACTCGATGCCCTGAACAACAGTGAGGGTGAAATTTCACAAATGTCCTAAATTATCTAATTTGGTAACTAGACTTACCGTGGGGATCATTCCATACTGTATATAAATGTCAAATCACTATGATGTATGCATGAAACTAGTGGGATATTGTATGTCAATTATACATCAATAAAATAATCTAATCTCTATTCCAGTGCCTATCCAGTAATGAGTCATTCTGTTTTTCTGCAGTTTCATTTAGGTCTAATGTTTTAAGGATTACTAGACCAAATCATATAGTATGATGAAAGCACAGACACAAATATGTATTTGGTATCACAATAGAGCACTTTATTATCTTGAATAATTGAGAATCTATTATACCAGAGAGCACCGTGTGACATGTCACTGCCCCATCGTTCTGGTGGAATGAAGCTTGGGGAGCCTACCTGGGGACCCCTGGTGTGTCTGGGAAAGCATGATGCCTCTTCCTATAGGCTGCCTGGGGTGACCTCTGAAAATGGATCGCTAGTCATGTGACACAGATACCCCCACAAAATCATGCCAATCAAGAGGTTCAAATCCTTTTGTTTACCCAGGGTATGCTCATCCAAAAAGCCGCCAAGTATCTGAAGGATGTGTGAACCCTGACAACAAAGACAACTACTAAATACTGGTTCCTGGTGGCCATCCAGTCTACAATTTAAAACCAACCAAGCAAGCAAGTGACTGACCGACCAACTGGCCGACCGACCAACCGACCAACCAACCGACCAACCAACCAACAAGCAAACATGGGAGCCTGGCAACCGGTTCTGTACAGGTGCCTCTCATGCAAACCGCACTCAGGGAGGAGCCTCTGCTGAGCTGCCTGCCTGCGCTTCGTTCTGAGGCTGAGCCAGTCCTTATAAAGGACTTCCTGGAGTCCTATTTCAGCCAATTGGATGGAGGCTTTTCCTATCCAATCAGGAGCTGGGCAGCTCCAAATAAACAGAGCCACTCTATTCTAACCAATCAGGACAGTCAGGACAGTGCCTTTTAGACCAATCAAACTTTGAGGATTTGGAGTCCTCATTTGCATGAGGACAGACCAGGGGTGGGGACATCTGTCCTTAGAAGCCAGCTCCTCTCTGCCTCTGAGTGCGCTTTCCTTCCCGCTGAAGAGTGTGTCTCCCGGCTGGGCCATGTAGCCAGAGCAGCGCAGACTGGCACGGAGCACAGCAGACCACCAAGGAGCACGCAAGCAGAGCTGTCTAACTGAGAGGGCCTGGCCCCAGGGCTGCCTCAGCCTGCTGTATCACAGTGGAGCTGTTTTGCACTGAATAAAGTTTCCTTTCTCATTGCACCCCAAATTGGGAATTCCTCTTGGCGTTGAATTGGGGCCAAATGATGGCTCTTTACAGAAGCAACGTGTATTCTTCTGTCCTTAGTTGGTAGTTGTGCCCAGGCCAAACAGTGGGGATGGACACGGGGTCAGTGGCCCCAAAAGAGTGCCACATGTTTGCCACACACTTAATGCAGAGAGCAGCACTGGACCTGAAGGTCTAGAGGTAGATTCTCTGGTCATTGCGGGGGAGAAGGGGAAGCGGCACAGAATATACAGAGCTCATGGGCGGATCAGTCCACACATGGGCTCTCCCTGCCACACTGAGGTGATTCTTACCGGGAAGAAGCAGAAGAGGTTGCACTGAAGAACAAGATACTCCGGCCTGGCCAGTTTGGCTCAGTGGATAGAGCATTGGCCTGCGGACTGAAGGATCCCTGGTTCCATTCTGGTCAAGAGTATATGTCCAGGTTGCCCACTGGGGATCAAGCCCAAAACCCAGGCGTGTGCCCTGACTGGGAATCAAACCGAGACCTCTTGGTTCATAGCTGACGCTCAACCACTGAGCCACACTAGCCAGGCATAGTTTACTATTTTTAACCATGTGATTGATACAGAATTGATACAGTAAGTACACGTCAAGACACACAGTTTTGAGGGTAAAGACAATTGCTGATTCATTTGTGTTTCTTACTCTATATTTTTTAAATGCATAAAGATTCCACTGTGAAAAATGCAGAAAAGGAACCAAGGATCATCTTAAATTCAACAGAATCACTGCCAATAAAACTGTAGCTTTGCATTAAACTATTAAAAACTCAACTAGAAAAGATGCTTAATTATTTGTTGTTTTGTTGAGTGGAGCAGAGGCTTTTCTGAAGTGCAATTTTTATTAATTACCTTTTTGACAATTACTGTCCCTCATTACCATATCGGATGCTCAATAAACATTTTTCTTCTAAATTGAAAATAATTAAAACTCAGAGGAAACATGTTTAATGGCTAATAGCATTAGCACTTAGTAGAGAATATCAGGCTGCTGAAAAATAGGTGTTGCCAAAGAATCAATATGTTTAATAATGCTAAATGCCAATGATCATTCTGAAATGATCATGTTTTGCTTTAGATTTCAAGTTTGTTTATATTGTATCTATGTATTACTTATTTATTAATATATTTTAATTGGTTTCGGAGAGGAAGGGTGAGGGGGAGAGAGAGAAATATCCATGATGAGAGAGAATCATGGATCGGCTGCCTCCTGCATGCCCCACACTGGGGATCAAGCCCGCAACCTGGGAATCAAACTGTGACCTCCTGGTTCCTAGGTTGATGATGCTCAATCACCGAGCCATGCTGGCCGGGCTATATTTATTTATTACCAGAAAGGATGCAATGATGTGATGGTTCTGGAGTACAAATTCTGGCTTCGCCACTGATTGGCTGAGTGGCCCTGGGCAAGTCACATGACCCGTCCGTCCCTCAGTTTCCCCACACCTGGCCCAGCAGTGAGTACCACCGAAGCTTGTTAAAGGCTCAGGTTCCCAGCCCGTGGGGGTGGAGCCCGGAGCTGTGTGCCAACAAGTGATAACCCTGATGCAGACAGAAGTTTGAGAACCGCCGTCCTAACAATGGCTTCTGCTAGTCTCTGCTGATGGTGATTAGCTCATCGGTCTTTTGGTATTGTCTTTAAATCTGACATCCCTGGAACAGAATGAACAACATAAACTGATGAACAAAATTAGATCCAGAGACACAGAAGCATCGAACAGACTGTCCAACCTCAGAGGGAAGGCGAGAGGTGAGGAGGTAAGAGATCAACCAAAGGACTTGTATGCATGCACATGAGCAAAACCAATGGACACACATGGTAGGCGGGCAGGGCATGTGCTCCGGGGATGGCCAGGGAAGGTCAATAAGGGGAAAAGGAGGCACATGTGATCCTATCTAATAAAGAGGGAATATGCAAATTGACCTTCATGCCATAACAAGATGGCTGCGCCCACAGAGGAGGCCGAGTTTCCTTAACGATCCTTAATGAGCAGTCAGCAGGGATCTGAGGCGGTGCCCCCTGCCTGGTGGTGCTTGACTGGGGACCTCAGGCCATGCCCCCTGCCCTGGCACTGGGCCAGGGGACCTGAGGCCATGCCCCCCACCCAGCGGGGCTTGACTGAGGTGGGGCTGGCTGGGTCTGGATCTTGCCCAATGGGGGTGGGGCCAGCCAGGTTTGGGTCTCGCACGATTTCGAGGGCATGTGCAGGTGGGCAGGGACTTGACTATAGCTAGTTCTTTTGTTTGTGCATGCACATACATTTACTAAACGGTAGTATGTGATTGTCCCATTAACATATATTTAACTGTATTTCCATATCATAGGGCTTCTTCCTGTTTCCACAGCTGCCTGGCATTCTGGGGCTGTGCCCTCATTTTTGTAACTGGTCTCCCAGCGATGGCGTGTAGGCTGCTTTTAATCTTTGCTGTTCTACACAGCATTCCACATGCGTTATTTCACACATGTGCACAGGTTACTATAGGATGAAGCCCTGGAAATGGAGTCAATGGGTCAAAAAGTATATGTGCCGTATTGGTGACTGTGACAAACTTTGCAGAATTAACCTGTGGGCTTCTACCAGCTGACATTCCCACCAGCAAGGTGTGAGGACAGCTGTCACTGACGGTTTACCTGGCTTGTGCCTGTGCACAGGCTGATGTGATGAGCTGAAAGCCATGCCAGGGGAACAGTCCTGGCGCAGCCACCGGTGAACCAAAGCCGGGCGGAGCACACCTTGCTGGGGGTGTGGGAGTGGCTGGCCAGGGCAGCTCAGCGCAGTCATCTCCGCAACGTGGACCCATGCGTTCACTGCCTTTTATAAAGCTGACGCGAATCCCAGGCCTGCCATCATAAGCAAAATGAAGATGCTGCTGTAGTTTAGGAAGTGTTTTCCTGCACGTATGTATTTTAAAACATATATTTTATTGATTTTTTACAGAGAGGAAGGGAGAGGGAGAGAGAGTTAGAAACATCGATGAGAAACATCCATCAGCTGCCTCCTGCACACCCCTTACTGGGGATGTGCCCGTAACCAAGGTACATGCCCTTGACCGGAATGAATCTGGGATCCTTCAATCCACTGAACCAAACTGGCTAGGGATTTATATACAATATATATATCTATATCTATATATCTATATATCTATCTATATCTATATCTATATCTATATCTATATCTATATCTATATCTATATCTATATCTATATCTATATCTATATCTATATCTATATAATGTAATTTAATCGAATTTTAGGGAGAGAGCCAGCCAGGGAGAAGGAAAGAGAAACAGAAACATTGAGGAGAGAGAATCATGGATCGGCTCCTGCATGCCCCCTACTAGGGATGGAGCCCACAACCTGGGCATGTGGCCTGACGGGGAATCGAACCGTGACCTCTTGGTTCATGGATTGACGTGCAACCACTGAGCCACACTGGCCAGGCCAGGCCGTACACATAGTTTTTAAATCTACCTTTCTCTGCACCTAAAATCTAGGTTGCAAACTATATACTAACATTTAAGAACTTTGCTTCAGAAATACCAGAAAAGCCAAGAGAGAACCAGAGCAAGAGATCATCTGTTAGGTTTCTGCCAGCCCGTTCCTCCTGTCCACAGGCCCGGCTCTGACCTCAGAGTGGCTAGTTTTCTCTCCGGCGGTGCTCACAGCTCTCAGGGGCTGGCACTCGCGCCCCTGTGCTACAAAAGAGCAGCAGCACCGCATTACCATGCGGGTCCCTGCTCTCATCACTCCTACAAAGCATTCCTGCATTCCGAGACAATGGGGAAAGCAAAAAGCTGTGCAAATGATCAGGACGTTCATTCTGATTCCATTCTCTAACCTCCTGGCAGAGGAGACTGAATAACGTCTGGCAGCGGAGAGAATTACCGACAGCTCTAGGATGCTGGAGGCACAGGCACCACGAGCATCTTACTATGGAATCTCCTCTCCACCCGTTCACTCAGCACCAGTCATGTGATGCTTCTCTTTTCCTCTGCACAGTCCCCGATCGGGAGGCTCGGGAAAAGCTGAGCAGCAGGAGCTGGGGCTGTTCATTTAGAAAAAGCCCAACACGCACTTCCCACAGATGCTCACGGATCAATAGGGATCCAATAACCTAGCAGCGCCAGGGTCTATTGTTGATTACCATTTAGCGGTGTCTAAAAGCCCTCTGTTTACACCTGGCATGGTGCTGTTCGCAGTCTTCCTTGTTTTTCTTTAGGGCGGAGGGCTAGAGCTCAGAACCATTCCTGCACTCACAGCAGCCAAAGGTCACGTGCAGATGCTCGGCAGCGGGTGTTGGTGAAGGTCCGGGTGGGGCCGCACTGAGGGGCAAAGAACTGCCTTCTGGGGAAGAAGACAATCAATGACGACTCATATCACAGCTAAAGGTTCCAATCCCTAATATACCATAAGCTTAAATTATTTATTTATTTATTTAAGAGGAAGGGAGAGGGAGAAATAGAGACATCCATGATGAGAGAGAGGCATGGATCATCTGCCTCCTGCACGCCCCACACTGGGGATCAAGCCCACAAACCAGGCCTGTGCCCTGACCGGGACTCGAACCATGACCTCCTAGTTTGTAAGTTGACTCTTAACCACTGAGCGACATGAGCCGGGCTGTGTTTTCTCTTTAAGATAATGATTTCCTATGCATGGGAGGAAAAAAACCATAAAATTAAGCTCTTTAATCCGGTGAATAGAAACGATCAGTGTGGATTTATGTGCTTTCTCTTTAAAATAATTATTCCCTAGCTATAGCCAATGGAAATGTATAGCAAAAACGACCAAGTCAGTAACACTGAGCATTTGTATTCATCTGGGTCCAATAAAAGAGAAATTACTCAGTAATTTGACTAGGAAAGCTTACTAGTAATATAAATTAACCACATTAATTTAAAAAACAGATTAGAGTAACACAGGATTGGCTAGTAAGAAACAATAACTCTAAAAATGGAAACAGCAGACATAAAGCATAATAGTATAGTCACGCCCTAGCTGGTGTGGTTCAGCGGATAGAGCATCTGCTTGCGGACTGAAGGGTCCCAGGTTGGATTCTGATCAAGGGCACATGCCCAAGTTGTAGGCTCGATTCCCAGTAGGGGGCGTACAGGAGGCAGCCTGTTGATGATTCTCTCTCATCATTGATGTCTTCCTCTCTCCCTCTTTCCCTCTCTCTTCCTCTCTGAAATAATGAAGAAATATTTTAAAGAATGATTTTAATCGTACAGTCCGCACTCACAGGGTGGAGTTGAAGCACTCAGCGAACAGTCCCCTTTCCATTCCCAGGCCCGAGATGCACACCGTGTTGGAGAGGTCACTGCCATGGCTCACTGAGCGGCAGAGATGGTGCGGTGCCCTATTAGTGCTATCCACCTACCTTCTGGAAAGTTCTGGAAAATAGCCCTCTGGATTATGGAAGTAATCCACTTTTGGGGTGCTTGGGAGCCATCATTGCTGAGTCTCACTGGCAGCTGCACACCGCAGAGCTGGCAGGAGAAGCTGCCACTCGCGCCGCAGGTGTGGCTGAGAGCCCCCTGGGACCAGGAGCGGAGACCCCTTCCCCCTGTAATGTCTCTCTAGCGCCCTCTACAGACAGATCCTGTGCCAGCTGCAAAAGAAAAAGATTCAAAGGGCCCAGATGCATTTTCACAGAGCTGGCTATGAGGATGAGTCAGGATCTGAGGACACAAGCACAACTGGCCTGGCATAATCCACCACGCAGGTTCTAGCAGGGGGGCACAGCTACTCGGATACCCTTGACCGAAGATCGGTCCTCTCCTCTGGGGGGAAGGTCGTCCTCTTCCACCCAGCACACAGCTTCGGGAGGGACGCCATGGATCGGTGAGGGAGGAGGGGGACACCCGCCTAGCCAGCCAGATTAGCCGAATCAACCCTGGCGATCAATGGGGTGACAGATGTCGCAGCCAGATCGCCCTCACATGCAGATTACTGAAAGAAGCAGGCTCCTTAGGGAAATGGTTGTCAGGGACTGAGTCAGGAAAGGCACAGTATGAGCATGGAATAGCTTCCACAAGAAGGCAAGGAGGCCATCAAAGATGACTGTGGTCACGTCAAAAGGACTCAGTAGCCAATGTGAAGAGGCTCCCATGAGCAAATAATGGGACAAGTTAAGTATCAACAGAAATAACGGTAATGGATAGAAACATATCAAATACATTAAATGCGTTTGTGCATAATGAAAGAAACTACCAGAAAATTTCTTATTGACTACCTTTGGAGGATGTTAGAGAACTATCTATATATATAAAAGGCTAATATGCAAAGTGTCCCCTGAGGAGTTTGACCAGGAGACTGGGAGTTCGATTGCTTTCTATGATGTGCACTGACCACCAGGGGGTGGCACAGAATGAAGGAAGGCCCCGGCTGGCAGCCAGCAGTGGGGGAAGGAAGGCCCAGGCCAACAGCCGGAAGGCCCCCATCAGCCTTGATTGCCAGCCAGGCCTAGGGACCTTACCCATGCACAAATTTCATGCACTGGGCTTCTAGTTTTTAATAAAAACTGGCAAATAAACGGAAAAGAACAAAAATTTAACTTGCCCCTTTTTAAATACAAACTGCTCCTAGAGAGAAACTTGCTCTCATTCCCTGTGAAGAGAGAATGATAGAATTAGAACAGTGTTCTCAATGTGTGAGCCTGATTCTTTCAGGATATAGGAAGTCCCAACTAGCACACAGTTCACTTCTTTCTTTCTTTTTTTTTTTTGTTGTTGAATATTTTATTGATTTTGTACAGAGAGGAAGGGAGAGAGAGAGAGAGCTAGAAACATCGACGAGAGAGAGTCATCGATAAGCTGGCTCTTGAACACCCCCTACCGGGGATATGCCCGCAACCAAGGTACATGCCCTTGACTGGAATCGAACCCGGGACCCTTCAGTCCCCAAGCCGACACTCTATCCATTGAGCCAAACCAGTCTCGGCTCACTTCTTTCTTACAATTTCATTGATGGACATTCTTATCATACAAGATTTTTCTTTTTGTATTGAGAACTTTGACCTTCTTTTGTAAAGGGAACATTACACTAAGTGGCCAAATAATCTGGCCACTCCGTGTCTATCCTATATAATAAAAGGCTAATATGCAAATTGTCCCCTCAACCACGAGTTCGACCAGCAGGCAGGCTGGCCAACTGCTCATGTCCCCTCCCCCTAGCCAGGCTGGCTGGACTCCACCCATGCACAAATTCATGCACCAGGCCTCTTAAAAAAAAAAAAAAAAAAAAAATATATATATATATATATATATATATATATATATATATATATGTGTGTGTGTGTGTGTGTGTGTGTGTGTGTGTGTGTGTGTGTACACATTGAGTGGCCAGATTATTATGCATTCAGAGATCATCATAATCTGGCTACTCGATGTATGGCTTCTCTTTGGCGAATTCAGATGGTCAGCATCACTAGGCTTGTGCTGTGGAGCCATTATGAAGTAAGACAAGGGTTACTTGAACGCAATCACTGCAGGTCCACTACTCAGAACAGTGTGCAATTTAAGGCTTAAGAACTGTTTATTGAGCTATTTAGTATGGAATTTTCCATTTAATATTTTGGACCGCGGGTAACTGAAACTGTGGGAAGCGAAACCACAGAAGGCGGGGTGGGGGGGGCGGTACTGCATGATGGTTGTCTCAAAGAGAGGTCAGTGGCTGGTTATTTGAGTGCAGAGCTGAAATAGCCACTTTTTCGTGGAACAATATTTCTACTCAAAAGAACCCCTGACAGGCAAACTATGGTTATTTAGGCAGAAGTATTTGGCAGACATTTTCTCAAAAATTAAGACGAGAGCCTTGTCACTTGAAGGAAAACAAATTGACAGTGTTTGCTGCCAATGAGAAAGTCAAGCTTTCAAGGGAAAATTGGAATTTTGGAAAACTTTTATCCACTACTGTTATTTTAACATTGCCTCAATATTTAAAGACTTTTCTGATGAGATTGATGATGATATGAATAAGTGTGATTTGGGGGGATATTGTGTAAGGAAATGTGTCAACATTTGCAATATTTGCATAATTCAATGAACCAATATTTTTAAAATGACTAATGCGTGAAGTTACAAAATCATGGAAGGGTAAAAGATCCGTTCAAAGTCCGAGATAGATTTTAAGGACACAGAGTCTAAAAGTACGTTGTTGTGGTTTCAGATTTCACATCAAAATGCACCTTTGTCCTTTAAGAAACCACCACTTCTTTCTAAAAAGAATCTCCACAGTTATTTGTAGAGGATGTGAACATGCTCTTCCCTTTTCTAATTACATGTCCGTGTGGACTGTATATTCTTCACATACGCCAACCAAAGCAACATGTTACCACACACTGAATACAGAAGAGGTGAGAATCCAGCTGTCTTCTATTAGCCAGTAAAGCGATGGACACACATGCACAGTGCCACTATTCTCACCAAGTGTTTTGGAAAATATGGTTATTTTCCATAAAATATGTTATTTATGCTATCTCATTGTTACTTTAAAATGAACAATATATACCTTCTAAAATTTCTCAATTTTAACATTGCATATAGTAAATATCAACGGAAATAACCTACATAAAGCCCTTTGCGGTCCTCAATAACTATTAAGAATTCTGAGTCCAAAAAATTTGAGAACTTTTGAAAAAATATTTTATTGATTTTTTATAGAGAGGAAGGGAGAGCGATAGAGTTAGAAACATTGATGAGAGAGAAACATTGATTAGTTGCCTCCTGCACACCTCTTTTTTTAAAAATAAATATATTTTATTGATTTTTAACAGAGAGAGAAAGGGAGAGAGTTAGAGAGCTAGAAACGTCGATGAGAGAGAAACATCGACCAGCTGCCTCTTGCACACCCCCACCCCCCGGGGATGTGCCCACAACCAAGGTACATGCCCTTGACCGGAATCAAACCTGGGACCTTTCAGTCCGCAGACCGATGCTCTACCACTGAACCAAACTGGCTTCGGCCTCCTGCACACCTCTTACTGGGATGTGCCCGCAACCAAGGTACATGCTCTTGACCGGAATCGAACTTGGGACCCTTTGGTCCATAGGCCGATGTTCTATCCACTGAGCCACACCGGTCAGGGGTACTACTGGGTTTTATTACTTTGAGCTAACTGAGTCATGTGGGGATCACCTGGTAATCTGTGATGCTTACCTGAGCTCTTTCCTCCCATTTAGGGATTTGGATTATAATTTCAAAATACAACATAGCAAATGGCACTAGCTCCACTTAGCACCGGAAAGAAGATGCGTTTTCGGCAATGGGCCCTACCCTTGACCTAAGGAATTAAAGGTCTATCTCTCTCTTTTTTTTTAATATATGTATTTTTTATAGATTTCAGAGAGAAAGAGAGAGGGAGAGAGAGCCCCCAACATGGACATGTGCCCTGGCTGGGAATTGAACCGTGACCTCCTGGTTCATAGGTCAATGCTTAAACCACTGAGCCACACTAGCCAGGCTCCATCTACTCTTTAGGCTACAGCCACACAATTTCACTAAGGTTGCCACCTGCTTGCTCTGTTTTGGTCACTGACACGTCTGTCTTTCCAAAAGGCGAGGAAGGCCCTAGCTGGTGTCGCTCAGTGGATAGAGCATTGGCCTGCAGACTGAAGGGTCCCAGGTTCGATTCCAGGTCAGGGCACATGCCTGGGTTGTGGGCTTGATCTCCAGTGGGGGGCGTGTAGGAGGCAGCCGATCCATGATCCTCTCTCATCATTGATGTTTCTCTCTCTTCCCCTTCCTCTCTGAAATCAATAAAATATATATATATTTTTAAAAAGGTGAGGAAGTTTGACATATGAGCTAGATTTTCTTGGTCTGTGACTTACAGGGGCTTTGCCTAGGCCCTGAGTACAGTGTGACAACTTAACACACAGCAGACAGTTTCTCGGAGCCTCTTCCTCCCTCGCGCTGTCTGGCTGGCTCGAGAGCTGCTGGCTAGGAGCATGGCACCCCGCTGGCACTGGCTCCAGGCCAGCATTCAACTTCTTGGCAGCCCTGTCCTGGAGTTAGCAGCTTCTGTGAATTGCATATTCAGATATCGCCCAACAAACATTCTTCTCTACCTTTCCAGCCATATCAGCGTCTCTGCAGTCTCCTCTCTCAACGAAATCCCACCCACCCCTTCCCCATCAACGTGGCCAGCTTCCTTCTGATTCGGATTAATCAGCGTCCCCTCTGGTCCGGACTTCTCTAAGACTCAGTGTCCTCCCTCCTCTTCTCACACAGACCATCCCCCAGGACCTGTTCCTGCCTTGCTGTCCAGCAGCCTCTCGGTCAGTATACACTAAGTGGCCAGATGATGATGATCTCTGGACACATAGTAATCTGGCCACTCAGTGTGTGTATCTATACCAATATGCTAATTAGACCAGGAGACCTCCCGGACGAAGCCATGATGGCGAGGCAGAGGCGGTTAGGGGTGAGCAGGCTGGGGGGGGGGGCAGTTGGGGCAAGCAGGTAGGCAGAGGGGCAATTGGGGGTGAGCAGGCTGGTGAGGGGGCAGTTGGGGGCAAGCAGGCCAGTGGGGGAGCAGTTGGGGGCATAAACTCCTAGTCAGACATCCCACAAGGGTTCCAGATTGGAGAGGGTGCAGGCCAGTCTGAGGAACAGCGCCTCCCCCATGCATGAATTTCATGCACCGGGCCACTAGTGTGTGTGTGTGTGTGTGTGTGTGTGTGTGTGTGTGTATAATTAGAGGCCCAGTGCATGAATTTGTGCATGGGTGGGGTCTGGCCAGCCTGGCCAGGGGGAGGGGACATGGGTGGTTGGCCGGCCTTCCTGCTGGTTGAACTCCTGGTCGAGGGGACAATTTGCATATTAGCCTTTTATTATATAGGATTATTCTATAGGATAGACACCGAGTGGCCAGATTATTATGTGTTCAGAGATCGTCATCTGGCCACTCTGTATATAACTGTTACTTTTACATCTCAACTCAGCATTCCCATAATGGAGGGCCAGTCCACCACCCGGTGGGAAAATCAAGTTCCCTGTGTCTGAGCCACAAGATGCTGGCTGAGTACGTTCTGAATGCTATACCTGTACATGAGAGATGGACCTCCTTAAGGCCAATGCTGATGATTCACTCATCTTTTACCCAAATCGGTTCCATTTAATTGCCCGCTAAGAATTGCTTCTTGATTTAGGTCAAGATGGACAGAACCCCTGGAGAAAGAAATTCTGACCATTCTGTTAATTGACACCCCAAGGTGACCCCTTCTTCCGGGAACATAATCACCGCCCTAAAAACAAGTGTTTGTTCTCGCGAAGGTCAGTATTTCACAAGGAGCCGAAGTGAGCTCCGGATAATGGCAGGAAATGTGTTATGAAAGAAACAAGGTACCACGCTAGCATTGTGAACACAGTCACTGTGAGCCCTGGCTGTCCACTGCCAGTGACGCTTAGACGGGGAGGGCTGGAATGATCCAGAAAGCTGAAGGACACAGTGAATGGCAGAGCGCTGGAACCGGCGCCTCACTGTGGTGACATCCTAAACTCTAAGAGCAGGGTCAGGGCCTGAGCTGGGCCTCAGGGTAGCAAACCCATCTGGGTTGACACATTCGAAGTCCTATGAGAGTCAGCACTGGGGACAGATGCAATAAGCTGCCTTTTAAAGGACATGAAGCACATCGGCTTAGGAAACTTTTTATTGAAATAAACATACACTGAGTGGCCAGATGATGATGATCAAATTCATGCACTGGAAGATTCTCATCATTGATGTTTCTCTCTCTCCCTGTTCCTTCCTCTCTGCAATTAATAAAAATATATTTTTAAAAAAGACAGAAGAGGAGAAGACAGACACGCAGAGATGAAGGCGCTAGGATGGACGGGGGGATGGGAGTGGAGTGATGTGACCACAGGCCACGGAACACCAAGGAAGGTTAGTGACCCCGGAAGCTGGAAGGCACATGGCCTTGCGGACACCTTGATCTTGGACTTCTGGCCCCCAGACTGTGAGAGAACAAACTTCTGTCGTTGGAAGCCACCAAGCTTTGGGCCGTTTGTTACAGTAGCTCCTGGAAATGAATACAGGCCTCCAGCAGGAAACGCCAGGAATTGGAGGGGAACCCACAGAGACCAGAGCGGGTTCCTGAATATGATGCTCGCCTACCTGGTGTCCACAAGATGACCTGTTGGAATTCTGGCCTGGACAGCGGCTCCTGTCTGCTCACGTGATGGAGGGCAGTGCGAGAAGCCACAGGCTGCCTGGCCCCCGCATTCACATCCGGGTCACTCCCAGCCCTGGTGCTGAGGGGATGGGAATGCTCTGCAGCAGGGGAGAGTGAGAAGACTCTGACACAGCAGCGAGGAGGAGACGGTCTATGTGCTGGTGCAAACGAAATTTCCCTGCCATGTGAGCCAGGTGTGGGAATTCAGAGCAGGGAGGGAAATTGGTAGCATCTGCCACCTTCTATTTGATAAAGTGACCGACCCCGCTCCCTGAGGCAGCCACGTTTTCCAGACACTGGGTGAAAATGTTTCCTGAGTGAGGATAGGGGAGGGGGATGAACTGGATTTTGAAAGACCCATGGTGCAGAATGTCTATTCTATACTAGAGGCCTGGTGCACAAATTCGTGCACAGGTGGCATCCAATAGGCCCGCCCTGATAGGGGCCAACCAGGCCAGGCTGGGCAGGGGAAGGACATGGAAGGTTGGCGGGTAGGCTCCACCCCTGATTGGAGTGGGAGGGTGATCAGGGGCGGGGCCTACTGTGGGGAGGGCATTTGGCCAGCCCCGGCCCCTGATCGAACTCCCAAAGGGACAATTTGCATATTAGCCTTTTATTATATAGGATACGTGCAATCTCCTAGGAAAAGAATGCTGCATTTCCAAACTCATATGCTTTCAAGTCCACTTGTCTCCATCGTAAGTGCGGCTGTTTGAGCCTCCGTGTCCATGACAAAGGAGATGCTGCTTTGCTGGAAGAAGGCAGCCAGCCATGCCAGGGTGCCACCATCCCACACGTGCTGCCTGATAAGCGCTGGGCAGTCCAGCCTGAGGCCCGCTGGGGGCCGGCTGATAAGACACGTGAAGAAGCAGCCGGGACCAGGGGCGCTTCCACAGGAAACGCTGACAGTCCGGGGCCACTGGAGAGGTCTGGTTCGGGCGAGGCAGCTGTTTGGGAACCTAAAAACCCTCCGAAGCCCCTGGAGACGCTGCCCCTCCCGGCCAGGTGGCTCTGGGTGGGCGGTGGCCTCAGACTTGCAGCGTCTCTGGAGGAAGAGCCTGGAGCAGCTCAGCCTGCCCATGGACACTGGTGAATCGGTTCCCTAGCAACCAAGCCAGCAGAGGGGACGTTGACTTTGGCTCTGGCAGCTGGGAGTCAGCGCCAGGTTAGCTGCCAACTCCGCCTGTTGCCTTCTCGGATAAAGATCCTCACACATTGATAGTTACCCTAAATGCAAACGGCCCGAATTCCCCAGTGGAGAGTGCCAGCTCCTAGAAAAAGAATGCTGAATCTTTTAGTTCTTCTGATTTCCAATTCATTTGTTTATGACGTCAGCAGAGCAGAGTGAATCCAAAGGCAAAACCCAGCCATATGCTGCCTACAGGAGACACACACACCTAAGCTGCAGAGACTAAGTGGCTTCAAAGCGCAAGGGTGGGAAATGAGCCCTGGCTGGTTTGGCTCAGTGGATAGAGCGTCAGCCTGCGGACTGAAGGGTCCCAGGTTTGATTCCTGTCGGGGGCATGTACCTTGGTTGCAGGCACATCCCCAGTAGGAGGTGTGCAGGAGGCAGCTGATGGATGGTTCTCTCTCATCGATGTTTCTAACTCTCTATCCCTTTCCCTTCCTCTCTGTAAAAAATAAAATACATTTTTTTAAAGTGTAGGAAATGATTCTTTGAGCACATCACATCACAGAAAAGCAGGCACAGCCACACTCTGTCTGACAAATAGATTTCAAGACAACAAAGGCCACAGGAGACAAAGATGGACACTTCGGAATGATTAAGGGACACTACAGTGAGAAAACATACCCGTTTTAAAATGACTCTCCTCTTCCAATATCCTCAGCTCAGAAGGTGTAAGTGTGTCATCCTTTTTTGTTTTTTAACATAAAATGGATTTGTTTAAAAATGTTATCTTTATTGTTGAAAGGGTTACAGATGTTTCCCCTCCTGCCATTGATCTCCCTCCCTCCCCCTTTTCTTCCTTATTGCTATGCGGCTGCATTCAGTGTCAGAGAGACACAGCGATTGATTGCCTCCACCATGCACCCGCGGGCCGGCATCACCAGATGAGCACACACGGGGCGTGAAACTGGACCCCGTCTCCGCCACTCGCAGAAACGCTCCTGAACTAGACTGAAGGCTGAAACATGAGACCTGAATCTGCCAAACTCCCAGAAGGAAACGGGGAACAGGTGCCTGACACGGGTCTTGGCAGAGATTTCCTGACTCTGACCCCCGAAGTGCAAGCCACAAAATAAACAATAAACAGGTGGGACCACAGCAACCTAAACCCTTCTACCCAGCAAGAGAAACAATCCTATGGGATGGGAGGAAATATCTGCAAATCATATATCTGAGGGAGTTAATATCCAAAATATCCAATTCTATAAAGAACTCATACAACTCAATAGCAAACAATCTACACTAATACAAGAGAAGGATGCAAACTGACAGTACCTTTGCAATGCCCATCAGCCAATCAGAAGTGAGTATGCAAATTAACCCAGCAAAGATGGTGGATTAATTTGCATACACAGGCACCAAGTGGCTGGGGGTGAGGTGGGACGCCTGCATCGTTGCCATGGTGATAATGCAGGTGTTCGGCCCTGCCCCAGCTGCTCTGGGCCTCTGGGCAGCCTGGGAAGGCGGAAAGGCAGCTCTGGCCCAAGTGAAGGTGGTGCCAGCAGCCAGAGGAAGGAAGGCCCATTCTTGCACAAATCTTCGTGCATCGGGCCTCTAGTAAATAAATCAATAAATCAATAAATCAATAATAAATCAATAAATAAAATAATCCAATTAAAAATAGACAAAGGAACCATGCTGTTTTCTATACTGGCTACACTAAAAGATCTCTCTCTCTCTCTCTCTCTCTCTCTCTCTCTCTCACACACACACACACACACACACACACACACACACACACGATGAGTAATCCAACCAAGTCCTATTCATACTCTAACCCAGGATCCTTTCTGGCACAGGAGCGGCACAAACAGTAGATAAAATTCCCCCTGTCTTTTAGAGCAATGAAGGAGGATTGAAAATTAATCAGTGCCAGTAGACAAAAATGGTAATCAGTTTTTAAAAAACAAGTGCAGTAGATAATATGCAGAAAAGATCCGATCAGCTTACTTTCATCATCCCTTTAATAATTCCCATGTGAAGACTTAATTTCCTGTTGCCAACGCAGGAACAACACAATGCATCATGGTGCAGAGGGAGCACTGCTGTGTGAATCCAGCCGCTCTCAGACGCGTGAGCAAAATGAAGAATTGATTTATTAGGTCACCACAGTGGGTTGGTTTGTTACACATCAATTGATCACCTGAACGTGCCCCAAGCCCTTCACCCAGAGGAGCTCTCAGGGTAGAAGGCAACTTCTCTCCCAGTCCCTCCATTTCTCGGTGACTTCACCATCCGCCTAGGCTTGAAACATCCAAAGCCATTTGGTGCATATTTTTTCCTCACCCCCCAGGACTGGTCAGTTGCCAAGTCTTGTCAGTTCCACACTGCTTGTCGCTGCTCCCTCCCCTCGAGGCTCACTGCCATCCTCCTGCTTTCCCTCAGGCCTGGATAGTCCTAAATTCTCTCCTGCCTCAAGGCTCCCTCATTCCAATCCCCTGGCCTCTAAATCTGCATTGGTTTTCCAAGCCTAAACACTAGCATTCAATTCGTTCCTGGCTCTTACCTTCCTGTAATGGTTAATTGTATGTGTCAGCTTCGCTGGGTGCCAAGATATTTGCTCAAACATTATTCTGGATGTTTCAGGGAGGGTGTTTTTTTGGATGAGATTAACATTGAAATTGACAGACTTTGAGGAAAGCAGATTGTCCTGTAATTATGGGTGGGCCTCACTCAATTATTGGGTCGGCAAGTAAGTAATTGCGGGTTTCACACATATATGGCTTCAGTTGAATTTTTAGGTTTGCAGACGTAGTAAAAATGTAAAACACATTTTGTTATTTGATAGTTGGCTATTCAGCTGTTAATCAGTAAAAAAAGTTTTTTGATCTGTTTTGTAGTTTTCGTTTGGCATTCGTTGAAAAATGGAAAATCAAAAGGAACATTTTCGTCATATTTTGATTTTTTATTTCCACAAAGGGAAAAACGCATCGCAAGCTCATAAAAAGTTATGTGCTGTTTATGGTGACGAAGCCTTAAAAGAACGGCAGTGTCAAAATTGGTTTGCCAAATTTCGTTCTGGTGATTTTTCACTCAAAAATGAAAAACGCTCTGGTTGTCCAGTTGAAGTTGATGACGCCCTAATCAAAGCAATAATCAATTCGGACTGTCACAGTACAACACGTGAGATTGCAGAGAAGCTTCATGTATCACATACATGCATTGAAAATCACTTAAAACAACTTGGCTATGTTCAAAAACTCGATACATGAGTTCCTCACAAACTGAAAGAATCACAGTTAACGCAACGCATTAGCAGCTGCGATTTGCTAAAGAAACGTAATGAAAATGATCCATTTTTAAAACGACTGATAACTGGCAATGAAAAATGGGTTGTTTACAACAATATCAAGCGGAAAAGATCGTGGAGCAGGCCAGGTGAACCAACTCAAACAACATCAAAAGCTGATATTCAACAAAAGAAGGTTTTGTTATCAGTTTGGTGGGATTACAAAGGAATTGTCTACTTTGAACTCTTACCACCCAACCGAACGATCAATTCTGATGTCTACATTGAACAACTAATGAAATTAAACAATGCAGTTGAAGAAAAGCGGCCCAAATTGACAAATCGAAAAGGTGTTGTATTCCATCATGACAATGCAAGGCCACACACATCTTTGGTCACTTGGCAAAAATTAATGGAGCTTGGTTGGGATGTTTTGCCACATCCACCATATAGTCCTGACCTTGCACCATCTGATTACTTTTTGTTTCGATCTTTACAAAACTCCTTGAATGGTAAAAATTTCAATAATGATGATGATGTCAAATCGTACCTGATTCAGTTTTTTGCTAATAAAAACCAGAAGTTTTTTGAACGTGGGATTATGATTCTGCATGAAAGATGGCAAAAGGTCATTGATCAAAATGGGCAATACATTACAGAATAAAGTTATTTAGTTCCATGAAAAAATTGTCTTTGATTTTCTTTTAAAAATCCGCAAGTACTTACTTGCCGACCCAATAGTTGAAGGCCTTAACAGAATAAAAAGCTCAGCCTCCCCTGCGCAAGAGAATTCTCTAGCAGACTGCCTTTGGACCTCTTCTGCAACATTATTTTTCTTCCCCCAAAGGTAGAAGTTATGTTGACTTCTATCACCATCTATTAATTTTATATGATACTAGAGTCCTGGTGCATGAATTCATGCACCAGTGGGGTACCTCGGCCTGGCCTGTGGGATCGGGATGAAAATGACTCTTAGACATCCCCTGAGGGGTCCCAGATTGCAAGAGGGCATAGGCCAGGCCAAGAGACCCCACCAGTACATGATCGGGGCTGGGGAGGGATGTGGGAGGGCTCCAGGGTGTGTCTGGCCCATCTCACTCAGTCCTGATTGGCTGGACCGCAGCAGCAAGCTAACCTACCGGTCGAAGCGTCTGCCCCTGGTGGTCAGTGCATGTCATAGTGAGTGCTTGAGCGGCCTTAGCATATCATTAGCATATTATACTTTGTTTGGTTGAACAGATGACCGGACACTTAACATATTAGGCTTTTATTATATAGGATAAATGGAATCACACAGTCTGTACTCTTTTATGTCAACTGTGGGGCCTCTGAGGCACAGTCCAGTGAGGGGTTTGCAGGTGGGTGGCTGGGCCTGTAAAGGCTGACCAAGGTCACTGACAAGTACTTGATGAAGGCCAAGGTCAAGTTATCTTGCCAGCTCTTCACCTAGTTAATCTCTAGGTTTCAGGCTCCTGGCTTCCCTCTGGAAGAACTTCTGTTGTGGCTTCATGGCAATGGCCAGCTTGACCCTGCCCTCCCGCAGGAGCTGGGGCACCCTCATGCTCTCTCTCACCCCCAGTTAGGACCAGCCTCCAAATCTCTTTCTACCACATTCTATCTTTCTCCAAATGTCTTGGAATCAGATACCTGATCACAACTCTTTAGCACTGACCACAGTTCCCACCCTCAGGGCCCAGCCTGTAAAGTCACGACTTGGTCAGGGTCTGATAAGAGAGTCTTACCTCAAAGCTTTACCCAGAGACAGGGCACTGACGATGGAGTTCACTCTAATTGGCCCCATGACCAGATTGTGGAGAGTTAAACTTCATTTGTTCGGTCCTCCTTTTGTATGGATTTCTAAAAATCAAAATAACGTTCATTTAGTTTCACATAAGCAGCAGGGGCCTTTCCTACATCTTAATTCAATTCCCCAAATCTTTATTAGGCTTTAAATTGGATTCACAGATACAATGTTTGGAGAATTTTTTTTGCATTGAGATTTGGTACATTATTTGTTCCTGACCTATCGTGTCTAAAATATAGAAATCATTTACGGTCCAGATGATGATCAGACACTACCCTGCATCTCAAAATGCCCTGTACTTTTGTATGCACAGGTGCTCAATCACAAAGTTTAGGTTGGTCTTTCCATACCAGTGGAATAGCCCACGGTATTTTTTATTACAAACAATCTAGTTTCCAGCAACTCCTCTGCTGGAGCTCAGAGGGATTGAATCCAAGTAAGTTCGTGCTCTGGCCCTTTAGAAGGAACACCTGAGTTGGGCCAGCATTGCTCAGTGGTCATCCTATGATCCAGGAGGTCACGGTTTGATTCCTGGTCAGGGCATAGGCCTGGGTTGCGGGCTCCATTCCCAGTGTGGGCAGCTGATTGGCGAATTTGTCCATTTCATCTAAATTATCTAATTTGTTGGCATATAATAGTTCATAACATTACTTAATAATTTTGGTATTTTGTAATGTCAAAGTAATGTTCCCCCTTTAATTTCTGATTTTGGTAATTTGAGTCTTTTCTATTTTTTTTTTTAAGTCAATGTAGATAAACGTTTGTCAATTTTGTTGATCTCTTCAAAGAACCAAAGCTTGGTTTTCATTTTGTCTGTTTTTCTATTCTGTCCTTTGTTGTTATGCTCTAATCTTTATTATTTACTTCCTTCTTCTTGCTTTAATATTTTATAATTTATTTACAGTAGCTCCAAGTGAAGGGTTATGTTATTGACTGATTTGAAGTTTTCTTCTTTATAACATGGGCATTTACAGCTATTAATTTCAACCTGTGCCCTGTGTTCACTGCATCTCATAAGTTTTGCTATGTTGTACTTTCATTTTCATTCCACTCAAAGTATTTTTAATTTACTTTTTGATTTACTATTTGATACATTAGTTAATTAGGAGCATGTTGTTTAATTTTCTTTTATTTGTGAGTTTTCCAAATTTCTTTCACTTTTTTGCTTTCTAATATTATTCTATTGTGGTTAGATAACATATTTTCTATTATTTCAATCCTTTTAAAAGTTATTTCAATCCTTTCAAATGGAGGTTTTCTAGCCTAACACGGGGTCTGATTTGAAGACCGTTTCATGTGTACTTGAGAAGGTCATCTCCAGCTCTTCCGGGTGTTCTCTGGAGGTCTGTTTAGTCTAAAAGGTTGACAGTGCTGTTAAAATCTTCTACTTCCCAGCTGATCACCTGCCAGCTAGCCCTGTGCCTAACTGTTCTCTCCATTACTGGATGCGGCTCTGACGTCTTCCACTATTATTGTCGACTGGTCTATTTTTCCTTAATGTTTGTCAATTTTTGCTTCATGTATTGTATTTTGGATTGTTTAGGTGCATGTATATTAACAGTTGTTATATGTTCTAGATGTATTAATCCTTTTACCATGATAATATATACCTGTTTATGTCTAGTGACTCGTTTTGTTTTAAAGTCTATTATTTCATAGGACTCACCATTCCTCCCCACCCCCAGCCAGGGCAATGACTAATCTACTTTCTATTTTATGGATTTGCCTTGTCTGACATTTCATAGAAATGGAGTCATAGAACAGGTGGCCTTTTTGTCTGGTTTCTTCCCTCTGTACAGTGTTTTCAAGATCCATTCATCCTGTCATATGTATCAGTAACTCATTCCTTGAGACTGTAAAGTAGGTCCATCATCACTCTTAACCGGCAGGCAGCTTAGAAAGGGTCTCAAATACATCAGGGGGCTCTCAGATCTGCCATGAAGAGTCTCAGACATGTCCGAAGGGGCCACAGCTAGAGAGTAAATGTCTCAGACTCATCACAAGCCATCTCAAACGAGTCAGGCACAGCGGCCAAGCAGGTAGGAAGAGTTTCAAATAGGCCAGTGAGTGTCTCAGACTGAAACCAACAGTTTACTAGCCAGGAAAGTCCCAACACACCAAGAAGCCTCACGCTTGTCAGGAAGAGCTGCAGTTAAGTAACCAGAGGCCCCGAACCTATCAGGTGGGGTCTCCCACCAGCCGGGAGGGTCTCCCACCAGCCCGGAGGGTCTCATGTAAGATAGACAGGCTCTTCTCAGGAAGGGCCTCCACTTCAGCACAAGAGCCTCTCACAGGAGGAGCCTCAGTGTTGTCATGGTTTCCAACATGGCAGGCCAATTGCAAACAGTCAGGAAGAGACTCCTCAGGCTGGTATGTGCTTCAGACAGGACAAGAAGTGTCACCAAGAGAAAGGAAAGATCTGAAACACATCGTGAACCATCTGTAACCAGACTGGAAGGTTCTCTCATCTAAGGAAGGGCGTTCAAATCTGTCAAGAAGGTACACACACAGTAGGGGGTTGCCTCAGGGAAGTCAGAAAAGGTGGCTAAGATGTTGCAAAGCGCCTCAAGAATTCGTGAAGTTCAGAGACCGAGAAGCACCAATCAGACCGTCAAACCTCAGAGGGAAGGCAGGGGAGAGTGGGGGTAAGGTGGAGAGATCAACCAAAGGACTTGTATGCATGCACATAAGCCTAACCAATGGACACAGACACCAGCGGTGAGTGGGGGGTAGGGGAGCAATAGGGGGATAAGGACACATGTAATACCTTAATCAATAAAGAAATTTAAAAAAAAGTCATGAAGGATCTCAGACCTGCCAGGATGACTTGCAAATAGTTAGGGAAGGTTCTTGAACACATTAGAAAATTCTCCAATACCTCCAGAGGAGTCTCAAACACCATAGGACAGGACTGGAGCTTAGTAGGAAAGATGCAGAACAGGGGGGAAAAGTTCTCATGCACAAGGAAGCATCACGAACAGTTCTGGAAGTTTCTCGAAGTAGTAAAGAAAGATAATAAACAAGTCACTAGAGTTGGGATTCTCAAGTAAGTTAGACGAGATCTCAAAAATGTCAGAAAAAATTCCAAAACATTTCTAAGATGTCAGGAAGAATCTCAAATAGGAAAGGAATTTCTCAAATCTGTCAGGAATGATTATAAAGACATGAGAAGAGTCTCAAATATGTCGATCCATTACATTCATTTATTTTGTAATTCCTCACTCTTTAACAGTTTCATGGAGATATAATTCACATACCACACAATCCACCCATTTAAAGTGCAAAGTTCAACAGTTTTAGTATATTCATAGAGTTATGCAATTATTACCAGATGATAATTTAAGAACCTTTTCATCATGCCCCAAAGAAACCCGATTCATATTAGCAGTCACTCCCCATTCCTCTAAGATTCCCATAACCTAGGCAACCACAGATCTATTTTCTGTTTCTATGGAGTTTCCTATTCCGGCCATTTCATAGAAATGGAACTGCACAACATGTGGCCTTTGTCTGGCTTCTTTCCCGTCGGATACGGTTTTCAAGGTTCACCCATCCTCAGGTGTTATCTAAAAGCCACCCTCATGAACACAAACCCAGCAGTGGTGGAAAGGGGTTTGTTATAAATAATAAGACATCCATTTCACCTTCATGGCTCTGATGTGGGTGTGTTTTTATTTTATTTATTTTTGTTTCCAGAAACTGAGGACAAGAGACAAAAGATGCTCCCCTTGCTCTTTTTTTAATTTTTTAATTTTAATTTTTATTTTTATTGATTTCAGAGAGGAACATAGAGGGAAAGAGAGATAGAAACATCAATGATGAGAGAATCATTGATCAGTTGCTGCCTGCATCACCCCTACTAGCGACTGAGCCAGCAACCCAGACATGTGCCTTTGACCGGAATTGAACACAGGACTCTTCAATCCACAGGCTGATGCTCTATCTACTGAGCCAAACCAGCTAAGGCCCCATTGCTCTTAATGCTCAGGAAATTCCAAGAGTTTGGGGAGCTGTGAGCTAGGAACTATGAATGAAGACCAAATATATATGAGAAATATGTTTTGGTCATCTGAATAATCAAATATATCTACCTATATATATATATATAAAAGCCTAATATGCAAGTTGACCCCAGGGGAGTTCGACTGGGAGATCGATCACTCACTCGCTATAATGTACATTGACCACCAGGCAGCAGCACAGAATGAAGGAAGGTCCCACCAGCAGTCGGTGGCCGGGGAAGGGAGGCCCTGACCAGCAGCTGGAAGGGCCTGATCGGCCCTGATCACAGGCAAGGCCTGGGGACCTTACCTGTGCATGAATTTCGTGTACCAGGCCTCTAGTATTTTTATAAATCACAAGCATCACAGAAACCAACATCAAATCCAAGCTCTTCAAGAATGTCTGTACACCCCACCACCAAAGCCACAGTGTGGCGAAGAAACGGCTGCAGAGAACCCAGCACTACCAATTTGCTCTCATGGAAATTTCCTTTGCCAAAAGATACAATCATTGGCTGAGTTAAAGTTCCTCTTTTCAGTATATATCAGGCAATCATTTCAGACTTACGTGGCTTAATCATTACCTTAGAAAACAACATTTCCAGTGTTTTTCTATGGAATAGTTCATAAATGAAGTTGAAAGTTTCCCACAAATATTATACTTCATTTATGATCCTTGGTCAACATATCAGTTAGGGTTAGGTCCTACAGGATGTCAATTACAGTGCCCTGGGTTTATTTTTTCCCCATAAAAGGAGCTCAGGGCAGGCACCTTGGGCTGCTGCACGCTACGAGAACCCAGATCTTCTTTCTTAAAAATATATTTTATTGATTTTTTTACAGAGAGGAAGGGAGAGGGACAGAGAGTTAGAAACATTGATGAGAAGTAAACATCGGTCAGCTGCCTCCTACACACCTCCTACTGGGGATGTGCCTGCAACCTGACCGGAATCGAACCTGGGACCCTTAAGTCCTCAGGCCGACGCTCTATCCACTGAGCCAAACCAGTGAGGGCCAGATCTCCTTTCTGACTCTCATCGTCAAGCTTGCCTCACAGCCCAGGAAGGCTGCTCCCGCGCAGCCATTAGTCCACATGCTAAGCAGCAGGCGGGGGAAAGGGTCAGGGTCAGCAAGAGGTCAATCACCCATCATTAGTCCGTTCTCTCCACACAGCTTGCTCAGAGCCTCGTACACTGACTTCTGCTTTCACCTTGGCCGCCAGGATCTGCAGGGAAAGGTGGAAAGCCTTGTCTCAAAGCTGAGCGGAGCGCCTCCCCTCCCCCCAACAAGACAGGTTCTGCTGGGAACGAGGAAGGGAGAGCGAATAGTAGGTTGGCAACTAGCCCTCCGCGCTGCAATCTACGCACCTCAATGGCCACGTTCTGTGGTTTGCACGCTGCACGCACTGCTACATGGAGACAACAGAAGCCATCCTGAGGGTGAGGATGAAGGGTTTCCCTAGGAGGCCCTGGCGGGAGATGGCCAGCCGCAGCCCTGGGTCCAAGGCCTCCCGATGTCCTGCTCCCTGCTGCCTGCCAGCACTGTGCCCTCCCGCTGCCTCTCAGAGCCAATTCTCTTGCTTGGCTGTGGGAAGCCCTCAGTCCGTTTCCATGCGAGACCCCCGCTGTGCCACTCAGCTTGGTACCCCGCCCACATGCCCTCACATCTGATCTGAACGCCTATCCCACTGCCAGTGTCACCATCCCCAGGCAGCCCCCGCCCCCTGCAGGGCCCAGCCTTCCAGAAGGAAAGCATCGCAGTCCTGATGGCTGACGGTTACCATCTTAATTCACGTGTCTATCTGTTCAATGACAGCCCCACGTGCTGTTCACTTTTTCATAAGCAAGGGCACACTGCTTATGTGGAAAGGGCACTGAACCAGCAGGCACAAAACGTGGGATACATCTTTCATTCACTTTTTAAAAAAAATTTCTTTATTGATTAAGGTATTACATATGTGTCCTTATCTTCCCGTTACCTCCCACCTCCCACTTATGTCCTTACCCCCCTGGTGTCTGTGTCCATTGGTTGGGCTTATTTGAATGCATTCAGGTCCTTTGGTTGATCTCTCCCCCTTACCCCCACCCTCCCCTGCCTTCCCTCTGAGGTTTGACATTCTGATTGATGTTCTCTGTCTCTGGATCTGTTTTTGTTCATCAGTTTCTGTTGTTCATTATATTCCACAAATGAGTGAGATCATGTGATATTTATCTTTCTCTGCCTGGCTTATTTCACTTAGCATAATGCTCTCCTGGTCCATCCATGCTGTTGCAAAAGGTAAGAGCTCCTTTTTTACCGCAGCGTAGTAATGCACTGTGTAGATGGACCACAGTTTTTGAATCTGCTCATCTGCTGACGGGCACTTAGGCTGTTTCCACATCTTAGCTATGGTGACTGGTGCTGCTATGAACATAGGGGTGCATATGTCCTTTCTGATTGGTGTTTCTGGTTTCTTGGGATGTATTCCTAGAAGTGGGACACTTTCATTCTTTATTCAACCAATAGGTTACTGAGCACTTTGTGTGAGTCAATCAACAGTTTTACTTCTCTGCACACCCCCCGTTCTCCTTTGACTAAAGTGAACTTGACCGGCCAGGGCAGTCTAGAGCATTTTGAGCAAAATGAGGGGAACCCTATTTCCACATTTGCTTTCTCTTCTGTCCCTGCTTTCCAATCAGTACAAGCGGACAGGAGCCCAAGTGAGAAGTGAAACGCCCCACCTCGCAGATGCCATGTCACAAGCCGTGACTCACATTTAGCCCAGAGATTGTCGCCGCCAGCAGGAGATGGGCTCTGTGAGTGTGCCAGGGCTGAGGTTTTAACATTAATAGTTTAAACGGTGATGATGGTTAAATCTCAGCTGAATTTCTTCTCTCCTGCACTTATGCTTGTTAAAATTCTTCACCGGACTTTGGATGGATGAGAAGATTTGAGTTTTGAATACTTGGACATTTTTCTAAAATTGAAAACTATGCGCACGTAGAACTTTCCCTTTTGAACTTTAACCCAGACTTCCTCTGCTGAGCAGACAGCTGCGCAAAACTTGCACAATCCGGTTGAATGGACAAGTTGTCCTAACCTTTATCCATTTCTCCTTTTGAGTAAGTTGATTCCCTGTTTTCATTTCTCCCATCTTCCTCCTGGGCTTACCCACTCTGCTGGCCACATAGTCGGGAGTCCAGCCAACAAGTGGACAGGGAAACGGGACAAGTTCCCTGCCTAAAGTCTACAGGAGAACGGCTCAGAAGGAAGGCAGAGCTCAGATGCAGGGACTTTCAGAAAAGAGGAGACCACAGCCGGAAGAGCCCCTGGATGACTGTTGGGTCCAGAGGAGCCCCACCACAGGCGCCATCGAAGGTCCTTCAGAGACTGACAGCCAGTGGCCGATGCTATGCTGCTGCTATCTTAGCAAGTCCCGGGGGAAAGCCTCAATTACAAGAGACTGATGGCCGTCTCCAGTAAAATGCTCTTTTCAGTCTATTTCTTGAAAATAAAGAGTAAACAAAATGATTAATTTATTCATTTGACAAATATATCTGAAGGTCCAATTCAATATAATCCCTGTGCCCAGCACTGGGAATACTGAGTGTGAAAGGTTTTCATGGATCCCATGGCTGAGACAGAGAAGTGACTAATGTTGAGAGCCGTGAAGGGTCTGTGTACACACACACATACACACACACACACAAAATAGAATACTATCCAGCCATAAGAGAAGGAAATCCTGCCATCTGCGACAACATGGACAGACCTGGAGGGCATTACGTTAAGTGAAATAAGTCCGACAGAGAAAGACAAATATCGTGTGGTCTCACTTATATGTGGAACCTATAACAGCAACAACAAAACCAAACTCATCGAAAGAGATCAGATTTGTGGTTATGAGAGGCAGGGTGTGGGGGTGGGGGTTAGATGAAGGGGGTCAAAGGTACAAACTTTTTGTTATAAGGTAAGTAAGTGCTGGGGCTGTAATGTATGTGCAACATGATGACTATAATTAACACTAGAGTATGGTATATTTAAAAGTTCCAAGAGAGTCGATCCTAAAAGTTCTCATCACAAGAAAAAAAAAATTGGAACTATATGAGGTGGCAGGTGTTAATTAAACTTAGTGTGGTAATCATTTTGCAATACATGTGTGTCATCATTATGCTGCACATCTTAACTGTATACAGTTTAAGTATAAGTGCAGTTATTGTGTCAGTTATCTACACTAATAAAAGAGTAAGATGCAAATTGTACCTTCACGACACCCACCAGCCAATCAGGAGTGAGTATGCAAATTAACCCAACAAAGATGGCAGGTTAATTTGCATACATAGGCACCACCCCAGCTGCTCTGGGCCTCTGGGCAGCATGGGAAGGCAGAAAGGTGGTTCCGGGTTGGAGTGAAGGCGGTGCTGGCAGCCAGGGGAGGGAAGGGCCATTCTTGATGAATCTTCGTGCATCGGGCCTCCAGTATCTCAATAAAGCTGAAAAAAACATTTAAGACTGCAAAGGGTCTGAGATTTCCCCCCATTGACTTGCCACAGTTTCTTGGGTGCTGGTAGGAGATGTGATTTCTGGGCTAAAGGCAAAGAGTGTTCTTACTCATGGCACAGCAAGCAGCATGAGCATGAATGTGCTGCATCAGTTCCCCTTGTCCCCAAGTCTGCTGAGGGTGCTGTGGACAGGCTCAGATGAAAGCCTGCATTCACAGTGGATGGCATTACAGGAGAAACATTCTAAGTTAGGGAACCTGAATCTTTTAAAAAATATATTTTTATTGACTTCAGAGAGGAGGGGGGAGGGAGAGAGAGAGAGAAACGTCAATGATGAGAGAGAATCATGGACCGGCTGCCTCCTGCATGCCCCACACTGGGGATGGAGCCCACAACCTGGATATGTGCCTTGACTGGGAATCGAACCGTGTCCTCCTGGTTCACAAGTGACACTCAAATACTGAGCCACACCACCAGGCCGGATCTTTTATAATAGTTAGGATGCTTGCCTTTTGCTCTGCAGGGAGATGCCATTTCTATTTTCCAAGCCTGTTAGCTATACCAAAACCCAGGAAGACAGATGGAAACAATCCAAGGCCAGTCTAGATCTGCCAACGGCATCCACTCCCAGGCATGTGACTGAGCCTCCGCAGATAGCAGGGCCGCCTGTCTGGCCTCCCGCTGACCCAGAGATGTGAGCAGTAAGCTGTGTGGCACACCACTGCGGCTCTTGGGTTGTTACACAGCATTAACACAGCAATAAACAGCTGACACCGTCATCAGCGGCATTTTCATTCTGACATGTCACTGACGCTCCCATTGTAGCCAGAACTCCCTCTGAAGCCCAGAGCGCTTTCCTGCCGAAAAGCCTCCGGCCACAGATCAGTCCGCAGTGGCTCCAAAGTCCTCCCGGCCTGATTCCCACTTTCACTTCCAGCTTCACCTTTCCCTCTCTCCCGCCCATCCTGCTTCTTGCCTCCGACATTCCACTCACATAAATCACACACATTTTTCTTCGCCGAAAAGGGAAAACAAATTCCGTAGGATGCTTTTTAAGATTGTAAATCTGGGAAATACAGAGAAGTACAAAGTGGGTCACAAGACAGCCATCCTCCAGGTATTTTTGCATACACAGTGTATACTAAAGTTAGACACATAAAAACATTATCAGGCGGTCTGAAGATATTTTCTACTTAGAAAACTTGGAGAAATAAAAAAAACCTCTAATACCACCAATAATAATAAAAGATAAAGGAGCACCTAATAAAAGTAGTTACAGTATCTAATTAGTAACTACGTAAATAGTTCATACAAATCAATTAAAAAGTGCATATGCATAATTTAAAAAAAGCAAAGAACAGGAACAATTTGTGAATAGCTACAGATAGCCAAAAACCAGATAAAAAAAAAATATAAGAAACTCATACAACTCAATAGAAAGAAAACAACCTGATTAAGAAATGGGTCAAGTCGAAACCGGTTTGGCTCAGTGGATAGAGCTTTGGCCTGTGGACTGAAGGGTCCCGGGTTCGATTCTGGTCAAGGGCATGGACCTTGGTTGCAGGCACTTCCCCATTAGGGGGTGTGCAAGAGGCAGCTGGTTGATGATTCTTTCTCATAGATTTTTCTAACTCTCTATCCCTCTTTCTGACTCTACCTCTCTCCCTTCCTCTCTGTAAAAATAAATAAATAAATAAATCAATAAAATATATATTAAAAAGAAAAGAAATGGGTAAAGGACCTTTTTCCATGTCTCTGGTTCCACTCTGCTCATCAGTTAGTGTTGTTCATTAGATTCCACACATGAGGGAGATCACGTGATACTGTCTGTCTCTGGCTGGCTTGTTCACTCAGCATGATGCCGTCCAGGCCCCCCCATGCTGTCTACAGGGTAAGGACCCTTCTTTTCACAGCTGCATAGTGCTCCATGGAGTGAATGTGCCCCAGCTGTTTTATCCGCTCGTCTGCTGTGGGGAGTGCAGCTGGAGGAGGACAGAGAGGGTTTGAGTGACTTCCCGCCTCTCAGGGCCAAAGGACCTCTGAGAAGGGGGCACAGTCCTGCAGACACAGCCCCTGCCTTAGGCCGCTGCAGCCTCCCGCACAGCCTCCCGCACAGCCGCCCCCAGCTCAGGTCTCCTCCGGGCGTAGGGGGGCGGTCTAAGCCCTGAAGCTACACGCGATGGAAAGCTCACAGCAAGGCATCTGGGGACCCAGGCATCTCATCAGAAGCCTGGCCCCAAGTCCATGGGCTGCCGCTGTTTGGCATCCTGTGATGAGAAGGCAGGAACGTTTCATTCCAAGAGCCAGCGGGTTTATCTGGGTCCTTTCAGGCTGGTTTCTATGGAGAAGCAGTGTTTGCGTGGAGAGACACGTTTTCCATTAGCTGCAAAGCCCATTGATCCAAACCAGCAAATGAGGGCTTGTCTGTGGCATAAACACAGGGTTAGGACGGACCCAGAGGCAGGCGCTCAGGAAGCCAGGGGCAGGGGGGGCCGGGGGGGGGGGGCAGAAGAGCTACCAGAGAGAGAAATCTGAGAAAAATACGCAGTTTGGGCTTGAACATTGGCCAGGGCAAGCTGGCTGGTGGAGGGCGATACCAAACCAAACCAAACACACAGGAGGCCAGGCTGGGGGGGGGGGGGGGGTTGGGGGGCGCAACCAGGAATACATTGCTGGCCACATGGTCAATATCAACGGAAAGACCAGATCTTCCTGGGGGGGGGGGGGCGCGGGTAGGGGGGTTTGGAGACAGCCGGCCTGGGCAGGTTCAGGGAAAAGAAAATAACGGCGCAGAAATGGCAGAGGAGCAGCTGAGTAAGGAGCCAGCACAGAAAGAGGAGAGGAGAGGGGAGAGGGGGGAGGGGGGAGGGGGGAGGGGGAAAGGGAGAAGGGAGAAGGGAGAAGGGAGAGGGGAGAGGGGAGAGGGGAGAGGGGAAATGGGCCATTCCGAGGAGGCGAGTGCTGGGGTTTGCGGAGAGAGGGTTTTCATTATTCGAAAGGAAGGCCTTCAAATTCTCTGCAGACTCGTCTGGGAATCACAGAAGGCAGGCTCCGAGTCTGCCCCGGGAATGCCTGCGGCCCAGGATTTTCCATCCCATGAGCCAGCCCCCAGGCAAGGCCAGCGGGCAGGATCCTGGCGGCCACTTTGTGTCTTATTTTTTATTTATTGATGACAGAGAGAGAGAGAGAGAGAGAGAGAGAGAGAGAGAGAGAGAGAGAAGAGAGAAGAGAGAAAAGAGAGAGAAGAGAGAGGGGGGGGAGAGAGAAGAGAGAGAGTGAGAGAGAGAGAGAGAGAGAGAGAGAGAGAGAGAGAGAGAGAGAGAAAGAGAGATTTGTTGTCCCACTTATGCATTCAGTGGTTGATTCCTATAAGCGCCTGACCGGGGGTCCAGCTGGCAGCCTGAGTATTGGGACGATGCTCTAACCAGCGAGCTACCTGGCCAGGGCCTGATGGCCATTATTCTAAGTGCTCCAAAGGTCAGGGCGGGGGCAGTGAGGCCAGGGGCAGGGGAGGAGGGGACTCGTGTGAGGCCACGAAAAAGGCATCGGGAGGGAGGAGGGTGGTTGGCAAGAGCCTGTGCCCACCCGGCTGCGGGTGCCAGAGGAGGGGCCGAGTCTTGCCTGTGCCCTGGTCTCAGGGAACTTCACCCCCTGCTGATAGGCTGCTGGATGCCCGCCTGTGGGCGCAGACTTCCCCAGACTTGAGGACAAAGTCTGGCTTTGGGCTGGCCCATCTCAGGAGGCCCAGCCTCACAGGCTGGGAGCCAGGAACAGCATCCATGTTGCTATGGCAACTGGACCCGATCCTCTCCGGGTGGGTTTCCCCTCTGTGGTTAAGGGGCTGCTCTGGGCACAGGGCTTTTCGGAACCCTCTCGGGTGGAGGCCCTGACTCAGTCCTGGGAGGCTCCCTCACAGAAGCCAGGGGCAGGCACCCACCCCTTCCCAGAGCCTGTCACTGCTGCCGCCTGCCCTGTTAGCTTTCTAAGCGGCAGCCATGCCTGAACCCCGCCACACGCTCTGAGCACCTTTAGGGGCGCTCTGTTCACCCACGTTTGGCCTTCCTGTTGCTGCGGCTCACAGGGTTGGCCACGCTCTGCCTCGCTGTCAGGTGCCGGGCTGCCTGTTCACCGGGCGGCTCTCATCTTAGCAGCTGGGTCTCTGTCCAGAGAGCTCGCTGCCCTCAGTGGGGGACAGTAGTGGCTGCTGGCCCCATCACCCCTGAGGGCGACCGATTAGGAAATAGGTGACCAAATAGTCCTCAGCCAATGAGGAACCGGGGGAGGGGCTAAAGAAACAGGCCACGCCCCCTGCCCTCTGTGCTCCCGCACAATAGGCGCCTCCTCTCCAGTGCTATTAAAAGCCTCATGGTCACCCCGCTTCTGTTTCCCAGCGCGTCATCTGAAATTCGGACACGTGAGCCGTTTCTCACACCTCTTTCCCCGGTTCACTTTCCACTCCGCTCCCGGTGCTGCCTGAGACCGCCTCCCCCGACTCTCAAATCTGTGCTCCAGGCCTTGTCTTGGGGTCCGCTTCTGGAAGAGTCCAAACAAAGACAAGAACGCTCACACTGGTAGTCAAGGTTACGGATTTAATTATTTTCCTGAGAAGGCACACCTGCTTCGAACAGCGACATAATGACATACTTTCTATACCATATTATGAGAGGAAAAATGCCAAAGTCCTCCGTGGATAGCACTTCCTGTTTGGGTCACGTGGGCTCTGCTGGCCTTTGAGCTGTTAACAGGTGCTAGGAGATTTGTGGGTCAAAGATACTTAGGCTGAACAAAATGAAGCAGGTTTCCTCTCTTCAGCACTCCTAAAGTCAACAGGAAATGAATGCGCCTTGTACATCTCGAGTGTAGGCTGTATGTTTCCCAAATTCAAAGAACCTGAGAATACCTCTTCCTCAAGAAGCCCTGCTAACAACTCTCGGGAGGCCAACATCTCAGGGAACAGAGCTTAGAAAAGGCCCCGGCGCCCAGCTACAGAAGTGCAGTGAGCCATAATGTTGAGAAGTCCATGGGCCACGTACATGAGGATGCTGCATGTCAGGACACCCGTGTTTTCTCTCATGTCCCAGCCCACTGGAGGGACAGCCACCTATGGGCTGGGCTCCAGTGTCCACATTTCTGTAATTTGTCGCACAGAGAAACTCCTTCCTCCAAGTGCGGTCTGCGGACCAACAGCATTGACATCGTCTAGAACAGCAGGTGCCAACCTTTCGGACCTCATGGACCACCTTGGTCCGCGGACCACCGGTTGGCCACCGCTGGTCTAGAAGCTTGTTAGGAAAGCGGAATCTCCTGTGCTGTCCCACATCAGCTGCATCGGCATTCACATCTTAACAAGAGCTCCAGGTGAGTGCCAGGTACACGGTGAGAGCAGCACTGGCACAGAGGTCAGCTATGCCAGCTCCCGCACAAAGGAGGCGTTTCCCCCAGTGTAACCAGAGAGGGAGCTGTCACCCAACTTCTGCTGGAATATCCCCAGTGGCTGGAAACTCACTACCTCGTTGAATTGCTAGAAGACAGATCCTCTGTTGACCAAAACTTGTCACTCTGTACTTTCTATTCCGGGTTCTGGCTGTGTTTGGTAGGGAATTCCATAAAACACATTGAGCCCATAAGACAAGCTCTTCAGTATGTGAAGTCGACTATTGGGTCTCCTCAAAGTTTTGTTTCTTCCTGGTTAAATGTTTATTCAATTTTCAAATATTTATAGAGCATCAATTATGTGCTGGCACTGTGTTAAGAGCTGATAATCAATGAACAAGGCAGGAATGATCTCTGCTAACATGAAGCTCATTGCTTAAGAAGGGAAACAAAAATACATAAAAATTTACTTATTTTGACTTCTGCTTTTGCAAAGGGAGCAGAAGTACTTTTCCTTACCCTTCCCATTAAGTACAGCTACTCTCCCCCCCACCACCCTGGGTATCTATATATATAAAAGCCTAACGACCAGCCAACTGTCTAACTGTCCGGTAGCTATGATGCTCAATGACCACCAGGGAGCAGATGCTCATCACACAGGCATGGAAACATGGCACAGACTGATGAATCTCAGAGGGAAGGGGGAGGGGTGAAGGCAGGAAGAGATTAAACAAAGATCTTACATGCTTGTTAGACACCTGGTGCATGGATTCGTGCACTGGTGGAGTCCCTTGGCCTGGCCTGTGTCCTCTCACATTCCAGGACTCCTCGCGAGATGTTGGAGAGCCAGTTCCGCCTTGATCCCTGCAGGCCAGGTCGAGGGATCCCACCGGTGCATGAATCCATGCACTGGGCCTCTAGTTATTTATAAAGCAAACACGAGAAGATTCTGAAAGGTAGAGAGAAGGCAGACTAGAAACCTGGGACCCTAGGAATGACTTGGCAATGATTTCCCTGGGTTTTCTTTTTCACTTCATCTCTCCTCCTGGCTACCGGAGAAGCTGGTAACCAGAAGTGCCAGCCTTTACCAGGATATGAAGAGAGGCTCCAAGCCAAGTGGGCAGCGAGGACTTTCATCCCTTGTAGGTGGTAACGAGGCCCCTTTCTCTGGTGTCAGTGGAGATTGTGGGGGGCCACCTCCGCTCCCCAGTCATATAAAGCCCTTTCCCGCCTTGCTGAGGAGACCTGCTGGACTTGACCACAGCTCATGGTAATGAGACCACGCTGTTCTGGTATCAACAGAGACAAAGTGGGGAGCACTAATGAGGTCCCCCTCTATTTCCAGCCAGAATCATTTTAGCAGAGGCCTAATGGGGAACTTAACTTCCACCCCTACCCAGAAGTAACAAGGGGCTCATTCGCCCCTTCCCCAGAGTTAACACAGACTTAGTGGAGAAAGTGAGCATCTGGCCTACTCAGCAACAATGAGGTGCCATCCCCCCTCTCTGGCCAGACTGGTGCCAGAGGAGGCCCATTAAGACACACAATTTAAATAAAATCCAATAGAAGATCTGACAAGGATTAGTATTATCTGACAAGGATTTTGAGGTAGCCATCATAAAAATGCTACAGTAAGTAATTATGAACAGGCTTGAAATAAGTGAAAATAGAAAGTCTCAGCAAAGAAATAGAAAGCCTTAGCAAATAAATACAAGATATAAAGAAGAATCAAATGGAATTTTTAGAATGGAAATAAAAAACACAATGAGGAACTGCCTGTTGACTCAGCAATCCCACTTCCGTGAACATATCCTAAGAGCCCAAACAGCAATCAGATCACACCTGTCAGAATGGCTGTCATCAACACATCAACCAACAACAAGTGCTGCGAGGTTGCGGAGAAAAAGGAACCCTCGTGCACTGCTGGTGGGAATGCAGACTGGTGCAGCCTCTGTGGAAAGCAGTATGGAGTTTCCTCAAAAAAACTAAAAATGGAACTCCCATTTGACCCAGTGATCCCACTTCTAGGAATATATCCCAAAAAACTAGAAATACCAATCAGAAAGGATATATGCACCCCTATGTTCATAGCAGCACAATTTACCATAGCTGGGATTTGGAAACAGCGTAGGTGCCCATCAGCAGGTGAGTGGACAAAAAGCTGTGGTACATTCACACCACGGAATACTATGCAGCGGGAAAAAGTAGGACCTCTTACCCTTTGTGACAGCATGGATGGACCTGGAGATGATTATGCTAAGCGAAATCAGCCAGGCAGAGAAAGACAAATACCAGGATGAGCTCCCTTATATGTGGAATCTAATGAACAAAATAGAACCAGAGGCGTGGACACATGAAACAGACTGGCTGGTACCTGAGGGGAGGGGGGAGACTGGATAAAGAAGGTGAAAGGATTAGCTAAAGAACATACATGCATACCGCATGAATATATGATCTAGAAGAACCAATAAGAAAACTATACAAGGAGATACACTCAAAACACTAAAAATGCAATTCTAAAAAATATTCTAGCTCTGGCCTGTGTGGTTCAGTTGGTTGGGTGTCATCCGTGCAAGGAAAGGTTGCCAATTCAATTCCCCGTCAGGGCACATGCCTGGGTTTCAGGCACATGCCCTGGTAGGTGGCATTCAGGAGGCAGCAAACAATGTTACCCTCTCACATCCCTCCCCCCCTCCCCCCGCTCTCTCTCTTCCCCTCTCCCTCTCCCTCTCTCTCTCCCTCTCCCCTTCCCTTTCCCTAAAAGATCAATAAAATATTTTAAATATATAGTAGCCCAGAGGGAGGCAAGAAAAAGAAAACAGAGACATAAAAAGTAGAAAATGAACAGAAAACAAACAACAAAAAATGCAGACTTAATATTTTACATATCATCATTCACATTACACTTAATGGCATAAGTACACCAATTTCAAGGCTGATTGGCAGATTGGATAAAAAACATGGCTCAATTATGTGTTGTCTTTCAAAATCAACTTCAAATACGATATGGGCAGGTTGAAAGCAAAAGGATGGGAAAGCTATAAAATTCAAACAATCAAAAGCGAGCAGGAGTGGCTATATTAAAATGAGCTAAAGTAGACCGCAGAGAACAGAGAATTACCAGGGACAGAGAGTGACATTACATAACGATAAAAGGGTCAATACACCGAGAAGACAATATTTCTGACTGTGTACTCACCACACTACAGAGTAGCTGAATATGAGACTCAAAAAGTGATAGAACTGAAAGAAGCAGGCAAATGCATGTTTATAGCTGGAGATTTGAACACTTCCCTCTTAACAATTAATTAATAGGGGGACAGAAAATCAACAAGGATGTAAAAGAATGAACACTACCATCAGACGGCAGTCTAGTCAATGTTTGTAGAACACTAGTAGCCCAGCGCACGAATCTGTGTGCCAGTAGCTCTCTGCGGGCCTGGCTGCTCTGTGCCCACTCCCCAGAGGCTCTTCACGGCCCAGAGGCCCATCCACAGCCAGGCGGAGTGCTTGCCTCGTTGCCGGGGCAATGACAAGGGCTCTCACCCCCCCCCCCCCCCCACTGCTCCCTGACCACTGCTTAGAGGCCCTCTGAGGCCAGGGTGGAATGCTTGCCTGGTTGCCATGGCGCCAAAGCAAGCATTCCGCCAGGCCGCTCACGCTGCCCGCTCTCAGCTGCTGCCCCGCCCCCCCCCAGGACTGGGGGACTCTGGTGGGGCTGAGAGGACTGGGCATCACCATCTTGTGGCTAAGGGTGCCACCTTTGTGACGGAGTGATGGTTAATTTGCATATCACCCTTTTATTAGATAGGATTCCACCTAACGAAAGGAGAATACACATTCTTGACAAGTGCCCACGGGACATACACCAGGATAGAACATATCTTGGGCCATAAAACAAAACTTCAGAAGAATTCGTTGACATCGGCGTGTTCTCTGGCCATGACGCATTCAAACCAGAAATGACTCTCAGAAAGGTAGCATGGGAACCTTCAAATACTTGAAAACAAAACAAAACACCTCCAAGCAATCCAAGTGACAGAGGAAGTCACAAGTGAACATTGAAAACTACATGGATGTGAATGAAAATGAAAGTTAAAGCACTCTGTCCAATAGGTTCATGCTGACCCACGCCACCCCAATCAATCCAATAAACAAATATCAAACACACTCTGTCAGCACTGGTGGGACACAGCGACTGATGCTGAGCAGGACAGGGAGGTGGGGAGCTGGAAGGTATGCTGCCCCGGGCTTCAGGGAGGAGTGTGCCATTTATCTGCGTGGAATGCGGCTGTTAAACGCATTCCTGCCCCGCCTGGCCTTGGCTTGGCGTGGTGAAAGCCACGTAACTGGGTTACCCTGTTAACAAATATCTGCTTTCTGCTTCAAGAAATTCAACTGCTGGGAAGACCCACAAATGCGGAAGAGCATGCAGTCACGTCCTTCTGAGACTGGCTTACTGCCTCAGCACGTCTTCAAGGTTCATCCACGTTGTAGCATGTGACAGGATTTCCTTCTTTGTAATGATTGGGATATTCCAGTGAGTGTGTGTGTGTGTGTGTGTGTGTGTGTGCTTTTTCTTTTTAAAAAAAATATATTTTATTGATTTTTTAAAGAGGAAGGGAGAGGGAGAGTTAGAAACATTGATGAGAAACACCGATCAGTTGGGATGTGTTGCAACCAAGGTATATACCTTTGACCGGAATCGAACCTGGGACCGTTGAGTCCTCAGGCCAACGCTCTATCCACTGAGCCACACTGGTCAGGGCTGCTTTTTCTTTTATTCATTCATCTGTTGAGGGGCATTGAGGTTCATGCCTCGTTTTCCTGAGCTCATGTGCGTCTTCATGATGGTGGTTTGTCAGACACTGCGTACACCGCCCCTCCTTTAGGGTCAGTTTTCTGAGACTGGTTTTGGCCTCTGTTTGGGCCATTCCCCTCTATTTCCGGATGCTCCTGCTAGCTTGATGCTGACACTCATTGCTGTTGGGAAAAATGTAGCCACTGATCTCATTCTGTCCGCCGGCTTCGCACAGGGCGAGTCCTTCCCCAGCTCCGTGGCCCGAACCTTTACTGTGGCGTCGCCTCCTTTAGACGGGGGTGGGGGTGAGGGGTGAGGTGGTGGGGGGCGTCTGCCTCTGTACTGGGGTCTTCTGAAGCAGCAGCATGCCATCTGGCTGGTTTTTCTTTTTAAATAAATATATTGTATTGATTTCAGAGAGGAGGGAAGAAGGAGAGAGACAGAAACCTCAGTGAGGAGAGAGAATCACAGATGGGCTGCCTCCTGCACGCCCCACACTGGGGATGGAGCCCACAACCGGGACCTGGGCCCTGACTGGGCATCCAGTGACCTCCTGGCGAGCTGGTAGCTGATTTCCCCAGCAGCCCCCCTACCCCGGGCATGCAGAGTATGCCAGCCCCTCAGCACCCCAAGTGGAGCCAGACAGAAACCTGCCCCTTGGGTGATACCCCAACAAGCCAGAGTGTTGTCCCCCCTTCTCTCTCCCGCCGGAGGGGGAGGCTGCCAGCCCACACTGGCCTCCGTCTGTGGTCCCCCTGCAGGGCCCCTGGAGCAGCAGCGGGCTGCGCTGGTCTCTGTTCTCAGCAGCGCCAGGCATCTCCAGTATGCCAGGTCCCACCCGCTCCGAGATGGAGGCCAGTGCCCGGGGCAGCCCCTGAAAAGCTGCATTGTGTGCGCGTGCACACACACACACACACACACACACACAAGTACACGCACACACACATGCACACACACGAATGCATGCACGCCACTCTTTACTCTCCCCCTACTCCCCAGGGAGAGGCTGCCAAGCTGTCCGGGCTCCGTGCGGTGGGGGCACAGCTCGCTGCTCAGCTCTGGTTTTCTGCTCAGAGGCCTGAGCCCCTGAAAGCATGCAGGGCCTGTCAGCTCTTCGGGACAGAGCTTCCTAAGTCATGTTCTTCCAGAGGCTTCCATAGTGCAGAGGAGCACCATCTGGGCACTTCCCAGAACCCCCTCCGACCCCAGGTCCATTAACTTTACCACCGAGCACTGCAGCTTCTCTGTGTGCTCCTATAGATAGTATGTATGTATATCCTATATACTAAAGAGCTAGTGTGCTAATTAGACGGAGCAACACAACGACCGTCTGGATGTCCTTCAGGACAGCCGTCCAGATGACAGGGGCCTGCCCTCAGGTGGTCCCCTGAAAAGTTAGATTGCTGGGGGTACAGTCTCCCCCCCCGCCCCAAGAGAGAAAGCGGGTGCTGTGCTACAGGGGCGGGTGAGAGGTGGCTGCAGGCTGGCCTGGGGTGCAGGAGCCTTTGAGCTGGCTTCTGGGTTTCCCGGAAAGGGAAGCCATTCATGTACTGATGTTGAATCAGCATCTCCCCCAGACAATGAGCGAGGAGAGGGGAGTATGGGTCTCGTCCTGACGGTACCCCGTGAACCCCTGCCGTGGGGGAGCTTTGCTGGGAGCTCCCTATTTGACTGTCTGAAGTGTCAGCTCTCCACTGCAGCCTGCAAGCAGCTCTGCCAGGCCTGCACCCCCCCCCCCCATCTTTTACAGGAAAAATGACCAATAAATCTCGTCCCTTCTAACACCGCGTGAGCATCTGCTTCCTGGAACACGCACCTCATAAGCAAGTCTGAGCTCAAGGTCTTATGGCCTCAGAGTCTTTGCTCCTGCCACTCAGCTGCCGGGGTTCTTTCCCCACAGCTTACAAAGGGCTCAGCATCTGGAGAAAGGGCTGCACATAGATGATTAAGGAGTCCGTGGACGAAAGATAGTTTTGAGAGGCACTGGGGGTCAGAGGAGCTTCAGCTGAAGGAGCTAGAAAGCTCTCCTCCTTGACCAAGGACCCTGCTTTTATTAAACACAATTTGTCCCAAGGCGAGGGGGGAATATACGCTTCAAAGGGTACGGTATCAAAGCGTAGAACCCAGCAGCATTGTCAGTTTGGGGAATAGCCTACAGCTGTTCAGGCGTTTGGCCAACAGGAGGCAAAAAATGCCCTGAGCTGTCTGGCAGCTAACAATCATCCTATTCAGGTTTGGGGGAAGTGCCGTTTAGCCATTTCCAACAGGTGAACTACCTGTGACTTGACCCTGTTGAGCTCCCCAAGCTTCACCAATCTTTTCGTAAAACTCTTGTAATTATTACCTGCTGGCATTGGTTCTCGGCACTCAGCAAACACCCCCTGGGGAAAGTTCCTCTTTCCAGTGCATCCTCCACCATCAGCAGTTTGCTTGTGGCAAAGACTGGCTGGTTGTCCACCAAAACTATCCATTTTTTTTTCTTGGGAAAATGACTACACTCCACTCTCCAATCTCCCTTGCTGTCACGTGGCTGTCAAAGAAAATACACTTCTTTTCTCCCCTTGACATCTGTAGTGACCCGGGCTGGCTGGAGAGCGCATGATGGACTTCGCGATGTCTGATCAGTGTTCCCTTTATCTGGGTTCTCTCATCTCCAAGGGATCACATTTCAACAAACTTACAAAAAAGGAGCTGGAGGCCAGGTGGAGAGACCACTCTCTCATGGCAAAGGGAGATAGCATCATGCTGGCGAGTGAGGCCTGGCTCAGAGCATCCATTGGTCGAAGAGGGATTAGAGGGATTGTTCATCACCGCCGCCAACTGAGGTAACATTAGTGGTCATGACCGTAGCGCGGCATTGACAGAAGGACCTGAGCTTGCAAGGTCTGTGGCAGGCTTACCTGGAGCCAGCCAGCTGCCCGTGGTGCCCATGAACGCCCAGCCGGCTCCTGTGCGGCTGTGCCATGTGAGGCACTGGCTCTGAACACGGCGAACACTCCTCAGCCTCTCTGTGAGTGACCTGTGCCAGCTCCCGCTGCTCTAACCTGTGCCAAATTCACACCGAAGCTTTCAATGACTTCATAAGCCATGCTCTTCCAGAGGCTTCCATAGTGCAGAGGAACACCATCTGGGCACTTCCCAGGATCCCCCTCTGACCCCAGGTCCATTAACTTTACCACCAAGCACTGCAGCTTCTCTGTGTGCTCCTATAGATAGTATGTATGTATATCCTATATACTATAGAGCTAGTGTGCTAATTAGATCGAGCAACACAACGACCGTCTGGACGTCCTTCAGAACAACTGTCCAGATGACAAAGCTGGGGCTGTGAGGGCGAGCCTCTTGCACAAATTTCATGCATTGGGCCTCTAGTATACTATAATAGTTTATAGCATAATCTCTATGTAATAGCGGACAATGTGACAAAAGTTAATAACCAACCTAAACTTACCTGGAATGGCACCAGCATTTTTGCTGTTATTTTGCTATTATTACTGCTGGTAGCTTGACTTAACATTTCACTTTATTTCATGAGTCACTTTAAAATAAGCTAAGCCGAAACCGCTTTGGCTCAGTGGTAGAGCGTCAGTCTGCGGACTGAAAGGTCCCAGGTTCGATTCCGGTCAGGGACATGTACATTGGTTGTGGGCACATCCCCAGTAGGGGGTGGGCAAGAGGCAGCTGGTCGATGTTTCTCTCTCATCGACGTTTCTAGCTCTCTATCTCTCTCCCTTCCTCTCTGTGAAAAATCAATAAAATATATTTAAAATAAGCTAAGTTGACATGGCCAGTATGCTCAGGGGTTAGAGCGCCAGCCTGCACACTAAAGGGTCATGGGTTCAATTCCCAGTCAAAGGCATATACCTGGGTTGCGTGTTCAATCCCCTGCCCCAGTCAGGGTGCATTCAGGAGGCAACAAACTGATGTGTCTCTCTCACCTTGATCTCTCTCTCTCTCTCTCTTCATTCCTCCCTCTCTTCCACTCTAAGAATCAATGGAAGAATATCCTTGGGTGAGGATTAACAGCATCAACAAAAAGCTGTTTATTTACTCATATGTTTGGCCAATTTGAAATTTTTATTTTTTTCCTCTCTGAATTACTCATACATTAAGGAGACCTTCCATTTATGTACAATTCCGTGAACTGGCAACCATAGATTTGTGTAATCACCACCACAATTGAGATACCGAATCGTTTTCTCACCCCCAGGACTTCCTCACGCTGCCCCTTCTAGTAATTCCCTCTCACTTAAGCGCCACTGCTCTGTTTTCTGTATCTTTAACTTTATATTTTTGAGAGAAAAAAATATAAAAAATAGAGAAATATGCTAATTAACCGGGACACTGTAATGGGTTGACCGGACAGAAAGAGGTTGGGTGTCAGGGGGCGGGGCTGCAGGGACCTCCGTGCCTGTGCTGGGGGAGGGCCTGATAGGCAGCAGCCACGGCTGCTTCAAGGGCCGGGAGGGAGGCAGGGTTGGACCGGCCACTCAAGAATGGGTAGCACCGGGTGATTTCGAATCGTGCGCTGGCTCCTAGAGTAAATGCCACAGGACAAATTGTTAAAAATCGGGACTGTCCCCCCGAAAGCGGGACGTCTGGTCACCTTATCCTAGTGGAATCACACAGTAACACAACCTTGTGAAACTGAGTTATCTTACTCAGCACAATGCCTCTGAGATTCATCCAAGTTTTTGTGTGTATAACAGTTTATTCCTTTTTACTGCTGAACGGAATTTTATTAGGATGCGAGTACCACATTCCGTTTGTTCATCCATTCTCGGGTGGAAGGACTTCTGGGTGCTTCCAGTGAGTGCAAAAAGAAGAGAGAGGACACAAAGCCAGTGTACGCGGTTTTGTGTAAGCGTGACTTTTCATTTCTCGGGAAAGGCTGACAAACACCTTCCACACAGGCCCAGGTGACAAATAGCGGAGGCTTGGTGAGTCACGTAGAGGCTCTGGAACAGACTCCTTTTAAAAACCCTCTTTAGCATTGCAAACAGCATTCTTAGCCTGCGGGTCACACAAAGGCAGATCCTTGACCGGAGGTGACCTGCTTGTGTTTCGTGGCTCCTGCTTTAGGGCAAATACCTGGGAGCGGAGCTGTTGGGACAGATGGTAAGTGTGTGTTGGATTTTATAAGAAAAGACTGCGTTGCTTTTCAGAGTAGCTGTCCTGTTCCGCGTCCCTATGAGCGGTATATGAGAACCGCTAAAATGTTGCTGAAAAAAGCCATGGGCCTTGAAGAAAGGCTTGAGAAAAGTGAGCAAAATGAATGAGACTGTAATAGTTTTCCTAAGTTTAAAAGGATTAAAGAGAAAACGACCTATAGAGAACACAGGATGTATACCAGATCTGATTGCTGTTGCTGAATAAAAGAATAACATGGAACAACTTCACCCACATTTTCAAATATGTAATTCAAGAGCTTTCTAGAGATAAGACTCGAATTTTAGCTTGAAAGAACAAACCTGTCTCAGATTAAATTGATGCTAATATAGTAACTTCAACACCTATCCTAATTCAATTAATGAACATCAGAGATACTATGAGAATCCTTGCAATGAAACCAAATCACTTAAAAATGGGGAAAAAATTCATCCATCTCCCAGCCTCTCTATAATAGCACCAATCTTAGGAGTTGGGGGAATAAGGCGTACCAAGTCTGCAGGGAAGGAGTGTGCCAAGCCAGACTGCCATTCTATCTAATGAAGAGGGAATATGCTAATTGACTGCCATGTCCTCAAAGATGGTGACACCAACAGCCACAAGATGGTGGTGCCCAGTCCCCTTAGCCATGCCAGAGTGGCAGGTGTGTGGCAAGGCCGGGCCTGTCCCCAGGCAGGCCTGGCCTTGCCATGCACCTGCCTCTAGGGTCCCCCAGCTGCCCTGGGCTGGCCCGAGGTGCAGGCAAGCCTTGAATGGTGGCTGCCCAGGTGCCTAGGGCTGCCCGAGGTTCAGGTAAGCAGGGCCGGCTGAGGCTTGTGCTGCCAGCAGTGGCAGCAGCAGAGGTGTGATGGGGCCGCGCCTTCCCCTGATTGCTGAGTCACCTCCCACCCCTGAGGGCTCCCGGACTGTGAGAGGGGGCAGGCCGGGCTGAGGGACCCACCCTCCAGTGCATGAATTTCCAAGTATAATGGCCCAAGCAGCAGCTTTTCTAGTTTCCAAGTGCCTTTCTTGAAGACACAATGGTCTGATAGATTTCTACCAACAGATATAATAAGAAAAATGACAAGGAGTGATCAATGGGCCCATTAAAGACTAAAGCAACTACAGAAAGAGAACAGCATATAAATATTATATATACCATGATCATCTAGATAGAAATAATAACATAGCCAACCACATTCTGGAGATCCGAGAGGGGGAAACATGAAGGCAGTGTGTAAGTGTGCCAATTTCCTCATCTTTCAAGAACTATTTAAAGCCAATGATAGAAATGTATTTTTCTCTGAAGCTGTAAGTTCCCTTTAAGAAACTTGTTATATGTAGAAACTAAGAACATTTACTTTAATATTTTGTTAAATGACTAGATTTACCAAAGGTAGTACAGAGTATTCCTGCATGTTCCTCACTCAGTTCTCCCTAATGCTAACATCTTACATAATCATTGCTATGGTCTGATTGGCTGTGTCCCCTCAAAATTCATCTGTTGGAACCCTAACCCCCAAAGGAGAAGCTATTTGAAGATGGGGCTTAAGTCGTGACAGTAAAGCTCTCAGGGGTGGGATTAGTGCCATAAAAAAGAGGCTCCAGCCTGGCCAGTGTGGGTCAGCGGTTGAGCATCGACCAATGAACCAGGAGGTCACTGTTCAATTTCCGGTCAGGGCACATGCCCAAGTTGTGGGCTCCATCCTCAGTAAGGGGCGTGCAGGAGGCAGCCAATCCATGATTCTCTCTCATCACTGATGTTTCTATCTCTCTTTCCTTCTCCCTTCCTCTGTGAAATCAATAAAAAAAATAATTTAAAAAAAGTGGCTCCAGAGGCAGTGCCCTCGGCAGTCCTGGTCAGTCTCCTGCTTCCACAGTTTTTAGACAGAACAGGCCCCTTCTCCCAGCCTCCCCTTCTCCCAGCCTCCAGACACTCTCCTGCGTCTTATCCAGCCAACACATGAGGTGTTTGTATTTTAATTTTTATTGTTGTTATTGTTTTTTAAATTATTGTTTAAGGTTTTACATATGTCTCCTTTTTCCCGATTGACACCCCCCATCACTCCCACCCCCAAGGGCAAGCCCCCACTGCCTGTCTGTGTCCATTGGTTATGCGAATAGGCATGCACACAAGTCCTTTGGTTGGTTTCTAACTCTCCTCCCCTTTCCCCCATGCCGCCATTTGTCTCTGGATCTATTTAAAAAATATATATATTTTATTGATTTTTTACAAAGAGGAGGAGAGAGGGATAGAGAGCTAGAAACATTGATGAGAGAGAAACATCGACCAGCTGCCTCTTGCACACCCCTTACCGGGGATGTGACCGCAAGCAATGTACATGCCCTTGACCGGAATCGAACCCGGGACTCCGACGCTCTATCCACTGAGCCAAACCGGTTTCGGCTGGATCTATTTTTGTTCATCAGTTTATGTTGATCATTATATCCCACATGAGTGAGATCATGTGATATTTATTTTCTTAGACTGGCTTGTTTCACTTAGCTGCTTAGCATAATTCTCTCCAGTTCCATCCATGCTGTATGGAGTTTCCTCAAAAAACTAAAAATGGAACTGCCATTTGACCCAGTGATCCCACTTCCAGGATGTATCCCAAGAAACCAGAAACCAATCAGAAAGGACATATGCATCCCTGTGTTCATAGCAGCACCAGTCACCATAGCTAAGATTTGGAAACAGCCTAAGTGTCCATCAGCAGAAGAGTGGATCAGAAAACTGTGGTCCATCTACAAAATGAAATACTATGCTGCGGTAAAAAAGGAGCTTTTTTTTAACTGCACTGGGTTTTTCTGCCTTAACTCCTTATTGCTGAACAACCCTGAGCTCCCCAATTCGTCAAATTATTCCCCCAGGTGGAGGCTGAGGCCAACCCCTCGGCCCCCTGCCTCTGCGGCTCCACACCCACCTCGCTCTGGGCTCCTGTTTCCACCATGAGGATGTGCTCTGTAGGGCTCTGATCCTTCGGAGAGCTGGCGGAGAAGAAGCGGAGGGCGCTGAGTGTCTCTTAAAGCACCAACCCAGCGCATGGCCGCATTCTCTTCCAGGACGTGCTGAGGCCTCCCAGGAGGAGTGGGCAGAGCTCAGGCCGTCATGCCAGCAGCCCTGGCCTAGGTCAGGAGCTGAGCCAGGCCCTGCTGGAGCTGCTGCTCTGGTTCTACCCACACAGAACCACTTCCGGGGCGAGGAGGTGAAGCTCACCAACAAGATGGGCCACACCTGGTCACAACCCAGGCTGCCGGCCCAGGCTGGGCTGGGCGAGTGTCTCTTCAAAAGGCTCCCCCTCAGGCACGACCAGGACCTGTGGAGCCTGAGGCCTTTGAGGGGCCCTCTGCATCCCCTGGTGACTGGCTTTAACCTAATCCTCTCCTGAAACTACTGGCCATTCTTTTAACCAGCCTGAAGCCCCAATAAAGCTTTTAGCAGGGGGAAAAAATGACTCCAGATCTTGGATTTCTGGTCTCCAGAATGGCAAGAACCAAGTTCCTGTTGTTTATAAGCTCCTCAGTTGGCGGTATTTTGGTATAGTAACCCAAAATGAACCTTGGTCCATTGATCAAAATTAAGAAATTAACATCGGTACAGTACTTAAAACTACAGACATTAATTGGATTTTCCCTTTTGTCTTTCAATATCTGATCCAGGATACATCGAGTTAGTTATTATGGCTTTTTCATCTCCTTCAATCTGTGACCATTTTGTGGTCTTTGTCTTTAAGAAGCATTTCTTTTCAAAAACTTATCATGGAAAACTTTAAACATACACAGCAGTAGAAATGATAACACAATTCTCAATATGTTGCCAATCTTGTTCTATTCAGCCACCACCCCAATATTTTTTGCTGTTGGAGTGTTTGAAGCAACATCCAGATCATATACTGTTTCAGGAACATCTTTACCTAATATAGACTGCAAATACTAGAAATACCCTGCCACTATTACACCTTAGAAAATGACCAGTAACTCCTGAATAGAATCTCATCCCTGGCTGTATTCAAAGTTCCAGAATTCTCTCCAAGATAGTATTTGCAGTTCTTTGGTCACATCAGGATCCAAGCAAGGCTCATATATGGTATTTGGTGGTTACGGCTTTTATTGATAAGTTTCTTTTGTTCTATAACAGCCCCACCTCTCCCCCCATACCATTGATTTGTTAGAAAAACTGAATCATTTATCCCATAGGCCAGTGGTTGGCGAACTGCAGCTCTCGAGCCACATGTGGCTCTTTGGCCCTTTGAGTGTGGCTCTTCCACAAAATACCAAGGCCTGGGCGAGTCCATGTTGAAGAAGTAGCGCTAGAAGAAGTTTAAGTTTAAAAATGTGGCTCTCCAAAGAAATTTCAATCGTTGTCCTGTTGATATTTGGCTCTGGTGACTAATGAGTTTGCTAACCACGAGGTCTAGAAGATTCTGTACCTCCCATCACATCACAACGAGAGGTAAATAATGTGTTGTTTTCCTGGTAGTGATGCTAAAATTGATTAGAGGGATCAGGTCATGTTGGCCTGACTCATTCATTATACAGTTTCCTATCAATCTTTCCCCTAATGGTTTTAGAAGCCATTTTTGATCATCCCTAAGATCCATTATTTTATTAGGATGAAAATGATGATGTTCTTATTTTATCATTATTCTGCGTATTAACTGGAATTCTTGAAAAAAGAAGAGCATTCTTCACCAACTATTTGATTACCTAAAAATTTAGCATATATACAGGAAAGGCAGGATGTTTGATTCTTTCTCTTTTAAAAAATACATTTTTATTGATTTCAGAGAGGCAGGGAGAGCGAGTGAGCGAGAGAGAAACATCAGTGATGACAGAGAATCATTGATCAGCTGCCTCCTGCATGCCCCACACTGGGGATGGAGCCTGCAACCCGGTCATGCGCCAAGACTGGGAATTAAACCCTAACTTCCTGGTTCATAGGTTGAGCTCAACCACCAAGCTACGCCAGCTGGGCTGTCATTTTTTAGTATCATTGTGAACTCATAAATTTTCAGAAATGGATGTTTATTAAGCAATTGCAATATTTCATCATTTTGATGCTCAAATGGTCCCATCTTAAACCAGTGGGAGGACCTTCCAATTGATGCTCTTTGCCACAACCCCAGTAGTACTGATTGTGTAACGCCGGCACAGCCAAGGGTGACCCTGAGAGGGGGCGGTGGAGGATGGAGAAAAGACAGACAAGAGAAAAAAGCTGGGTCTCGGTGGGATGCTGTCCTCTCTGATGGAGAGACAGTGACAGCGCTGTGGACCACAAGCCGTGTCTTTATTTTACAGTCGATGCCACGAGGCAAAGGGCGTGGCCAAAATGTTTACAGCATCCTGGGTTTCCATCCTCAACTACATGAACCTGAACTCTATCAAGCCCACGTTACTCAGGCACGTGGGGCCACGTGTCGGGGCCACGTGTCCGGACCACAGGTTCCAGCTCACAACCATAGCTGTTGGCTGTAACTGTGCTGGAGGCTCTGCCCTCCACGCTGGGACTTGCATGAGGCCATGAGGACTGTGCCCTCTCATCAGTCCGAGGCTTGAACCTGTCCAAACTCTGTGGCCGCTCTCCACAACTGATAGTTTGTGTATTTTGTCCGCTTCCTACCTCACTCATCTCTCTAAGGAGTCTGCTTTCCTTTAAGTGAGATGGTGTTCAGAGGCCCCCATTTGGGTATTGATGTATTCACTGCTCCCAAGTCATTGTATCTTAAGCCTTGTCAGTGTATAAAGCTCAGAGATGCAATTTGGAGTGGGGGGACCCCTAAATCATAAAAATTGATGATTAAAAGCCTTATACTTAAAGTACTTGACTTTATGTTAGCATTTCTCTTTTATCTTTTATGGAAAATATTTATTCCTACCAACATTAATATAATTATTAATTAGGCTTATCCTGTGTGTGTGTGTGTGTGTGTGTGAAAATAGCAATACTACCGTTACTAAGACAACTGAAAGTAGTTTAAGATTTTTTTTTCTTTATTCACATACGCTGGCATCCTGGTATAGTTAACAACCGAGTTGGCACGAACCAGGCCCAGCATGCCAGCCAGCTGTGGGCTGCTGTTCTTCTAGCAGTGTAATACTTGCCTAGGCATACGACAACCCAGGCAGCTGCTACAGCTGGGGGTTAAGATTTGTTTAGAATACTTTGGTGTTTGCTTGTTTGTTTTAAAATGTATCTTATTGATTTTTAACAGAGAAGAAGGGAGAGAGAGTTAGAAACATCGATGAGCTGCCTCCTGCACACTCCCACTGGGGATGTGCCCACAACCAAGATACATGCCCTTGGCCGGAATCGAACTTGGGACCCTTGAATCCTCAGGCCAGTGCTCTATCCACTGAGCCAAACCGGTTAGGGCTGTACCATGTTAATATTAAAATATTACATTTCCCTAGCAACTCTGCTCCTGGAAATCTTCCATAGGGAGAACGTGCTAAGAAGCAAGGACATGTGTAAAAGGATGCTTTACTGCAGCATTGCTTATCGTAGTTGCAAGAAAAATGGGACACCACGTGACAGCCTGTCGGTAGAAAGACAATGGTACCCCCACGCCATGAAAATTATGCAGCTATTACGAAGGATGCATTAGGGCACGAGCGTGTTCCACGAGGAATTATGAATTGAACAGAAAACAAAAACTGAGATGCAAAATTGGCAGCACACAAAAAGGAATACATTTGAATATCATCATTTTGCAACCTCTAATGAATGAATGGATCTGGGCATCAGTCACCATGGCCACAAACATCACAAAAATTGTCAACCAGACCTCGTACTTTCTAGGAAGACTGTACCACAATCTATCAAGTAGTGAGAAACATTGGACCTGAGTCTGATTAAGCCTCTGGAGCCAACTGTAAGCTCACAGGAAATACAGAGGAGAGGGAAATACAGAGGAGAGGGCATGGAAAAGTAGACCCTGGGAATAAAATCACCAAAATCTAGACTGTGGGACATGCTGCAGGAAAAGGTATTCGTCTTTCAACAAATAAATTGCCAGAAAAAGAAAAGTGATAGAGGGGAAAGTTACACATTTAAAAGAGAGTCAGAAGCATATGCAACGGTTAGCCCTCATTTGGATCTTGATTCAAGCTAACAATTTTGTTTTTAAAAAGCCATGTATAATATTTATCGGAAATTAACTTGGAAATCTGACATTGATTGGATATTCAATGATATTCAGGAATTATTTAATTACTTTATTTTGCTAATGGTTTTTGGTTTAAAAAGAATCCTTATCTTTTCGAGTTACCTGTGAATTATTGACAGGTGAAATGATATGATATCTGGCATTTGCCGCAAAATAATAAGGAAGCACAGAGAGTGGAGATACAGATAAATGAGATTGGCTCTAAGTGGATAATTGTTGAAGCTGGACGATGGGGTATGTGGGGGTCATTATACTATTATACTAGTCTCTCTATTTTTATAAAAATACTAGAGGCCCAGCACACAAAATCGTGTGCGGGTAGGGTTCCCAGGCCTAGCCTGAGATCAGGGCCCTCTTCCGCCTGTTCACCAGTCCCCAGACCCGCCCACCGCCACCTGCCCCAGTTCTCCCTTTGCCATCCAGCGATAGGAGCCTGTGGGCATGGGGGGAGGGACGGAGAGGTGGTCAATGCACCTCATAGCGACTGGTCCTGCGGTCATTCTGGTCGTTATGCCATTATGGTCGCTGGGCTTTTATTATATAGGATGTTTGACATTTTCCATTAAAAAGTTTTCCTAAAATGTATGGGAGGAGTGCTAGATATATTCCCTTTGCCTCTCCAGATCCACTCCCCACCCTTCGCCATGCTCAGTGCCTGGAAGACTGAACTCTGCGGATGGAATCAATGGGCTCCCGCGACCTCGGTGGAGTTTGGAAAATGGGATACCTGCAGAGAATGAAAGGAGGAAGGGAGCTGGGGTTTCATTTCCCAGGCTGCTCTCTGATGAGTCACAGTGAGCTGGCTGCCTCCACTCATCAGCCACAAGTATCAGCTCCTGCCAGGCCCTCCCTACCCGTCTCTTTCTTCTGCCGGTCTCCCTCCCGCCCCAGGTACTTCCCTATCCCTAGTGGCTTCCCTACACTCTGCCCGCACTTTTATAAGCAACCCCTCATTAAACTCTTCTCAAATGACCCAATTTGAGCAGGCCATCTGTGTGGGGTTTTTTTTCTGGGCCCCATCTGATAACGGAAGGTAATCAGCAGCAACAGGAAGAACGAGGGAGGAAGCCCGTGGTAGTGGGGAGGAGGGCCTGAAGTAAGGAGGAGCGACAGAGGGCAGAGGTGACAGACAGCTCAAAGATTGAACAACTGGCAGACCACAGGCACAGGACAGCCAGAACGGGCTCCAGGTGTACACAGCCAGTGCTGACACCGGCACTGACACAGCCCGCTGGTCCCAGCTCTGCTGGAGCTGGATTCAGATTCGCAGGTTAGGATTGGTGGGTCATTTGAACTCACGTTTCCCCAGATGCTGGCAGCCTGCTGGCGAGCGGGCCCTTCAGATTCACACAGCCGGGGGGGTTCTCCGCTGCCAGCAGAGCCTTGGGGCAGATGGAGGGCCTCGGTGGCTTCTGGGAAAACAGCCCTCACATTCTCCCAAGGGAGCTGGGGTGGGGAAGGTAAGTGCTGACACCCTGGTCCCACACAGCAAAGGAAACTGGGCGAGGACGGGGGAGGGGGTGATTCTACAAAGATCGTGTGGTTCCCTAATTACTGAGCCAAAGCTTCTTTTAAAACATTTTAGCTTTCAAATACATGCATTTAGCATTTTATATACCTGAGAGTTGAAGACGGGCCAGCAGTAAAAGGTGTAACCAGAAAGGTCTCCCCTTCAGGCTTGTCCCCATCTGTCCAGCCCCCTCCTTCCCCGAACTAAGCAGCACAGTAGCCGTGCAGAGGTTTTTAAATGTACATGCAAGTACATGTGAGTAAGCCCCGCTGCTCTCCTCCCTTTAGCATGATGTGCGCTCTCTTCTGCTTTCCCCCTTCAGAAATGCATCGCAGAACATCCCATACGGACACATACATACTCATAAGATGACCTAGTGAGTTGGGTCATTCTTCTGAGTAATTAATATTGTGACATTGAAGCTAAAAAATCTCCTGGTTCTTTTGTGTGTGTTTTTTCTAATTGTATTTTATTGATTTTTTACAGAGAGGAAGAGAGAAGGATAGAGAGTTAGAAACATCAATGAGAAAGAAACATCCATCAGCTGCCTCCTGCACATCTCCTCCTGGGAATGTGCCCGCAACCAAGGTGCATGCCCTTGACCGGAATGGAACCCAGGACTCCTCAGTCCACAGGCTGACGCTCTATCCACTGAGCCACACCGGTGAGGGCTCCTGGTTCTTTTGTCCCAGCTACGAGCTGTTCCATGAGACAGCGAAGTCTGTGCCTACCCCTGCTGACAGCAGTGCGGGCTGCTCCCGGGCTTTTCCTGTCACTGACAGTCCCGTGCTGAGTGAATGAATGAGTGAGCAGACGGATGTCCCAATGTCTAACCTGGTGCATGCTCACTTCCCATGTTGGCTAATATGCGGGGTAAACTAGAAGTAAAATCACTGGGTCACAGATCACATGCTCCTGTCATGTTAACAACCACTGCTCACATGACACTGTAGACGGCCACGTCGCAGTGCCCACGGCCTCTTAGACGGCTGCAGCAGGGTGGCTGTCTCCTACCGTTGCCTCCATGGAAGCCAGTGCCCCGTGGGGTCCCTCTACGCAGCTGGGCAATGACACCGCCCTCTTTGATGCCAATGCTCCTGAATCCAGGCCAGCCCTTCTGCATTTGTTTTCCGCGGCTACGCAGCGCATCACCACCAACTTAGAGCTTAAAACAACAGGAATTCTTACTCACAGCTTCGTGGGCGAGGAGTCCTGGCACGGGTAAGCTGGGTCCTCGCTCAGGGTCTCACCAGGCTGCACCCAGGTGCCAGCCAGCCAGGGCCGTGACCTCATCTCAGCTCAAGTCCTCTGCCAAACTCCTACAGACTCTTTTCTTAAAGCCAGAGCGTGAGAGCCCCGTTTTCTCGCTGGCTGCTGGCAGGGCCCTCTGTTAGCATCTCGAGGCTGCCCTCGGGTCTCGGCCCTAGGGCCCTCTCCTAACACGGCAGTGACATCTGCAAAGCCAGCAGGAGAGTCCCCTCCAGTCTGGCATGCTAAGACCTTGTATGATATCACCTAACTGATGGAACTACTAGCCGGTGCCACTCACAGTCCCGCTCCCGCTTAGGGGAAGGGGGTGACAGGGCGTGCACACCAGGGGCAGGAACTCAAGGGGCCAGCTTAGAACCTCCCTCCACACCTTCACTGGCCCCCGAGCCCCGCTCTGCTCAGCTGCCGGCCACAGCCTGTGTTCTGGCTCCTGCTGGCCTGAGCTGCTCCGGGTCAGGGCTCCCCACGGCACCCTCTCTGCCCTGCTGTGCACCGGGCCCCCCCCCCATGCTGAGTCCTTGCCTGGCCTCCCTGTCAGTGTCCTGGTTGCCGGCTTCCCAGCCAGACTCTTCTCAAGACCAAACCATCTCCCAGGCGGCCCTCCGCCGCCTCCTCCAGCATGGACGTCCCGGCCTCCACCAGGCCCTGCAGGCTGTCAGCCCGCCCCTTCGGGGGCAGCACTCAGACCTGCAGGTGACTGACAGGCCACCTGAGCCCATGGCTACCTCTGGCCCCTCCTCCCTCCCGTCTGCCTCTGACACTCAGTTCTGCACGGGCCCACACGGGCTCACAATGCTGCTGTCTTCATGGTTGTGTTTCCAAATGGATTTCCCCCAGATCTTCTCATTCCCACCCAGCCCCTTAGAATCATTACACACTTCCTTCTCACCTGAGCACACATTTCCGGAACCTCTTAGGCTTACCAACAAGAGTTCTGGTTCCAGGAGTCTCTCCCGTCCATCCCCTCCCCCAGCCCGCACTGTCCTACCCACCTCCCCGCCGTGGGAGTTGCCCGGCGTGCCCTCGAAAGAAACTTTGGGCTTGACAAAACTTGTCTTAGTTTTTGCAACTCTGTTTGTAACGCTGGAGGTATTTCCCCCAAAAGAACTATCTTATGACTCACCCGCAGACTATTCCCCCGTAACCACATCTGAGACGACGGCTGTCTTCCCGCAAAGAAAATGTAGATATTTTGAAAATGTGCGTAGATAGGACTGAGGCGTTTTTATCTGCAAATCCCTCTTTGGTGCAGATTAAAACTGTGCTGAGCCCTAGCTGGTGTGGCTCAGTGATAGGGCGTTGACCTGCTGAAGGGTACTGGGTTCGATTCTGGTCAGGGACACATGCCTGGGTTGCAGGCTTGATCCTCAGTGTGGGGTGTGCAGGAGGCAGCCCATCAATGATTCTCTCTCATCATTGATGTTTCTGTCTCTCTCTGAAATCAATACAAATATATTTTTTAAAAACCTGGGTTGATCTTTTTCTCTGTAAATTACTATAGTCCACTTTCACAAACATGCAGGGCACCAAGAGAGATTTCCTTAAAGCATATTTTTATTGATTTCAGTGAGGGAGATAGAACCATCAATGATGAGATGCTGCCTCCTGCACATCTCCTCCTGGGGATGGAACCTGCAACCAGGGCATGTTCCCTGACTGGGAATCGAACCCTTGGCAGTGCTGCGGCGGGGAGGTGGGTAGGACAGTGCGGGCTGGGGGAGGGGATGGACGGGAGAGACTCCTGGAACCAGAGCTCTTGTTAGTAAGCCTAAGAAGTTTCGGGAATGTGTGCTCAGGTGAAAAGGAAGTGTGCTAATGATTCTAAGGGGCTGGGTGGGAATGAGAAGATCTGGGGGAAATCCATTTGGAAAACAACCATGAAGACAGCAGCATTGTGAGCCCGTGTAGGCCCGTGCAGAACTGAGTATCAGAGGAAGACGGGAGGGAGGAGGGGTCAGGTGGCTCGCATGGCTGGTAGCCATGGGCTTAGGTGGCCTGTCAGTCACCTGCAGGTTCATAAGTTGATGCTCAACCCCTGAGCCACGCTGACCAGCACCAAGAGAGATCTTAAGTCCTTTATGTTTGGGACTAAGAATACCAGCTAGACATTAGGCATAAACTCCTGCCTTGCCTTTACTGACGACTCCAAATTTTACAAAGAGTAATATATGGCTGAAACCGGTGTGGCTTAATGGATAGAGCATTGGCCTGCGGACTTAAGGGTCCCGGGTTCAATTCCAGTCAAGGGCATGTCCCTTGGTTGCGGGCACATCCCCAGTAGGGGGTGTGCAGGAGGCAGCCGATCTATGTTTCTCTCTCATCGATGTTTCTGACTCTCTATCCCTCTCCCTTCCTCTCTGTAAAAAATCAATAAAAAATATTTTTTAAAAAGTTAAAAAAAGAATCATCCTCAAGGCATCCATCCTATATAATAAAAGGCTAATATGCAAATTGCCCCCTCAACAGGGAGTTGGACCAGAAGTTCAATGGGGAGTTTGACCAGGGGTGGAGCCAGCTAGCCAACCTCCCTCGTCCCCTCCCCCCAGCCCTGATTGGAGTGGACCACTGGACCCCACCAGTGCATAAATTCATGTACGGGGCCTCTAGTAGAATATAATGGCATTGTTTTGTACTGAATTTAGGTCATTCTTACGAGTAATTAATATTGTGACATTGAAGCTAAAACACATGATTGAGTGAGGCAAGTACTGACATACTCTAGACTTATTTTCCTGAAAATCTCTAGTATGTAAATATTAGTCTCTCTATTAGTGCCACAGTTGCCCTTAAAGAGGTGGCAAATGGCCCTGACTGGTTTGGCTCAGTGGATAGAGCGTCGGCCTGTGGACTGAAGGGTCCCGGTTTTGATTCCGGTCAAGGGCATGTACCTTGGTTGCGGGAAAATCCCCAGTGGGGAGTGTGCAGGCGGCAGCTGATCGATGTTTCTCTCTCATTGATGTTTCTGACTCTCTATCCCTCTCCCTTCCTCTCTGTGAAAATCAATAAAATACATTTTTAAAAAAGAGGTGGCAAACGGTGCCCCTGTCTCCCTCTTCTGATAACTCGCCACTGCACAGTGCAGGCTGTTCCCAGTCTTTTCCTGTCACTAACAGCACACGTGTTTGAGTGAATGAATGCCTGAGCAGATGGATGTTCAAATGTCTGTTTGCAAGCTTTCATCTTGACCTTCTAGACTTCCTGCTCTTTAGGAATCCCTCCCTCCTATTTCTTTTTATATATTTTCTGCAGTTGGTTTTGAGAGAGAGGAAGAAAGAAATCTCCATGTGAGAGCGAAGCACCCATCCGCCGCCTGCACGCCCTCCCGATGGGGATCAGGCAGGAGCCCACGGTGTCCAGACTGGGAATCAAACCAGTGACTTTCAGTGCAGGGAGGACTCACCTTCCCCCTCCTCCCCCTCGAGCCACACTGGTCAGGGCCGCCTTATTTCTTTTACAAATTAAACAGTTTATTCTGAGATCACTGTAAATTTCAATGCAAAAAAGTGATATAAATGGAATCCTACAGTAATAGCCTTTTGCAATTAGCTTCCCTCACTCCACAGAATTCTCCAGAGACCCCCCTCAGTGACTGTGTGCATCAATAGCGGATTTCCTTATTTTTAAAAAATATATATTATTGATTTTTTACAGAGAGGAAGGTAGAAGAATAGAGAGCCAGAAATATCGATGAGAGAGAATCATCGATCAGCTGCCTCCTGCACACTCCCTACTGGGGATGTGCCTGCAACCAAGGTACATGCCTTTGACTAGAATCGAACCCGGGACCCTTGCTCCATCCACTGAGCCACACCGGTCAGGGCAATAGCTGGTTTCTCTTCATTGCTAAGTAGGATTTCATGGCATGGATGTGCCACAGCTTGTCTAACCATCCACATGTTGAAGGACCTCTGGCTGTTTGCAGTTTGGGGCTTTTAGGAAGAAAGCTGCTATGAACATGTATGGACAGGTGTTTGTGTAAACATACGTTTTCATTGCTTTCACAGCCGTGCCCAAGAGTACAAATGCTGGGTCCTACTACAAGTGTGTGTTGAATTTAGTAGAAAACTGATAGGCTGTTTCCCAGGACGGCTGACCTGCTGACATCCCCTCCAAGGCAGGAGGGATCTGGCTACTTTGCATGCAGTGCTGCCACCAGCTCTTATTCTGGCCATTCCCATGGCTTTGCGCGTCCCTGAGGCTAAGGGTGTTGAACGTCTTCTTGTGTGTTTATCTGGCATCTGTATATCCTCTTCGGTGAAAAGTCTCCTCACATTTTTAAAATATATTTTATTGTTTTTTTACAGAGAGGAAGGGAGAGGGACAGAGAGTTAGAAACATCGATGAGAGAGAATCATCAATCAGCTGTCTCTTTCACGCCCCCTACTGGGGATGTGCCCACAACCAAGGCACATGCCCTTGATCAGAATCGAACCTGGGACCCTTCAGTTCGCAGGCCAGCACTCTATCCACTGAGCCATGCTAGTCAGGGCTCCTCGTGTTTTTTTTATCTAGCTTCTAAGGGGATCCTTGTTGTTTCTTTAAACTATTTTTTGAGAGTTCTGTATGTATCGCGATCTTTCCCAGAGCAAATGTTTTAGAGAAGGTCTGAGGGGCTGTGCTTTGGTCATGTGACCACCAATACCTGCTGAGGAGGGAGTGGGCACTATCACTGACCTGCCCACCAGCATCACGTGCTCGTGGAGGGTCTTCAAGTGACTCAGGGAAGAAATGGGAAACGAGGTTGGACAGACAGGACTCCTGTTACCACAGTTCCCAGTGGGGACACAACCAATTAGCTACTTCTTGATTGCTATGGGCATGCTAAAATAACTAAAATCTCTCTTGTATCCACATTTTTATGACTCATTTAACTCATTATATAGATAAGGAAAAGAAGGCTTAAGAGAAAATATCTTGCCCAATTTTATATAAATACTTGCTTTGTGTGTTTGCCTCCATTTCTATTTATTATAAGGATATTATGAGATTGAGAATTTTTAATGAAAAATTATGCGAAATGCAAGATAAGTAAGTTCTGGAGATCTGCTGTACAACATAGTACCTACAGCTAAATGGACAGAGGCTAGATCTCATGTTAAGTGTTCTTACAACAAACAAAAATTCAAACTAGAAAACTCCACAAAAGAATACAAGAAAATTTTTGGAGGTGAGGGACATGTTTAGTACTTTGATTGAGGTGTATGCATTGTCCAAACCTATCAAGACGTGTACATTAGCCTGGCTGGTGTGGTTCAGTGGTTGAGCATCAACTCATGAACCAGGAGATCAAAGTTTGATTCCCAGTCAGGGCATGTGCCTGGGTTGCGGGCTCCAGCCCCAGTGGGGAGTGTGCAGGAGGCAGCCGATCCATGATTCTCTCTCATCTTTGATGTTTCTATCTTTTTCTCTCTTCCTTCCTCTGAAATGAATAAAAATATATTAAAAATGTAAAAATGTATGTTAAATGTATGTAATTTCTATATACTGATTATACACTAATAAAGCCAAAAGAGAGAGTTATTTGATAACCTCAATCCTTCTCAAGAAAGGAGGCCCAGTTTTAGAGTGCGCCCTCCTAGAAGGGGCCCTGCCACGGTGCCAGGGCTGAAAAGAGTGAGACCCAATCCCCACCCCCAAAGGGTTCAAGTTCCCAGCTTCACTGCAGGTGCCCGTAGCAGCCTCCAGTTATCCCAGCAGCCCGCCTCCGCCCAGAACAACAAGGGTCCTTGGACGCCCTGTCAATAGGCCTGTCAGCCGGGCCATCTGCACCCCGCCAGGTCCTGGGTAAACTAAGCTGGGCTTAATGGGCTGGTTACAAAGGCCCGTCAGGGTGCAGGGAAACCACAGGCCAGAAGGAGCAGAAGGTAGGAGTGGTTCTGGAACTGCAGGAGAGAATTCTGGGAAGAGGGCCTCCCAAACAGCTACCCGGATCTCTCCCCTCTCAGCCACCCACCCCCCAGGGGTGGCCAAAGGCACCTGGGAGGCAGGGTCCATTGAGGCTGGCTTGCGGGGGCGGGGTGGGGGTTGGTGGGGTAGGGTGGGGGGGCTGGGGGGGAGTGGATGGGGAGAGTGGAGGAGATCTGGAGGGGCATAAGGAAGCCATCGGACACACCATCTTCGTTTGGAGACATTCTGTGGCAGTTTTGCCAAGGGTAGGGGTGCAGATGAGGGTGCTGAGGTGCCCTCTCCCCCTAGGTGCTCCAGCAGGAGGTGGGGCAGCCTAAATGGCCCTCTTCTGCCTGGGGAGCTGGCACGTTCTCTCTGCGCATCCTCCCTGGCCCCTAAAAGGCCACGCTGCCCAGTAAGGAGGGTGCCCTCCTGCCAGCTGTGTCTTGTCCCCTGGCATGCCCCGACCCACTAGCTGCCAACGCACAGGGTCTCCCCCTCCCCTGACCGGTGTGGCTCAGTGGATAGAGCGTTGGCCTGTGGACTGAAGGGTCCCAGGTTTGATTCCAGTCAAGAGGATGTACCTCGATTGTGGGCACAGCCCAAGTAGGGGGTGTGTGCAGGAGGCAGCTGATGAATGTTTCTCTCTCATCGATGTTTCTAACTCTTCTATCCCTCTCCCTTCCTCTCTGTAAAAAATCAATAAAATATATATTTTTTTAAAAATGAGGCCCCCCCCCCCCTTTTTTTTTTTTTTTTAGTAATATGAGTTGATGGATCGGATGCAAAGCAAAGCAAACATTCAGAGGAAATAAACTTAGGAGAGTATTAAATAATACCTAGGTAGGGAGCCCTTCTTAAATAATGCAAGAAACTCAGAAGGCATAAAGGAAACGAAACAGATTTGATAATGTAGACAATTAAGATTTTCCGGTGGTAGAAGACACTGGAAAAGGTCAAAGGGTAACTAATGGGCTGTGGAAAATGGTTGCAACAAATTTCAGATAAAGAATTAGTATCTATAAATTCAGTTGAACTATAGGAAATTGCTGGTAATCAACTGTGACTAAAACGAATGGCAATTTTAGTATTTCAACTCAATACCTAGGCTAGGGCTTGTTTTTATTTATATACATTATTTTTGGGTGGATGGCTTCCATATATTGACAAGAAAAAGACAAACAACCTACTAGAAAAAGAGATGAAGACTATAAATTACAAGTAGGAAATTAATAGAAAATAAAATGTACATAACTAATATATAAATATGTGACCAGAGTTCCGGTGCACAAAATTCTTGCAGGGGTGGGCCCGGTCTTGCAATCTGGGATCACCTGTTCCTAACTGCTCGCCTGCCTGCCTCATCACCCCTAACCACTCTGCCTGCTTGCCTGATCACCCCTAACTGCTTGCCTGCCTGCTTGATTGCCCCTAACTGCCTCTGCCTCAGCCCCCACCACCGTGGCTTTGTCCAGAAGGATGTCCAGTTGTCCGGTCTAATTAGCATATTATGCTTTTATTATTATAGTTAAGAAAATATATACATACTCATGTATAAAAATTAAAGTTAAATAGGAAGAAGATGGCTACTATCAAAGAAACAGAAAATAACTGTCGGCGAGTATGTAGGGAAATTAGAACCCTTGTGTACTGCTGGTAGAAATGTAAAATATTATAGCTGCTACAGAAAATAGTATGGAGGTTCCTCAAAATATTAAAAATAGAATTACATATGACCCAGTAATTCCATTTCTGGGTATATATCCAAAAGAATTTAAAAGCAAGTCTCAAAGAAATATTTGTATATTCATGTACATAGCAACATTACTCACAACAGCTAAAAGAGGGAAGCAACCCAAGTGTCCACTGACTGATGACCAGGTAAACAAGATATGGTAGATCCATACGAAAATGTGTTCCTGACCCCAATTCTAATTTGGGGAAGGGTTCCCTCCAATAAATAATTCGTAGACACTAGCAGTGTGAATGAGAATTTAACTCAATTCTGAAACTACGGGGAGATAGCATCACATTCCACAGGTTAGGGATGCAGTCATATAAGATCCCCACTTCCCCCCACCACACACACACACACACACACACACACACACACACACACACACTTCAGACACCAGACACAAGCCCTAGTTACATGTGTTTCTAATCGACTGGCCATAGATTGGAGGTTCCAATGACCCCCTCTTCCTTGGGTTCAATTAATTTGCTAGACCAGCTCACAGAACTCAAGGAAAAATTCATTTATTCACTATAGTCACTAGGTTACCGATTTATTACAAAGGATATTAAAGATTGACAAATCAATAGCCAGATGAAGAGATACATAGGGTGAGGTCCTGAACAAAGGAGATGTGAAGAGATTTTTTAGATGTGACTACCTTTTAAATCCGTAGCCTTTGAGTAAAGATTTACCCTCCTAAATTCAGGTGGGCCTCATTCCATCAGCTGAAGGACTTAAGAGAAAAGACTCAGGCCCCTTGGAGAAGAAATTCTCAAAATTGCAGCATAGAAATCCTGCCTGAACTTCCAGCTTGCCTGGCTTACCCTGTGGAATTTGGACTCAGACTGTAACATACAGAGGGTACTAGGTTTATTGGGATGATCACTTTGTAAGTTATATAAATGTCTAATCACTGGGTTGTGCACCTGAAACTATACTGTACCTCAACTCTAATTAAAAAATAAAAAAATATATTAAAAGACTGGAATATAAACTCTTACCTGAAATCTATCCAGCCCCAATAATTATCTGAGCCAATTCCTTAAAATAGGCTACCTGTCTCTGTGTCTTTCTATACACTTAGTGGCCAGATTATTATGATTGCTGAAAGCATTATAATCTGGACACTCAATATATATATATTAGAGGCCCGGTGCATGGATTCGTGCATGAGTGGGGTCCAGCCAGCCTGGCCAAGGGAAGGAGACATGGGCAGTTGGCTGGCCTGCTTGCTGATCGAACTCCTGGTTGAGGGGACAATTTGCATATTAGCCTTTTATTCTATAGGACAGACACTGAGTGGCCAGATGACTATGCATTCATAGATCATCATCATCTGTCCACTCAGCGTATATGTATATGCAGATACATCTATGTACATATACACACAGAGATGTGTCTATGCAGATATATATATATCCTATTGGTTGTTTCTCTGGATAACCCTGACTAATACATATATGCATTTGTGTATTTCTGAATGAGCATGCAGAATGGCATGAAAGAATATAAACCAAAGATAACACTGGTGATTTCAGGGGGTGGGGTTAGAGTGGGGAGGTAGAGGTTTTCCCTAAGTGTCCTATGCTTTGTAAATAACCCAAAACTAAAGAGAAAAAACCTTGTAAGTCATGTTGACTGTGTTGCCATATCATGGCAGGTCACATTAAATTGCGACAGGACTCCCAAATTCACTTAGTAAGCACCTACTGTGTGTCAATGACTGAACAGGACTGGAAGCACAAATGTTAACAAATCATGATTTCCGTTCTGGAGGAGCTCAGGAGTCTCCGACCCGGTACAACCACAGTGTCTGCCTTTGTGGCTGTTTCCCTGCGCGTTGAGTTGTTACATCTTCTCTGCACTCACTGGTCTCTGCAGCTGTCATCCAGCGTCGTGGGTGGTCCGAGAGGCCATCCGGGAACGGTGCCAATGCTCACACAGAAACAGAGCGATAATAGTACAGAATACACCTTGAAAGAAGTCCGTCGAGTTTCTTCTAGTTAATTAAGCCCAGTTTTGTAACACACCGGTGAAAGGGCCGAGGTTGGGGGTCCAGTGAGCTTTCTAGTTGAGGATCGCTTTTGGATGTATTTCCTGATGTGGACACTGGACAGGGAGATGTAGAAAACCGTCCAGAGGAAGCGTGAAGTAAATCACAGGGTGGGACTAGAATTCAGCCCCGCAAGGCCAGCTGTAAGCTCGCTGCTGCGTTGTAAGTAAGCTCAGCCCTCAGGAGGCTGTGATGATTCCTGCGGAATGTTTATACTTTAGAGTAGGGGTATCGAACTCAATCAGAGAAGGGGCCAAAATCTAAAATCCAGCCTAAATCGTGGGCCGAATGGTTTACTGAACAGTCATAAACTGTCATTGTGATGGAAACGCAGCGGAGTGCAGTAATGACAGCGCGGTGCGGGCCACATTGCAAGGCCTGGCGGGACGGATTTGGCCCGAGGGCCTTGTGTTTGACACATGTGCTTTAGAGTCTTCTGAGGCCTTTTAGAAAGAAAATTCCCAGGCCTCTCGCACAGAGATTCTGCTTCAGCATGTCCTCCCTCCACCCTCAGGAGACAGCACCTCTCAGACCTCTGACCCCAGGGAGTGAAACTGGCCTGGGCGCCAGGTGCAGCCTCTGAGACCGCCCAGAACTGGTGCGGAGGCCCAGCTCCCCACCGGTTGCTCCCCACCGACCACTGCCTGCAGGCAGGCCTGGTGCTGAGAGGCTCAAGGACTCGCCCTTGGCCTTGGCAAACCTGCCTCAGCCTGAACTGTAGTCTAAGATGCTTCCTTCCTCCCTTTCCCTTCTCCTCGTGGCTTAGACCTGCACGGAGGTGCACCGTTTCCCAGTTTTTCCCATCTCATCTTGTTTTCTTTCATTAATTTCCTGCCTGTTCCATCCCATCTCCCTGTCTGCTTCCTTCTTTCTGTGCTCTGGGCCAGCTACGCTGCAGGTGCAGAGATGAATACGAGCTGGTCATGGAAACTGTAATAACTATTACAAAAGAAACAATAAGTGCTAACATACATTCAATGCTTGCTGTGTGCCAGATATTCTTTTTTTTAAAAATATATATTTTTATTGATTTCAGAGAGGAAGGGAGAGATAGAAACCTCAGTGATGAGAGCTAATCCTTGATCGGTTGCCTCCTGCACACCCCACTCGGGGCCATGTGCCCTGACCGGGAATTGAACAGTGATCTCCTGGTTCATAGGTTGATGCTCAACCACTGAGCCACACCGGCTGGGCTGCCAGGTATTCTTTAGACACACTATCTCCTTTTAGCCTTACAACAACCACCAGGTGAGTCTCATTATTATCCCCATTTTAGAGAGACGAAAGCTGGCACAGAGAGCTTAAGGACTTGCCCAAGGCCAAACCATTAGGGGTAGCAGAGCGGAGTTCAAACTCAGCACCTAGACCAGTTTGTACAATAGTTAGCCCTACTGAGCCGGCAAGAATCAGCTGTCATAAGTACCCGCCAAACAGATGAGAGCCCAATCCCAGACTTGCGTCTAGACTTGTTCAGAGATGTTCTTAACGAACAACCTTTGTTTGACTTTCCAAGCGGCTTTGCTTGTGTCAGCTTGGAAGTCAGCCTCACGCCAGAGGGATCCATCACTCTGAGACCTAAGTCCGGGGCTGGGGTCATTTGCCAAAATCCAAGCTTGCTAGACTTTGGAAAGGACCGGCTATAAATAACGTATGGGCCCCAGTCTTGCCTCATTCTTCTAGTCCCATCTTCTTCTACACCCTCAGCTACCACGTCACCCAGAGATATATCAGGTCCTCATCCCTAGGACTGCTGACTTTATTTTTTTTTAAAAAGGGCCTTCGCAGGTGTAATTAAATTAAGAACCATGGCATTAAGAGATTATCCTAGACTAGAGGCCCAGGGCAGGAAATTCGTGCACTTGCGGGGGGGGGGGGGGGTCCCTCAGCCCGGCCTGTGTGCCCTCTTACAGTCCGGGAGCCCTCAGGGGATGTCCGACTGACTGATGTCTTAAGCCGGCGGTCGGACATCCTTAGTGCTGCCTCGGAGGCAGGAGAGCTCCCGCCACCGCCACTGCACTCACCAGCCGTGAGCCCGGCTTCTGGCTGAGCGGCGCTCCCCCTGTGGGAGCACACTGACCACCGGGGGCAGCTCCAGCATGAGCGTCTGCCCCCTGGTGGTTAAGTGCACATCATAGTGGCTCTTTGTTCTGCTGTTCAGTCGATTTGCATATTAGCCTTTTATTATATAGGATTACTCAGGTGAGCCCTAAATGCTATCACATTTATCCTTACAAGAGGGAGGGGCAGAGGGAGGTTTCACACACACACACACACACACACACACACACACAGTGATGTGAGGGTTGAGGCAGAAAGTGAGGGATGTGGCCATTAGCCAGAGAATGCCTGCATCTCCAGCAGTGGGCAGAGACAAGCAGCGGCTCTGTCACTGGAGCCCCTCAGAGAAGTGTGGCTCCACCGACATCTTGGCTTTGGCCCCGTGATACCGATTTCAGACTCCGGGCCTCCAGGACGGAGAGAACAAATGTGTGTCCTTTTAAGCCATCCCGTTTGTGGTCATTTGTTATGGCAGACGTGGGTCATTAAAATACAACCATTAACCCCTGCCGAGACCTTATGTTCCCGCTTTGAAGAAGAAACCGAAGTGACTGCAGTGGTGGTTTATGGGCCAACGGGCACCCGGACTATAATTCAGCATTTTCCTCAGTGACTCACAGCACAGAGCGTCGCTTCCTAAGCCACGTGTCCCTCTTTAGCTCTGGTCACCCCACCTGCGCAAGCATCCCAAGACCTTAGAGGGTCAGGAAGAGTCTCTGTGTTCTTCTAGTGAAGGGGACGTGCCATATTTCAGATGTCCCCGAGGCGGTGCACAGACAGGTCAGTGATGTGCTGTGGAACTCGGTGTACTTTGTGCCTTAGGCTCACATAACAGATGAGGTTTGTTCCTCGCCTCAGCTGCCTGGTCCCTCTGCATACCCTCCCATGTTAGGAGAACTTGGTACATTTGCCTCTGAAGGCAGAAGGTAGCAACGAGCCGGGTCAGCGTGGCTCAGTGGTTGAGTGCCAACCTATGAACCTGGAGGTCATGGTTCCATTACTGGCATGCAGAAGGCAGCTGATCAATAGTTCTCTCACACCTTTGATGTTTCTCTCTCCCACTCCCTCTCTGAAACATATATTTATATCCTATATAATAAAAACCTAATATGCAAATCAACTGAATGGCAGAATGATCAGTTGCTATGATGTGCACTGACCAACAGGGGGCAGATGCTCAATGCAGGAGCTTCCCCCAGCCCACAGGCCCCAGGCCAGCCAAGGCGGGTGCTGGGTGGGGGATGGGGGGCGATCACCCCGTCAGTCACCCTGCAGAGGGAGGCGACCCCACAGATTGCCCCTGGCCCTGATCACATCGCCAGCCATGCATGAATTTTATGCACCGGGCCTCTAGTAAAAAAAATACATACACTTACTTTCTCAGCCTTACCTGCAGCCAGGGAGGGAGTGGGGATGTAACAATGCACTCACCAAAGGTTTGATTTGGAACAGTCAAGGCACAGGCACAGCACTGAATCCATTCTGGCGAGGACAGGGAGACTTCTAGCCTTCAGGATCGCAGCGGCCAAGGTCCCAGGGGAGCACCCCATACCCAGCTCTGGCAGCAGTGGGAGCGGTCTGATGACCCAGTTCAGGCTTCCAAGCCCGATTCTCTCACCATCCTGGAGTTTCTGGGAGCTCCCTGTCTCCCTCAATCCCAAGCAAAACGGATGTTGTTTGCAACCAAGAATCTGCCTAATGCGCCTGCCGCTGCTCTGTATCGCCATCTCACTGCGTGGCTGCTCCAGGAAGAAGACCAGCGTGGCAGGCAGTCCGCGGGGCCTGGTTACCCTGACACCCACTTCCTGTGACCAAGCTCTCTGCAGCCGATGGGCGGTGCATGGAGCCTAAGGCAGACAGGCCCTGGGGTTCTGTCGGCGGGTCTCAGCAGGGAGCTCAGAAGGGCGTGCTGATCTTCACGTGGCGGCCAGCTGAGCGCCTGGAGAAAATGAGACGCTCACTCTCTCACCCTGGTCAGCAGCCAGGCAAAGGGGGCAGCCCCCCCCCCCCAGCAGGCCAGGGTAGCCTCGGGGGGTGAGCTCTGCAGCCGAACTTCTTCCCCAAGCCACACACTCCATTGCTTTAAGATGCTGCTGGCCCATGCTGCTGCCTCCTGAGACCTAATGAGATGAAACTCCTCAAGGGCAGAACCTCACGAGCAAAGCTGCCTGGGTGCCTGGCTCAGAGAATCATTGATCAGCCGCCTTCTGCACACCCCCTACTGGGGATGTGCCCGTAACCAAGAATCGAACATGCCCTGACCAGAATCAAACCCAGGACCCCTCAGTCCGCAGGCCAACACTCTATCCACTGAGCCAAACGGCCAGGGCGGGACCAGCTTTTAATTGGTGTTCCATTCACCTCTAGTGGTTACAATAAAAAATATACTTGAAAACACTGATCAGGGCTCATTCTCAAGGTCAGATATTTGGCACTTACCATTTGTGTTTAGAACCCTGGAGAACTCAAACGGATGGGCACTCTGGTGCATGAGAATCAATGGTTTTCCACAATCTGTGGTTTGCTTCTTCCTCATTTTCCTCTCAATGCATATATTCACATAATCACATACATTATGGAGTAAGTATAGTTGGCATCCCATCGTTACACAAAGTTTCAACCATGCATGACAAACATGGATCTTAGGGAAGACCTAATTGCAATGGACATCTTCCCTCGTTGGAAAAAGTACCTCTTTGTCAATTTGCTTCCTCAATCTGGGGCTCCATTTCCAGCTTTCTAACAAAAGAAGAGGAAATGCTTATTCCTATGAAACGGAGTCTTCTTTTGGGGAATTCTGTTAGCTTTAGCCCTGAATCTCCTGGCTGGTAGTTTGAATATCAGTTCATTGCAAATAGGACTGCATTTCCATCCATTTTCTACTATACTGGATGCAATTTCCATTCTTTTTAAAAAATATATTTTATTGACTTTTTACAGAGAGGAAGGGAGAGGGATAGAGATTTAGAAACATCGATGAGAGACCAACATCGATCAGCTGCAATCAAGGTACATGCCCTTGACCGGAATTAAACCTGGGACTTCTCAGTCCGCAGGCCGACGCTCCATCCACTGAGCCAAACCAGTTAGGGCAATTTCCATTCTTGCTTGCTAGCCTTATTGTGGTGTTCCCTCAGCCCCATCCTGAACAATTAGCCTGGCTGGGAGGTAGAAGTGACTTCTACGATAAAGCAGCACATCATTCCAGCAGAGCGGCTCAGGCTTCTTTATTCGCTGGAAGCTAAGAACATTAAATGCACATGGTGCACACCCGTAAAAAGAGCTGCGTGGAGGCCTGTTAGGGTGACAGGGCCACGTGCAAGTGCAGTGGATTACTGCTCCTGTCAGCCACGTGAAACCCACTGCATCCACAGGAAGGACATCACTTTGAACCCCGTTTGTTTAGGCTATTGGCTTCTCTCCCCCATCTTCAGGCACCATTGCATCTTTAGAATAGTGACTTCCAAGCTTTTCGGAGGCCAGCTCCAATACATTGCACATCTCTCACACAGAGAGAAACAGAAAACAGCTTCACAAAACCATATTTACTCTCACTACTGTGATAAACGCTGGTCATTTCTACTCTGGTCTCATTAATAAAAGAATCGACTGACGCTCACTAGATAGATTTCAAAACCTACTAATTTAGGGTGGTCTCAAACCACAGTCCAAAGAATGCAATTTTAGAAACCATTCCTCAGATATTCAAATAATAAACTGGAAACATCTTTCTTTCTTCAGCTCTTTTTGCTATTCTGAGATTTACTTCCATATCCTATTTAATAAAGAGGGAATACGCTAATTGACCATCACTCCATCACAAAGATGGCTGCACCCACAGCTGAGGCCAAGTTCCCATAAGGAGCCTTAATGAGCAATCAGCAGGGACCTGAGGCCACGCCCACACCCGCCCCCGTGGGGCCCGACAGCAGACCTTGGGCCACACACCCCGCCCTGGCCTCAAGCTGGGGGACCTCAGGCTGCACCCCTGCACCGGTGCCCGCCAGGGGACCTGAGGCCATGCCCCCCGCGGGGCTTGACAGGGGATCTCAGGCTGTGTCCTCCACCTGGTGGGGCTTGATGGAGAACCTCAAGGCATGCCCCCGCCCTGGTCTGGGCTGGGGGACCTCAGGCCATGGCCCCCATCCTGTCGCCGGGCCAGGGGACCTGAGGCTACATCCCCTGCCCGGTGGGGCTTGACAAGGGTGGGACTGGCCAGGTCTGGATCTAGCCCAATGAGGGGGGAGGGCGGCTGGGTCTGGGTCTCACGCGATTTTGAGGTGCATGTGGGTGGGTGGGGACTTGACTCTGGGTCCCGTGGTGCGCCCCAGACTCTGACAGGAAGAAGGTTTTCTTATACATTTTACTAATTTTCTTTCATCTCTGACACTTCTATTATAGAGAAAGGGCAAATAGTAATATTAAATTATTTCCTCTAATTAATCCCCTTTTAATGTGCACGGGTCACTCGTTTCTAAGTAATATGAATATGTTCCTATTTCTTGTTTTGGCCTTTAAAATGGATAACCCATTTTCTTCTTATGGAAAATGAACATTCAGCTCCCTTCCATGCACCTTCTTCAAATATACACATATTTCCCCTTTTTCGCGCCCAATACATCATGTACTTTTAAAGTGAACATCCATGTTTAGCCCTGACTGGTTTGGCTCAGTGGATAGAGCATTGGCCTGCGGACTGAAGGGTCCCAGGTTCAATTCCAGTCAAGGGCACGTACCTTGGTTGCGGGCACATCCCCAGTGGGGGTGTGCAGGAGGCAGCTGACAGATGTTTCTCTGTCATTGATGTTTCTAGCTCTCTATCCCTCTCCCTTCCTCTCTGTAAAAAAATCAATAAAATATATATTTTTAAAAATGCATGTTTATTATCACGGTTGTATGTATCAATTAGGGTCCTAGCACACTCAACTTGAGTAATCTGAGAAGCATTTAATAAGGGACCATTTGTCAAAGTGGGCAGGGTACAGGGAAACCAGCAGAGATAGGGCCAGTGAAATGTGGGGCTGCGTTACCACTCGGAGGCCCCAAACAGCCTGGAGCCCGAGCTCCCAGGCAGAGCGTCCTGAGGCAGCCGGACCTGTTGTGAAGACGCGTAGCCAGCCTGAAACGACCACACACTGCCAAGGTCCTCCTCCTGCCCCCTCCTCCCCGCTGGGCCTCGCCACAGGGGAGCCACCTGGCAGCCTGAGGGCCCAGGACTGTGTGGGCAGAGCCATCGGGGCCTGCCCCGGGCACCGAGCTGCTGGGGACGGGTAGGTGGATGTGCAAGGCCGAGAGAACACAGCTGTACATTCTGTGACTCGGGGTCACAGCTGAGCACATGCCTTGTTCTTTCCCTTCTTGACTAACTCGTATTAGCCGTGGAGTTAATAATTGGCTCTTTTTCTTAAAAACTGTGTTGGCTTCTTGTGCTTTCAGTGTGGTGTTTATGATTGCTGCTAATAAAGGCTGGTAATGGAAGAACGTGCCTCTATTTGCTTCTCTCCTGTTTCTTCTGGCGTTCCCCTTCCTCTCCCCACATAGCATGCCTGGAGGAACAGCTCTCACTGTGTGCAGTGTAGGGAGGCGTTATCGGTTGATGGCTCAACTTGAAAAATAAAGACTTTTGCTCTTTCACCAATTTCCCTTCTCCTTGCTTACCACATACAGCCCCATGTTCCATTCCCCGAGCCTCCCAATACAGTATAGATATATCATAATTTGGCTAAACCAATATTGTATTACCATGATTATATAAATACCACAGGCCCGGTGCATGACATTCATGAACTGAGGGCAGGGGGGAGTCACTCAGCCCAGCTGGTGCCCTCTCCCAGTCCGGGGGATCAGGCCTAAGCCGGCAGTCAGACATCCCTCTCACGGTCTGGGGCTCTTGCAGTCGGGGACCCCTTGCTCCTTCCCACCCACCTGCAGCTGAGGCGGGAGAGGCTCCAGCCACCACCACTGTGCTCGCCAGCCCTGAGCCTGGCTTCTGGCTGAGCGTGTACCATGGTTGCAGGCATATCCCCAGTGGGAGGTGTGCAGGAGACTCCCACAGGGGGAGCACACTGACCACCAGGGGGCAGCTCCTGCATTGAGCGCCTGCCACCTGGTGGTCAGTGCACATCATAGTGACCGGTCGTTCCACTGTTCGGCCAATTGCATATTAGCCTTTTATTATATAGGATAATTCATCACTAAGTTTTACCCCATGATTACTTTTCCTTGCTCGCTCAAGTTTTTCTTTTGCCTGGAATTAAATTTTAAATGAATATTTCTTGGTTTTCTCATTTGTGTCATTTCCTATATACTTAATCCCCCAATCTTCCTTTATTGTCTGAATCTCCTTTCAATATGTTCCAATTCATCAAGTATCCCATCAATTTCAACTCCTGGAATAATCCCCTCCCGGAGATGTCTGACCTGTTCTGATCTCTATTCTCGCTGCTCCTGGTTCAGCTGCTGTTTTGGGCTTTCCTTTCACTGCGTTAGTAATCCTGGGAGCTTCCGTCCCCTTTCTCTTGAGTGACATCCTCCATTTCTCGGTGTCCATGTCTTCCTCTTTCTTGATTCTATCCCTTGTTCTGATGCAACAGTTCCAGTAGCTTCTGAAAATACATCGGAGATACATTTTTTGAGACTTTGCATATCTGAAAATGTGTTCATTTTTTATTCTTGTAAGTGCCCTGACCAAGGATCGAAGCCACAACCTTGGTGTATGGAGATGATGCTCTAACCAACGGAGCTACCTGGCCCAGGCAAAATGAATTGATGCTCACATTCATTGATTGTTTTGAAGGTACAGAATCCTTGGCATTTTGAATGCCCCATTGTCTTCTAGGTTCCAAATATTGCTGTTGAGAAGTTTGGACCCATTCTGATACATGACCCTCTGGAACTAATTTTTTTTTTCTGTCTCCCCACAGGATCATAAGATGGCTGCCACATTTCCAGGCATCGCACCCACACACTATAGTATGTACAATAGTAGAAGAGTCATCTCTTTCTTTTGTGTCGTTTTAAAAGAAAACCTTTCCCAGAAATTCCTCACCGACTTCCTTTCCCACATCTTTGGCCAGAGCTGGGTCACAGCCTGCGTTTAACTCAATCACTGACAAAAGGGAACAGGGTCACTCTGATTGCCTGGTGCAATCATGCTTGAGATAAGGTCCCTTTTCCTCAGGAACAGATATCTGAAAAGAAGTAGGATTCTGTTAGCAGGTGAGATGTGGGATGTAGGCAACCAAAAATGTGTTATAGCATGGGGCATCTGACATATGGTAAGCATTTAATATATATTAGCTACTGTTATTAATTATTTTAAAAATATTTTTATTGATTTCAGAGAGGAAGAGAGAGGGAGAGAGAGGCAGAAATATCAATAATGGGAGAGAATCATGGATCAGCTGCCTCCTGCACGCCCTGTACTGGGGATGGAGCCTGCAACTTGGGCATTACCCTGACCAGGAATTGAACCGTGACCTGCTGGTTCAACAGGTCAACACTCAACCGCTGAGCCACACTGGCTGGGCTACTGTTATTAACTATTAATAGCTATGTGAACTTATTCAAGTCACATACCGTCTAGAGTTCCAATCTCCTCATTTTTATTATAATATGTGGACAGGATTATCTGATTTGTTGGATGGTTATAAAATTAAAAGAGATGACAAATATAAATGATAGCCATTTATTATAGCTGATAGCGATTTATTATAGTTGCATTTAATTATTTCCAGAGCACTTGGGCAGCAAGTTGAGGTCTCTAACAAAGTTTCCTGAGGTTGGCCCCAGCCGGGGGTAACTCATTTTCTCCCTGCAGCTCACAGACGCTTTCCTTTGTCCCTTGCATTCTAGAACTTCATGATTATGTGCCTTGTTCTGTTTTTTTTTTTTTTTCTCCTCAGCTCATGCACAGTGAACCCTTTCAATCTGGAAATGTATTCTTCAAGGCAGAGACATTTTCTTGATCATTTCTTTGATGATTTCCCCCTTCCATTTTCTATATGCTCTTACTCTAAAACTCATTATTCACATGTTGGACTTCCTGACTGACCTGTGGTTTTATATCTTTTATCTCCCATTTTCTTTTTGCTCCATATTCTGGAAGATTTCCTCAATCTAGCTTCTATTCCTCTTACTGAGTTTTTCACGTTTGCTATCCTATTTGTAATTCTTTTCTATTCTCTAACTATTTTTAAAATTTGGTTGCAATGTCTTCTTATTCTCAGAAAATTAAAATTCCAAAGATATCTCTCAGCATAGTTTCCTCCAAGATCTTTTTTCCCAATGTTTTAGCCTCTGTCTTGGACCTTAGTTTTCTATGATGGCTGGTAGTCCTAGGCTACTTGCTTACTTTTAATATTATAACCTGAAACCTGATTGGAAGAGAGCTTGGTGGGGGTTACTGATGGTAGATGTCACTGTACTATAGCTAGCCTTATCTTAAATAATAAGAGTCCAGCAACTGAATGGCGGAACGACCAGAATGACCAACCAGTCGCTATGACATGCACTGACCATGAGGGGGCAGACGCTAAATGCAGGAGCTGCCCCCTGGTGGTCAGTGTGCTCCCACAGTGGGAGAGCTGCTCGGCTGACCCGGATGAGCGGTGCTCCAAAGGGGCTGATTCCCGCAGGCCACGCCGCCCACCAGTGCACAAATCCCGTGCACTGGGCCTCCAGTATTGCTTTAAGGGCTGTCAGATTCTCAGAGACCTTCCAACAACCTGCCTGGAGAATATACATCTGATTTGAAGTGGAGGTCATTTGGGAGAAGATGGCTGAGGTCTTGATGTTTAGCAAGCCTTCACTTAATCCGTATTTTCAGTATGGGATCCCCTCTCAGCAGTGCTGAACGCCTACAGTCCAGAGACATCCTGCCCCCCAGAGAACACACCCGGCACTCAGGTGCCCGGAGGGAGCAGCATTGCCTCCTGCAGTTGGAGAGCTGGGCTGCACAGCTTCTGAGACCAGTGCTGCCAGTGACTGCTATTGTCTCCCAGCTCTAAGCCCCCTCTTCTGCGCTCGGCTTTGCAACACTGTGGCTGGGATCCTGAAAAGCATCCTTTTGCCAGCTATTCCCTGGCAGGCTCTGCCCATAGAGGGCAACAGAGGAAAACTGGCAGGCCGGAGGGGGGGGGCGGGGGGGGGGGGGACACGAGAAGAGCAAGCTACTTCCTGTTTTCATCCCACTGCGGTGAGCAGCACCCGCCGAGGCATCACTGCAGCAGCACGGCCTTTCTGCAGCAACAGCTGAGGTCCGTTTGCCGCGTGTCCAACACGCACAGCACCGGCCTGGCCACGGCCCCGCGCCGGCCACAGGAGCAGCCCCTTCTCAGAGGCCTGGGTCCCAGCCCACAGGCCCCTCCTCCAAGCTCCTGGGTTCTAATCATTCCATCCTTCCCCCCCCCCCCCCTTTCCCTGCAGCCCTGGGGGCGATACCTCTCAGACCTCTTTCTACCCTTTCCGTTACCCAGTTAACAACTTTATGCTTACTTAGCAGTTCTGTATATTAAATTCCTTCTGTTGAAATGATTGCTGTGGTTTCTGTCTCCTGACAGATCCTGGCCCATACACCCACTTTCAATGAAACCTCTCATTTTTTCCAGCCCCATTCGTCCTCCCCTTTCAGAGGTATGGGTCGCTTCCAAATCCCGAGTCTTCCTGGAGTTTCACACCAGAAAGTAGCTTGCTTCTCGGCCTCCTGCCCTCCTGAGAAACTTAAGACTCAGCCTCATCTGGTTGGCTGGGTAACTGCTTGTCCATATGCTTTCTTGCTTCTAAAATTTTGTTGCTGTTTTCTCTGCCAACCTCTTTGTCCCTTTAGAGTTTTTGATTTTTTTTTTTAAATCTTGTTTATTGTCATAATGTAATTTGGGGAGGAAACTCATTGCTTTAAAAAAATGAGAAAAAGCCCTAACTGGTTTGGCTCAGTGGATAGAGCGTCTGCCTGTGGACTGAAAGGTCCCAGGTTCGATTCTGGTCAAGGGCATGTACCTTGGTTGCAGGCACATCCCCAGTAGGGAGTGTGCAGGAGGCTGCTGATGGGTGTTTCTCTCTCATCGATGTTTCTGTCTCTCTGTCCCTTTCCCTTCCTCTCTGTAAAAGATCAATAAGATATATTTTAAAATAATAAGAACGAGAGACTAACATTTAAAGGGAATGGCAACAAACGTGGAGGAAATATTGCCACGGGAAGTCGGTGGCCGTCGGCCCTGGGGAAGGAGTGCGGCGGGGTTCCGGAGCAGGAGGCCGGGCGCTTCTTTTACTCTTTCTTAGGGGTGTCGAACTCAATCAGAGAAGGGGCCAAAATCTAAAATCCAGCCTAAATCGCGGGCCGAATGGTTTACTGAACAGTCATAAACTGTCATTGTGATGGAAACGCAGAGGAGTGCAGTGATGACAGCGCGGTGCGGGCCACATTGCAAGGCCTGGCGGGACGGATTTGGCCCGCGGGCCTTGTGTTTGACACATGTGCTCTTTCTGAATCCTACCTGCGAGTCTCAATCATCCTGCACATGACCAGTTTCCCAATTGTTGAGCAGGTGAACTGCAGCGTGCACTCTTATCAGTTACTGTATGTTCAGCTGCATAAAACTGAAACTTGACCACAGAGGTTCAACCAACAGGAGTGTAGTTTTCTCCCATTATAAAGCTGAGGGGAAGGCAGGATTAGCACACTATCTCCTTAGCTGCCATGCTCATCTAGGCTCCTCTTAGCTTTGGGTAAGATCCTGCTTGGCTTTTGTCTTTATGCTTCACCTCCGAGTATCACATCCATATTCCAGGGAGATGGCAAAGGACAAAGGGCAAAAAGCCAGAGACAAGCTAATTGGTTGGCCCCTTTAAAAAGTGTTCCTTGTACACCTGATATTATATGTTTACTAGGGGCCCGATGCATGAAATTTGTGCAAGAGTAGGCCTTCCTTTCCCCGGCTGCCGGCACCACTTCCCTCCAACCCCAATTTTATCCTGAAGGACATCAGGTCTAATTAGCATATTACGCTTTTATTATTATATATATGTCAATTAGAGGCCCAGTGCACGGAATTTGTGCACAGGTAGGGTCCCTAGGCCTGTCTGGCAATCAGAGCTGATCAGGTTGGCCTCCTCCCTGCCTCCTCCTTCCCTTGCTCCCTCAGCACCCCGCTGCCGTTGCTGGTCACCTGCCATGTTCTGTATCACCCCCTGGTGGTCAGCGCACGTCATAGCAAGCGATCGAACTCCCGGTCTCCCAGTCAAACTCCCGAGGGGACAATTTGCACATTAGCCTTTTATTATGTAGGATTATATCTCAATTTAAAATAAATCAATAAGGAAATTAAAAACAAAAGTGAGCCCTGTTGACGTGGCTTAGTGGTTGAGCATTGACCTATGAACCAGGAGGTCATGTGTGTGAGCAACTGTCTCACAAACAAACCATGCTTGGCCCCTTGCATACTGGCACTGCTATGACCAATATTAAGTCCCAATATTAAGCCAGAATTTGATCTCGCCTATTTATTGTCAGATTAAAAAATTATGTTATAAGTACTTGCAAAATTTGCATAAGTGAGTCTGCCTAAAGGTATGCCCATGACAATTGGGTAATAGAGTTGCAAGTGGTCCAATTTTTTCTTAGAAACCCAGATCTATGTAGGACATATCCTCTCTCTGAACATGACTAGGAGGCATATGCAAACGTCACATATTTTGTTGCTCTGATTTGTTTGTAATAATTTTTTTAAAAAATGCTTCCCTGAGTGGCCCAAGCAGCAATTTGGCTTACTCCTCATTGTCCAAGACTGTCGCAGGTCACCCCAACAAAGCAGTGTGGGGTGATACTTTCCCCTGGGCTCCTTGTCACCCTGCACGAAAGCAGGGCGGCTCCCCTCCCTCGTGTGGGCAGGGCAAGAGAGAGGCAGAGCGTGGCTATCTCCTCCCTGCCCACACGAGGGAGGGAGCTGCGTCTGGGCAAATGGACAGTATGTAGCCAACTAACAGCATCTGCCACCGTTGCCATTAGGATTGAAATAGATAATATTTATAGAGCCCTTACCCAATGTCTGGCACAGAATGACCACCCAATAAATCCAAACCTCTTTAAAATCTCCTCATCTGGCCACTAAAGAGGGGAAAATGAACAAGAGGAGGAAAGAGAGTTCCAGCAATCCTATATAATAAGAGGGGAATATGCTAATTATCTGTCATGCCTTGAGGCGTAACGACCAACCACGTAAAGACCACATCACGGGTCTGCAGGAGGGTGGGGCAGTAAACTACAAGGGGGCAGGGGAAAGCTACAGGAGGGGGCAGGGCAGCATGCTATGGGGGGAGGGCGGAGAGGAGTGGGGAACAGGAGGAAGTATAGGAGGGCAGGGCAGGGCAGTGGGCAGACAGCTTCAGGAGGGTGGCAGAGAGCTACTGGTGCATGAATTCCTGCACAGGGCTACTAGTCCTACATAGGAGAAACTGCCGAAACCACGCTTAGTGCTGTGGTTTTTCCCTTAGTTTGTGGTTGCACATTGAAAGTATAATTTCTTCCACGAAGGAAGTCTAATGCATATGATGTACCTGCAACTTGGTAGGTGAGGGGAAACATGGCACACGTGGCTTGTGGCCGCATACTTATAGCTCCATCTCTAAAAGGGAACGCCCTCCAACTTCCCGTCCTTTTTTGGTCACCTGCTCACTTTCCTCAGAGCAGTGCCTCATCTGTCTCTTCCCGCACTGGAAGCCTGTGTTCTCTCCCACTGGTATTTGTTTGGCTGCATCACCTAATGAATGAGGATTCATAATGTTACAAAGAACAATATGGCACTGAAGTGTGTGTTGTGTTAGTGAGAATGCTTCTGGTTGCAAGGAGAGAATACTTGGCTAACACTGGCTTGAAAAGAATGGCATTGATTAACTCATGTACTATGTCTAGAGGCAGGTGGTTCCAGGGTTCTTCCTGTTCCACCATCTTCAGTATGGTGGGTGTTATCTTCACAGTTTTGCCTCCTGATCACAAGATGGCTGCAGCTTCAAGCATCACATCCTCACAAAAAAGCAAAAATGGGCAATGTCTTGTGTTCCTTTCTAAGACTGAGGAAAACTTTCCCAAATACTCTGCAGCAGACTTCCCCTCAGATTTTTTTTCTGTATTCTTTTTAAAAATTGAATGTATTGAGGTGACATCCCATATAATAAAGATGTAATATGTAAATGGTCATTATGCCTTGACGCCTTGACTCATAATGACTGACCACGTAACAATTGGATCACAGATTAGCAGGAGGGTGGGGCAGCGAGCTACTAGCGGCCACTGGAGAGCTACAGGAGGGGGCAGGGCAGCAAGCTTTGAAGGAGGGCGGGGGGGGGGGGGGGCTACAGGAGGGCGGGGCAGTGGTCAGAGAGCTACTGGAGGACAGCAGCGAGCTATTGGCCCACATATTCGTGCACAGGACTCCTAGTTGGCTAATACAATCATATAGGTTTCAGGGGTACAATTCTACTATATGTCATCTGTCTACTGCATTGTGTGTTCATCACCCCAGTCAGGTCTCCCTTCCATCACCATTTGTCCCCCCTTTACCCTCCTCTATCCCCCTCCCCCTTTCCCTCTGGTAATCACCACACTGCTGTCTGAGTCTGAGTTTTTTCCATTGCTTAATCCCTTTACTTTCTCACCAAGTTCCCCAAACCCTCTCCCCTCTGACAGCTGTCAGTCTGTTGTCTGTATCTATGGGCCTGTTTCTATTTTGTTGGTCAGTTTATGTCGTTCATTAGTTTCCACATATGAGTGAAATCATGTGGCGTTTGTCTTTCTCTGAGTGGCTTATTTCACTTAGCATAATAATCCCCAGGTCCCTCCATGCTGTAGAAAAAGATTTCCTTCTTTCTTACAGCAGAGGAGTATTCCATTGTGCAAATGTGCCCCAGCTTTTTATCCACTCATCCCCTGAGGGCCCCTCAGATTTCAATGGCCAAGTTTGGACCATATAGCCATGCCTACCACACCAGGAATTGCCCTGGTTGTCTGGGAGTGAGGGGAACACTTGCCCTGAGCACATGGCCATGGAGGCGTCTAGGAGGAGAGATGATGTGGGTGGGTAACTAACGGGGGTCTGCTCTCCTTGGCGATTCCGAACCACAAAAACCAAACAGCTGCTGGAAATGCTTGAGAGGAGGTAAAGGTGGGGACCAGCCCTGGGCTGGTTTTCCTGGTTCCTTCATGGAATAATTTCCAACTCCTGACACGGAAAACCTTATGTGCGCTTTTAAGTTCTTTCAACTTCCCTCCCTTACTCTGGAGCTACAACTTGGACTAGAGCCTACTTCTGCAGTTTGGGTTAGATTGTTCATTCCTAATACTGAACAGACTCAGCAGTGTGATGGCGGGACAGATTCTGCCTTGACTTGGTGAGGGGCATGTTTCAGCATCTCGCTCTGCCCAGGGTGCCGCCACAATCCTCACCAGCTATACAGAACCTCTGTGCAGTCCAGGGTTCCTGTCCCTCCCCACCTTCTCTCCCTTAGACCAGAGGGCTTCTCCAAAGGGGAAGAACCCAGTGCCCTTTGAAACCCTGGTGCTATTTTGTCAGATTTCCACCAAGAATGAGATGCCATCCAAGTCCAGGGAGATGAAAGAAGCTAAGTAGCAGATTGCGACTCAAACCCAAGCCTGTCTCCTTCAAAGCTCACCTCCCCGACCAGCAGGTAGAAGTGTTTTTTCTCCTTCTGTGCTGCTACACCCTCACCTCGGCCTTCCCTTGATGGGAGGGAGAAGAATAAATCTGGGATCGGGACCCCTGGCCGGGGGTCTCAGTGTCCTCATGTAATCCACCTGTGTGACCTCATCAACTCTATTTGGTTTAGAGTGTGGTCATTTCCCCTCTCATCTTGCTGGTGTCTGGCTCCTTGCTATTCTGAACACCCAAGAATGACCTGTGGCCCTGGCCGGTTTGGCTCAGTGGGTAGAGAGTTGGCCTGCAGACTCAAGGGTCCCGGGTTCAATTCTGGTCAAGGGCATGTACCTTGGTTGGGGGTACATCCCCAGTGGGAGGTGTGCAGGAGGCAGCTGAATTGATGTTTCTTTCTCATCGATGTTTCTAACATTCTCCCTCTCCTTCCATCTCTGTAAAAAATCAATTAAAATATATTTTAAAAAGAATGACCTGTGTTTTAAACTCCTTGAGAACAGGGACCATGTCTTCCCTTTCTTCTGTATCCCTAGAGAGCATCTGATGCTCTGCGCACCCATAGGCACGGAGGTCACGGGCTGACAAATGTTGTGCAATTCCATTTTCGAAAGAGAGCCTGCTTTTACGGCTCTGGTGACGCCCATAATGAGGAGTAAATTGGTGCATTAAAACTAACAACATGGTCTGTGTGCCTGTTCAGATACAGATGCTATACTGCACACCAGCTTTATTATGGAAAAATCCATTTCCATGCTTGTCACACAGCTGATCTTCTCTAAGGGAACAGAGCAAAGACTGTCTGCGCATTGTAGATTTATTGACTCACTATTTTATCCAAGGACATTGGGTAATTAGAAGCTTCGAACACAGACCCAAAGAATTCTCTTCATCTGGGAACATGTTTTATCACTTGCTACTGCCGTGTTCCTAATGCTTAGCATTTAAAGGTTATATTTTTTTTAAAAAGACTCCAGACATTATGTAGTCACTGTCTGGAACAGCATTATATTTCAACAGAGTATTATCACTCAGGCGGAGAAGTCATTTTTCCTGGGTAGGAAATTGTTCCGTTGTGCGGCAGGACTCTGGCAATTAGAGATCGCATTGTGTGGGAACGATGACACCTTCCGCCGGAGTTCATTATCATCACTGTTCGCGTTCGCCATGTGAGGCCACAAAGAAAGGCGTTGGGATGGAAGCGGCCGCCCCAAGGACCGCAGGCAGCGGGCAGGGAGCCTGGTGTCACCTGGCCTCTCAGGAAATCCTTCTGGACTCCCCTGTCTCCCTTCACCCGCCACCAGCCCGCTCCTTGATCCGCTGCCTGTCGCCCAGGAGAGTGGAGCGTCTGGGCTTCATAGGGAGCTGAACTTAGAAACTGGTGTGGGTCCCAGTCTGTTGGAACTCCGTGTTGGGATTTAGAACAGATTTCCCCAGTTCCTATGGACGCCTCTGGCTCCAAGCAGGCCCCGGGCCTTGTCCCCATACGAAGTGAGGCCGCAGTGTTCACGGTGATCGGGAAACCAGTTGCTGGGTGGGGTGCCGCTTCCCGGGAAAACCCGCTGAGTTCCAGCCTGTTGAAGAGACACCAACTGCGGCTCCGCTCCTCTGCGGGCAGAAGTGGGCGCTGCTGCCTCGGGGCGCAGGACGCAGGCAGGAAAGGGGTGGGAGGCGGCCAGGGCCCAGCAGAGGCAGGGGCTTCCCGGCAGTGACACAGCGGAGAGGGGAAAGCAGCCCGCGGCCCGCAGTGACGCGGTGTGGGGGCGGGATATTTATAGCTTCGGCTATGATCCTGAGGAAAGTCCCGGCTCAGCCCGCGGGGCGCTGGTAACATGGGTGATCATACCTGAGCGACTGCCCCAGTCAACATACAAGCCAGTGGTTTGACTTAATGACTCAGCCCCTGGAAACATAACCTTTCTTTCTGCTTTAAAAAAATCATCCTGGGCTATTTCAGAGACACAAAGGGTACACAGAACCGTCCCCCATCTACCCTTTCTCACTCCTATTCTCTCTACTCTGAGACAACCACAAATCTATTGTATGTTATAACTTCCAACTTTAATATTTTCATACATGGCACATATGTACATATTATAAATCCTATAATTTAGGGATATATAGGCTGTTCCAAAACATGTATACATGTACTTTAAATAATTATAGAGGCGTTGTTTATTAAAATACATTTAATTTTCAAAATGGAGCTGTCTGCTGTTCAAGTATGTGTACATTTTTGGAACACCCTGTATATTTAAACTAAATGAGTTACACATTTTTGCATATCTTAACATTTTAGAAATTGTAGTACACTCTATGTCTCCTTCGGCAACATGCTTTTTCCTTCCAACGTTATATTCTAAAAATTAGCCTTTGTTGATAATGTGGCTCTGGGTCAGCCACCTTACCTGCTGTATAGTATTCCATCTTACAAAGAGACACACCTCTCCTACCCGCCCGACTCAGGACCCACCCGTGCACTCACCCCCTGTCCTGCCTCACATGGGACATCAGAGTCTGAATTCACAGCCAGAGCAACACGCTAAGGGCCAACCGTCCGGGTCCCTCCTCTAAGTGCTCCCTCCTGGGCCTAAGGGCAGGCTGCCTGGTGAGTCTGCTCCAGAACATTGACCTTGAGAGAGAGTTTGTCCTTGCCACGGGCTGAGGACCGGAGACCTGCCTCCAGCCCCGGTGGCGTGGCGGGATGACTCATGTACCTGGAATCCCCTACCTCCTTCCTCGGGATGGAGGCCAACTCATGCAATCAGCATGTAATTAACTCACTCTTTAAAAGGGGAAAGGACTCCTCAGGATTAAAAATAACAGATCACACAATGCAGGCGCTGGGAGGGTGACGTGTCCATGCCTCCTTCCCCAACACCTCGATAAGGACAAGACATATTTGGGCATAAGCCAGACCAGCCGTCTGAGGAAATTTCAAGGCAGCGATTGTCTGAGGTCTTCTAGAAGGGGCAGCGGGGTGAACTTGACAAGAGAAGCAGCAGCGTGCTGGAATGGCTGATGAATCAGTAGCATTCAGAGCCGCCTCTCTCTCGGCTCAGCTCGATGGGTCAGAGGCCTCCTGGCAAAGGCGCCGTCCCGGGGTTCCTGGCACTCCTTTCCTGGCCCGGGTCAAGCATTCCTTGAGAATTGTCTGGCCAGCCCAATGCTGGCGCTGGCCACGCTGTTCTCAGCGGGCAGGACCTGCGAAGCAGGAAAAGGGCTTCTTCACGTTCTCACCCCGGCTTAGCCTGCCATTCCACCCAGCTGGCTGACTCCCGTCCCCCGGGAGGCCCAGATAGGGCTTCAGAGGCATGGCTGAGAGGTTCGAGCGGACATGAACACTAGCGACGTTGAGCTCAACACCTGATTTACCAAGTTAGGTGTCAAATGCCTGGGTTGTGCCAGACTCCGTTCTGGGAATACAGTGATGACTGAAATCAGGCACAGCCTCCGGCTTCTGGACGATCACATTATAGTGGGTGAGTGGGCGGGATGGCCAATGTTCATCAAGTGATCATCCATCCAAGTGTAACCTATGCCTTGCTATGAGCCAGTCTTAGGGAGAACTGTGAGGACTTCCTGGAGGAGGTGGTGCTTGGGCTGAGATGGAAACATGAGTAGATGTCAACAAGGCGACGAAGGAGAGAGCGTCGCAGGGAGAAGCAACAGCGGGGAATAGATGGTACATAGCAGAGGAGGCCGGGTGACTGCTGACAGCAAACAGAGATGGGGATGAAGCAGGAGTGCGGGGGCCATATCACACGGAGCCCTGGAACCCACATTCAATGTTTGGTCTTTATCCTGAAAGCAAGGGGAAGCCATTGAGGGGCTTCGGCTGGGGCGTGGATGTGATGGAAATTGAATTTCCAAAAACTGACCTTTGTGACCATTGTGTGGAGGACCAGCTGGAGAGGGACTAGCTGGGAGCTCACTCTGGGTGAGAAACATTGATGGTTTGGGCTAGGGTGGTGCTGGTGGTAAGAGAAGGGGACAGATGTGAGAGAGGTTTAGGGAGTTCAATCAACATGACTTGGCCATGGTTTGAACCCAGGGGCGACAGGGAGGGGAATTCACAGGTTTCCTCCATGGGCAGTGTTATTAAGTGCGATGGAACCATTGACAGAGGACCAGGTTTGTAACAGAGGATTGAGGGCTGAGTTTCAGGTACTTTTGCGCTATCCGAGAGGAGATATCTAGCCCTAGCTGGTTTGGCTCAGTGGATAGAGTGTCGGCCTGAGGACTAAAGAGTCCCAAGTTTGATTCCAGTCAAGGGCATGTGCCTCGGTTGCAGGTTCCTCTGCTGCCCAGGCCCTGGTCAGGATGAGTGCAGGAGGCAACCCATGGGTGTGTTTCTCTCATATCGACATTTCTCTCTGCCTCTACCTCTCCCTTCCACTCTCTCTAAAAATTAGTGGAAAAAATATCCCCAGGTGAGGGTCAATAATAATAAAGGCGTAATATGCTAATTAGACCAGATGTCCTTCTAGATGTCTTCTAGATGGCCTTCTGGATGGAGCTGGGGCTGCAAGGGAAGCCTGGGTGCCGGAGGGAAGCCGGTGCTGGCAGCCGGGGGAAGGAAGGCCTGCTCTTGCATGAATTTCATGCACCGGGCCTCCAGTAAGTAAGTTGTAAGTAAGTAAGTAAGTAAGTAGGAGGAGATACCTAGCAGACCACTGTCTATGGGTTTGGGGCTGAGGGCAGAGATCTGAGCTGGAGACCTATGTATCCTTGCATCATCTTCAAAAAGGTAGTGGTTCAGTCGGAGTTCCAAAAGAAAGCAGATGGTACCATCAAAGCAGTGTCATTCAGTCCGGGGAGGATTAATGAAAGGACGATGCTAGGTTTCTGCTCAGTAACAAACAGCACCATACCTCAATGGCTTACAGAGAAAACATTTCATTCCTGGCTCACCGTTCTATGGTGGTTGCAGTTCGGCTCACTTAGACTGGCTCAGCGAGCCAGGCCAACTCCATGCTTCCCGGCCCGTTCATGTCTGCTCCCCCAGCCGGACCGTCAGGGTCCATGTCAAACACTCAGGTGGCCTGTGCCGTTGGCTGTCAGGCCCACAGCGGTGGCTGGGGGAGGGAAACCTGTGCTGTGGATGCTCTGACTGAGGTCACCGATCACAGGAGCACCGGGGAGCTGGTGGAAGAGGCTGACTGACACCCAGGAAGGAGCTCAGTCCTAATGAGTGGAGCCTCGCTGCCCTGGCGGACACGTACACGGACAGGAACACGTTCATGTTCCAGGTTAGTCTCAGAGGTCCGCCCACAAGTATTTTCCAACCTTGTTCTTTCCAAGGCCCCAACCGACTGAATAATCCCTTAGTCACTGCTACACGGCAGCGTGTTTCCGGCAGCCTGGCCATCACGGTCCCCGCAAAGTACATAAGCACATTGGCTGCCTCCTCGGAGAGCTGTTCTTCATCATCGTTTTCAGGGGCTGCTGAGTGGGCTGGTGCCGCACACCATGCAGACCCCCAGGGCAGCAGGCTCTGTCCTCCTCCGTAACATCCTGGGGGAGGGAGGCAGGGAGGCCGGGAGGCCGCGGGCACAGCGGAGTGAGAGCCAGAGCAGCAGTAAGCAGTAGGCGCCATGGGAATCCGAGCCACCTGCTTGTGCATTTTCTCTTGTTTTGCTGACAGGCGTGGCCTGGCTGCATATATTCCACTCCCGTTTCATGATGGGAAGTTGGTATGCATGTACATGTCCGGGTTCAGGTGTGGGAGAGGAGGCAACACGCAGCGCATGATAATGGGCAATTGTGAGGAGCTTCACAGAGGCTCCTGCGCTTTTCACCCTTCCCGCATCTTTCATCCTTCATTCATTTCATCCTCATCGCGATGGGCGGGCGGTGCCATTGTCGCCATTTTCCAGGAGGAAAAGAGAATTTCAGAGAAGTTGCGATAGCTTGCTCAGGTCACAGCCCTCAGAAGCAGCACAGAGGCAAGGCTCCACACACAGGTTTCTGCCCCTAAAATTCCTCTGAGGACAGACAGACAGACACACAGGTGGGTGGCACTCAGTGGTCGAGGGGGTTGCAGACTGAAACCAGAAACTCTCACATGGCCGTCCTGCCTCCCAGAGCAGAGTCGCATGGAGAAGCTGGGGTCAGCCTGGCCAGGGAGCCTCTTGCGCCCCCACTGCTTAGAGCACATGTGTCAAACACAAGGCCCTCGGGCCAAATCCGTCCCGCCAGGCCTTGCAATGTGGCCCGCACCGCGCTGTCATCACTGCACTCCGCTGCGTTTCCATCACAATGACAGTTTATGACTGTTCAGTAAACCATTCGGCCCGCGATTTAGGCTGGATTTTAGATTTTGGCCCCTTCTCTGATAGAGTTCGACACCCCTAGCTTAGAGGCATTTCTAGAGGCAACAAACAAGACATGCTTCCCAAGTCCTTTGAATGAGAATTTTAAAATCCTCACCCGAGGATACACTTTTATTTATTTTAAAGAGAGAGGGAGAGAGAGGGGGAGGGGAGAGAGAGAGAGAGAGAGAAAGAGAGAGAGAGAGAGAGAGAGAGAGAGAGAGAGAGAGAGAGAGAAGTGAGAAACAGTAATCAGGTGTCTCCCATATATGCCCCAACTGGAGATGGAACCCACAACCTAGGGAACTGAATCTGTTTGGTGTGTGGGACGATGCTCCAAGCTGGAGCAATGTTTAAAATCCAGAGTTGCATGTTGAATGATAAGAAGTTGAAACAGTAATATTTCGGATGTACAGTACCGGGTTAAAGAAAATATATTATTAAAATCGATTTCACCTCTTTTTAGTTTAAAAATGTGACTGCCAGAAAATCGAGAACTGCCTTGGTGGCTCAAATTATGCTTTACAGTCAGAGCTGGGCCGAGGAGCAGGCCACCCCGAGGACTGTTCAGAAGGGACGGAAGCAGGGAGAGGGCACGGCAGGAGCTTTGCGGGATGCCTTCTCTTCTCCTTCCTCCTGGCCCCCGTACCTCCTCAGAGCGGCAGGGACACTTTGTCCTGGGGAGTTCAGAGAGCCCAAGAATAAGACAGCGGGATTGGGGTTGGGGTCGGATGCCTTCTGTCGCTTGCTTCTACTTCTTCCTTCTCTTTGCCTCTGCTCCGTTCTCATTCTCAGGCCAACTCCCCATCTCTGTTTCCAGTCCACGTGGCAGGAATGCCCCCCCCCCCCCCCCGAGGGTCCCATGCTGACATTTCTTTAGCAGATAAAGGAGCCCCAGTGAGTTTCCAGATTAAGAGTTACAATTCCCAGAGCAGGGTTGTGATTGGCTCAGCTTGCCCCTAGTCCCTTTCCTGGACTAGTCACCTGTGCCCAGGGCACTATGGGCAAGTTGTACTGAGTCAGCAGTTCCGAGGGTAAGAACCCCATCACCGGAGCAGGAGGGCAGGGTGATTCCAGGAGAAGCAGAGAGGGGAGGGAGACAGGAACCCGCTAAGCGGACAGGCAGGGACTACTGGCATTCGCTCAGTGGGACTTCTGAAACCGGGCTGTGGAACACCGGTGCTCACACAGATGCTGGCCAGGACAGCAGCACAGGTGGGCCCTTCTGGCTGTTTGTTACAGAACGAGCTGTGCCATTCCTCATCCCCCACTTCCCAAATGCACGTGTTGAAGCCCTAACCCATCAAGTGGACGGTAATGAAGGTTCAACGAGGTCACTGGGCGGGACCTCGCCTATCGGACTGGTGTTCTTACAAGAAGAGGAAGAGACAGCAGAGAGCACCCTCTCCACACGCACAGGCCAAAGGGCGTGAAGAACACAGCAAGGAAGAGGCCTTCTCCAGCGAGGAGGAGATGGCTCACAGACATCAACAACGATGGCGCCTTGATCTTGGACTTGCAACCTCCCAAACTGCGAGAAAACGAATTCCCGTTGTCTAAGCACCCCGTCTGCGTGCGGTGTTCTGTTACGGCAGCTGAGCACACTCATAGAGCGTGCTTATGAAATTCTAATGCACTGCCTGCTGCCATTAAGCCCAGTGCGAGTTCTCTGAAATTAGTAAGAGGCTTTATGAAATGCACTTTTGGAAAAGAACGCGGGGTAAGATCTTCGCGATCCAGGGCTGGGCAGAGCTCTTAGGTTTGACACCAAAAGCATGATCAATAAAAGCAAATATTGGGCCTCATCAACATGAAAAACTTTTGTTCTTTGAAAATCTACATGAAGAGGATGAAAAGACAAGTTATAGCCAAGGAGAACGTACTTGCAAACCACGTATCTGACAAAGTACTACCATCTAGACTATTTTGTAAAAGTCTCAACCCCCAACAATAAGAAACAAGCAATCCAATTAGAAAATGGACAAAAGGCAGTACAGATGACGAGTAGGCACATGGGAAGATGCTGAACATTATCAGCCATCGGGGGACTCACATTAAGGCCACAAGGACATACCACCACAAACACACCCATCTGAATGGCTACAAATCAAGAAGAATTACCATTTCAAATGAAGAAGACAGAGAGAAACGGGGTTACTCCTATATTGCTGGTGGGGCTGGAAAATGGTCCCTTGCTTTTATAATTAAACATGTGACTACCATGAAGCTCAGCGATTGCCCTCCTGGGCATTTATCACAGAGGCATGAAAACTATGTCCACGTGAAAATCTGTCCGTGAATGTTCACAGCAGATGAATGATTAAACACTGCGGCCTTCCATACCATGTAGTATGCCCACACCACGGAATACCACTTAGCAAGAAACAGAAATGAATTACTGACACACAAAACAACCTGAATGAAGCTCTAGAAAATTATGCTGAGTGAAAAAAAGCCAATCCCAAAAGGTTCCATGCTGTGTGATCCCATCTACATAACATTTTGAAATGAGGAAGTGTGGAAATGTGGAACAAATTAATGCTGCTGCGTTCGGGGGAGAGTGGGAGGGAGCTGAGTGTGTCTAACAGGACAGCAGGAAGGCACTGTGGTGATGAGACCGTCCATGTCTTGGCTGTGGTGTAGATAGATGGGCCTCTACAGGTGATAATATCGTATAGGACTTCACATGCACGCGCGCGCACACACACACACACACACACACACACACACACGAGTACAAGTGAAACTAGGCGAATCTGAGTAATGTCAGTGGATTGTGTCTATATCAATATCTTAGTTGTGATATTATAATACAGTTCTCCAAAATATTACCATGGGTGGGAACTTGGAAAAGCATACACACAATCTATGTTATTTTTTATAACTGCATGTGAATCTACAATTATGTCAATGAAAATGTCAAGTACAAACATGTATTTCTTACCTGCAAAACAAAGCAAAGGGTTTGAAAGCTGCCACGTGCTCTGGAAGGAACTCAGTTCCATTGCCCACACGGAATGCTGGTTTCCGCCTCTGAGCTCGCACTGCAGTGGGCCATGCTGTTCTATAATGCCTGTCGCCTGCCCCCCCCCCCCCCCCCCCCCAATCTCCCTGACAAACGTGGGGCCGAGGCTTCCCCTGGAGCCTCAGTGCCGCCTCGGTGTGCTTCGGCGGAACTCAGCTCCTCAGCTCCACACCGGGCTGTGCATAGGCTCATCTCCGGGACTCGGGTGGGCTGGAACTGGTTAGTGTAGCGAGTGGAACTCTTTGTGCTTTACTCTCAGCAGTGATGGGGAGGACTCCTAGTCCGGGCACTCAGCAGGCGGAGGGAGTGACAAAGGGCATTTCTGGGGAGCACCTAGGAGCTGACCATCTGTTTAACAAGAGCTCTTGGGGGCAGGGAAAATGAGGTAGGACATTGGATTTCAGAAATGTTAAGACCTGAGGCCACTGTGTCCCTTTGACTCAGAATATAATGGCAATGGGGGGGGGGGCGGTGACTTACACCCTGAAAACCTGCCTTTTTGTCCTGGGAAGCCTTCATTCATTTCCCAAATTGGATACTGTATTGGGAAAAATAAACAGAAAGGAAGGAAGGGAGAAGGAGAGGGAGAGGGAGAAAGAGAGGGAGAGGGAGAGGGAGAGGGGGGAGAGGGGAGGGAGGAGGGGGAGAGGGGGGAGGGGGAGAGGGGGAGGGGAGGGGGAGGGGGAGGGGAGGGGGGAGAAGGGAGGGGAGAGGGGGGAGGGGGAGAGGGAGAGGGAGAAGGAGAGGGGAGAAGGGAAAGGGAGAGGGAAGAGAGGGAGAGGGGAAAGGGGAGAGGGAGAGGGGATAGGGGAGAGGGGGGGAAAAGTAGAGGGAGGGGAGAGGGAAAAGGGAGGGGAGGGGAGAGAGAGAGAAAGGGAGAGGTAAAGGGAGAGAAGGAAGGGGAGGGAAGGGGAGAGGGAAGGGAGAGGGAAGGGAAACGGGGGAGAGAAGAGGGGATAGGGAGGGGGAGAGGTAGAGGGAAAGGTAGAGGGGGAGAGGGAAGGGGGGAGAAGGGAAGGGGAGGGAGGAGAAAGGGGGAGAGGAGAGGGGACAGGGGAGGGGGAGAGGTAGAGGGAGAGGTAGAGGAGGAGGTAGAGGGGGAGAGGGAAGGGGAGGAGAAGGGAGGGGGAGGGAGAGGAAAGGGGAAGAGGAGATGGGACAGGGGATGGGGAGGGGAGGGGAAGGAGAGGGGGAAGGGAAGGGAGGGGAAAGGGGGGAGAGGAGAGGGGACAGGTGAGAAAGGGCGGAGGGGGACAGGGAGAGGGAGAACCATTGGAGAAAGGAGCATGTCTGAAGTGAGTGAGCCACAGCATATGAACACCAAAAACCCGGAGTGTTTTCTCAGCTAATAGTACCCACTGAAAGCGTAGGGTGGGAGATTATGCGTTCCTGCTGGCTGACGCTGCTGACAGCGCACTGTTTGGACCGAATCCCAGAAGCTGCTGGCGGAGGCACCATTTCTCTTTAACTCTTTAACTGCTGGTGCCTGCATTCTCCTGGTCCCTCCAAGTTCAGGCCCCCGGAAGGACTCTGTGCAAGCCTTCTGGATAGTTCCCTCTAGTTGTGACTAAAATAAAATCACTTCCTTCTATGGGATGATTTGGTCGCTGTTCCCCAAAACAGTATCTGGCCCCTTCAAAAAAATCCCCCGCATTCGGCCAGGAACAGATGCTTGGGATTCCTCTTTGACAAAAGGAATTCTCCTTCCCAGCCTTCACTTTCAAATGCAAATCATCTCTGAGTGGGGATGCAATATAAATCAGTCTGTCAGAGATTAGCTATGAATTCTTGCTCACACAAATGCGGTACAAATTGAAAACAGTACGAATAAGACTGTATGTGGGACCATGGCCTGTGGATCCTGCCAGGGAACCATTTTCTTTGGACACTTATGTTCCGGCACTGGTGGGCCAAGAGTGAAGGGCAATAATTTGAAACTGAAGTTTAATTCAGCATAGACTGTTTCAGACCTGGAAGTAGGTACTAGAGATACTTCCTGTCCTTGCGGACCTCAGGATGACGTGCAGGGAATAAAACACGTGAAGGGCAATTGTGATTTAAACACTAAGCACTGCAAACTAGCAGAACACGCCATTGTGGCATAAGAATAACTGGAATGAAAGGCAACTGAGAAGAAGCAAACACAAGAGCTCTCTGCCCTCCGCCATTTGCCTAAGAGCGGGACATACATCTGTACCTGAGTGTCCCCACCCCTCAGTCACTGCAGACAACTCTAGATCCTGATCAGCCCAGACACATGGCCACGGAATCTACACAGCAAACTACGCTGAGTGGCCAGATTATGATGGCCTCTGAACGCATAATAATCTGGCCACTCAGTGTGTGCGTGCGCATGAGTGTGTGTGTGTGTGTGTGTGTGTGTGTGTGTGTGTGTGTGTATTAGAGGCCCGGTGCATGAATTCGTGCATGGGTGGGGTCTGGCCAGCCTGGCCGACGGGAGAGGACATGGGCGGTCAGCCTGCCTTCTGGTCAAACTCCTGGTCAAGGGGACAATTGCATATTAGCCTTTTATTATATAGGACCATGGTCGGCAAACTGCATGCGGCTCTTGGCCCCTTGAGTGTGGCTCTTCCACAAAATACCACAGCCTAGGAGTCTATTTTGAAAACATGGTGTTAGAAGAAGTTTAAGTTTAAAAAATTTGGCTCTCAAAAGAAATTTCAGTCATTGTACTGTTGATATTTGGCTCTGTTGACTAATGAGTTTCCTGACCACTGATATAGGATATACACTGAGTGGCCAGATTATTATGCATTTAGAGATCAATATCATCTGGCCACTTAGTGTATACTAACTAGATCTTCTCTTCCCATATATTTGCCTTCCCACAATTTGCCACCCTAGAAACTCAAAGTCCTTTGCCTTCATTTCGTTGCTTCTCTTAAAACTGTACTGTTCTTTGTTAAGATGCTATACAAGCCCAAGTTCTAACCACCCTTTTGAGTTACTTATCTGAGTGCTCCCATGTGTATGCGTAATACAATGCTAACAAATGTCTGCTTGCTTTTTTCTTCTTCATCTGTCTTTGGTTAGTCTAATTTCCAGGGTTTCAGCCAATGAACCTAAGAAGGGTAGAGGGTAAGGAGATAGGCGGGAAAAGGTGAACCTTCACCTTTAGTTGCTACCATACACAAAAATTACCTTGAAACAGCTCAGAGACTTTAACATTAAAGCTCAAACTTCAGGAAAAAGAATTAGAGAAAATCTTCTCAATTTTAAGATAAACAAATATTTCTCAGCAAACAAAGAACACCAGCCACAATGGAAAATCGTTGAAAAAAATGGACATAATAAAAATTAAAACTTCTGCTTTTCAAAGACAGTATTAAGAAAAAAAAGCCACAGACCAAGAGAAAATGCTCATAATATATCTGGGTAACAAAGGACTTGCATGCTGGCCATACAGCTGACCTTCAAACAACATGGCGGTTAGGGGTGCCAACTGCCTGCACAGCTGAAAACCCAAGTATAACTTTTAGTCAAAATACTCTTTTTGAAACTTACTTAGAACTAAAAGGCAGAGATTATCAGCTCTACATCTATGTAAGAATTCCAAATGTGTGGTTAAAAAAATAAACTATAGATGCATACTACAGCATAGATGAATCTCAAAAATAGCCCATATGGAATAATTCAATTTATGTAAAACCTAAGTAATGCAAACTAATCTATAGTTACAATAAGTAGAACTGATTCCTTGGAGATTTGAGGGGTAGAGGTTGGAATTACAAATGTACCAGAGAAACTTTTTGGGGGTGAAATCTTGTTATTTGTTATTGTGGTGATAGTTTCAAATATGTATTCAAATGCCAAAACTTCTACCCTTAAATATGTGAAGTTTATTGTATTTTAACTTTAAACGAAACTGTTTTTTTAAAAAGTTACTTAGGTATGTTCTTTTCTAGTAGCAGGATTCTTGATTCTGGAAGCTTCTTCAAGCAACCTGCATTCCCCTCACATTCTTGATACCCATTTTATCCACATGCAAATGACCATAGCAGACTAGGTTTAACATCATGACCCCTTTTCTTCTAGAGTATGGGCATTTTTAAGGTCTTACTTTTATTTATTTATTTACGTTTATAAAATTTATTTCAAGTCATAGAACTAAATTTGCCTCTGTCAGGCTTGGTCTTATTTCATATTCCTAGAATTCAATTGTTCATGTTTACCAGAGGTGACATTTATAATAGCCATTTGCTCAATAAACCTAAACCAGGTTCATTTTTTAAAAATGACAAATGTTTGTAAAAGACTGACCGGCGTGGCTCAGCAGTTGAGTGTCGACCTATGAACCCGGAGGTCATGGTTCAATTTTGGTTCGATTCCTGCTCAGGGCACAGGCCCAGGTGGTGGACTCTATCCCTAGTGAGGGGTGTGCAGGAGGCAGCCGATCAGTGATTCTCTCTCATCATGGATGTTTCTGTCTCTCCCTGTCTCTCTTCCTTTCTGAAGAAGATCCGTGAGAATCTGGATCAGGCATATGGATTTGGCTGGTAGGACAACAAAGCCCAGATTGATCCATATGGTTTATTCCTCACACAGCCAGGAAAAGAAAGTCCATCCTGGTCTCAGCTCCCTGAGTCCCTCATCCTGTAGGACATTAAGACAAAAGAGGCCAAAAGACAGACATCATGAGTCATGGAGCCATTTCTGGACTGCACCCAAGCAGTGTTATAGCCTGCAGCTCTGCCCTAAGGGGGAGGAGGCAAGGTGGAAGGAACCATACTTCACTGGAGCCAGGGAGGCGATAAAAAACTGTCTCACTGGTAGCCTCCATCTAGATAGAGAGGCAGTGAGAGCTGGCCCTGGGCCAGCTCCTCCTAAGACTGCTTATCCTCCCATGTTCTGGAGGATCACAGGGCCTCCCACCAAGGCAGCTCCCCCTGCAGCTGAAGGAGTCTCTGGGACATTTTTATCACATGGCTGCCAGAGGAGAAGAGAATGAAAAAATCTATTTGAAAAAAAAAAACAAAATAAAATAAAAATAAAAAATAAAAATAAAAAAAATAAAAAATAAATAAAAACCTATTTGAAGTAATAATGACAGAAAACTCCCCTAACTTGGTAAAGGGAATAGACATACAAGCCCAGGAAGCACAGTCTTAAACAAGGTGAACCCAAAATGGCCCATACCAAGACACATCATAATTAAGATGCCAAAGTAAAGACAAAGAGAGAATGTGAAAAGCAGCGAGAGAAAAGCAGTTCGTTACTTAAAAGGCTGTTCTGATTTGACTTTCAGCTGATTTCTCAACAGAAACTTTGCAGGTAGAAGGAATTGGCACAAAATATTCAGAGATGGAAAGCAAGGACCTACAACCAAGATTACTCTACCCAGCAAGGCTATCATTTAGACTCATGACTCCATGACTCCAGCTCTGGCTGGTGTGGCTCAGTTGGTTGAGAGTTGTCCCCATGCACTGAAAGGTCACCAGTTCAATTCCTGGTCAGGGTATATGCCCAGGTTGCAGTCAAGGTGCATGCAGGAGGCAGTCAATAGATGTTTCTCACATCGACGTTTCTCTCTGTCTCCCTCTCAAATCAATAAAAACATATTTAAAAAACACAAAAATTCTATGACTCCATGACTGCCAGTGAGTTGAGCCCAATAAGCTTCACTTGTTAAGAGTAAATGGTACATAAGAAAGCAGTACCTCAGTTTCATGTGGAAAAGTGACAGCTATCCATGCCTTTGGGGGAACAATTTATCCCCCACTCTGTTGCCTGAAGCAAAGCCACTGGCTCCAGGGGACCCTTGATTGATAGAAGCTCCCTCATGTCTGGGCCTGCTTCACTGATGGTTCTCATGGAAGCCCAATGGTGCCCATGCTATGCCGTAGCTCTTCAGCCTCACCAACTATGCAGAGCCCAAAATGACATGACTCCCCTCAGCGGGCAGAGCTCCACGCCACCCTCATATCTCTGACAGCCCTTGTTATTTTTCTTTTGACTGACTTATTGGCTATTGCCGATGGCCAAGCTGCTTCTCCTGCCACTTGGAAAACTATAAGGACGCCCTCCTGGGGGCCCTGGGCTGTGGAAACCAATGATGACTCCTGATCAGACTGTCTGGGTTACTCATGCAAGTGCTCATGGGAAGGCCAGTTCTCTGAGGACAGCATCTGAAAATAAAGCTGCAAATCGAGCCTGCACTGCCCAGATTACCAATATTGCTTTGTAGACCAGACAGGCAGCACTTCCACCCTCATAGGCACAAAACAAAGAACTTCATGTTTCTGATGCGGAGGCCACCGCTGCCTGCAGACTTGTGTCTCCCAGGGAGGGGACTTACATGACAAGGGCACTGGCTCCACCTGTTCCTGGAAGATGGACCATATTGGACCTTTGGGCCCCTTGTGGGCCCACCCCTGGGGCCTCACTGCTGTTGACATTTTTTCAGGTGACCGTCCTGCTGCTCCAGTCTGGTCAGCTGAGTCCAAACAAATCAGTTTGGCCCTTGAAGCTAATCTGTCATGTGATCCGCTTCCCAGACCATTTGCAGGCTGACAATAAGGCCTCTTTTGTGGCAAAAGCCACATACAATGGGCTGATTGTCAGGGTGTTCAATCAGTTTTTCCATTCACCTACCATCCACGGGCATCTAGTATTGTGGGGTTTGACCAGCCTCCTCAAAAATCAACTTTAAAAGACTCCTGACTCCATTTCCCTGTCCTCCTCCTGGTCCACACAACTTCATAAGGCAGTTTGGTCACTGAATGCAGTTGTCCCCACAAAAGAATCCTCCCTCCTCAGCTACCTCCTGGGCGAGGTCAGGACAAAAGAGATGGGGTTACTACAGACCTATTTTGAAAACGCAGGACTCCATTCTGACCATTTCTAGGCATGACGCTTCTTTCTTCCCCTGATAGCAACTGCAAGACAGTGGTCAGTACGGGGGGGGGGGGGGGGGGGCGTTTAGTCCTAAAAGGGCCCAGAGAATTGAAACTTCATTCTGGTTCAGCCATCTGGATTCTCTTGTCGGACTGCCATGATCTGTAATGGTTCCAAGATTCTTTTCTTTTTTAAAATCTATATGAGATGACAGCCATTAACTTACTATGTCAATCACTTCACAATATATGACACATCATTATGCTACACACCTTAAACTTACACAGTGCTGTATGCCAACTGTATCTCGATGAAATGGAAATGAAAAGGAATTGACGAACTATGAAAGTAGGCATCTATTTAGTTTGCTTCCGGTCACTTCCACATGCCGGTACCTACAACCAAGTTCATTTTCTGGGCACAGTTCTCAGGCCTGCTTTATTCTCTCCTTCCTTATTGTTTCCATGCCCTTTCTCTCTTAATGGCAGCTAGCTTGTTGTCGTCTGAAACAACAGAGGGATGATTACCAGAATCTGATCTATGTCTCCGCGCTGGCTATATTGTTCATCTTAATGTTCCATAAAGATTGAATAAGAAATTTCTCTCTTGGGCCGAAACCAGTTTGGCTCAGTGGTAGAGCATCGGTCTGCAGACTGAAAGGTCCCAGGTTCGATTCCGGTCAAGGGCATGTACATTGGTTGCAAGAGGCAGCTGGTCGATGTTGCTCTCTCATCGGCGTTTCTAGCTCTCTATCTCTCTCCCTTCCTCTCTGTAAAATATCAATAAAATATATTTTTTTTAAAATTTCTCTCTTGGGTCCAGAAGCAATTGGATTTTCCAGCCCTGTAAGACTGTTGTGGCTTTAAATATGATTCTATTTCCTTCCACCTCTGTTTGCACACTGGCTGGAGCTCATCTTTTTCTTATAATACCTTGCTGCAGCAGCAAGGAGAAGCCACTGCACATTCGTTTTCTGGCTTTGGCCCTGTGCTGGGGGCTTGGTAGGCAGATGGTCTGCCTTCAAGTTAACACAGGTAACATTTGTACCAGCTGTTTCGGAGTCCTCAGATTTCTAGCTTGCACTATTTATTCTTCATCGTATGCTACCTCGGCATTGAGCAAATGTTTAAAAAGTTAGGTTTTTATCATAGCAGTACTCCACTTCTATGGCACCTGTTCCTGTATTAGTCAAGGACGGCCTAGATGCTAAAGTAAAGGGGCATCCTAAAATTCACAGGCTTAAAACACAGCCTTTGTTTCTATCATGTCACCTTCTGAACTGAGGGTCCTATGTCTCTACACAGATCTGCCATCTTTGATGGGAGATTTTATTTTCCTTACCATATGTTTATTGCTTTCAGAGAGGAAGGGGGAGAGAGAGAGAGAGAGAACGAGAGAGAGAGAGAGAGAGAGAGAGAGAGAGAGAGAGAGAGAGAGAGAGAGAGAGAGAGAGGAGAGAGAGAGAGAGAGAAGAGAAGAGAAGAGAAGAGAAGAGAAGAGAAGAGAAGAGAAGAGAAGAGAGAGAAGGAAAAAAAAAAGACATCGATGATGAGAATCATAGATTGGCTGCCTCCTGCACGCCCCACACTGGAGGTCGAGCCTGCAACCCTGACTGGGAGTCAAACCGTGACCTCCTGGTTCATAAGTCTATGCTCAACCACTGAGCCACACTGGGTGGGCTGATAGGAGATTTTCAAGGTCACTGTAGTCATATCCATTTCCACCAGGGGGACAGGAGAAAGAGGGATTATCCAGAGTCAGGAAATGTCTCTTAAGCAATAGCTTGTACTCATTATTTTGCTCAAGTTGCAATGATCAGAGTTCAGTCATATGGTCACATTTGGTTTCAAGGGAAATTAGCTGGGTGTCCATATCTAGAACTTAGTATTGGTTTATTATGCTTTCAAGTCCACTTGTCTCCGCCGTAAGTGCGGCTGTTTGAGCCTCCGTGTCCATGACAAAGGAGATGCTGCTTTGCTGGAAGAAGGCAGCCAGCCATGCCAGGGTGCCACCATCCCACACGTGCTGCCTGATAAGCGCTGGGCAGTCCAGCCTGAGGGCTCGCTGGGGGCCGGCTGATAAGACACGTGAAGAAGCAGCCGGGACCAGGGGCGCTTCCACAGGAAACGCTGACAGTCCGGGGCCACTGGAGAGGTCTGGTTCGGGCGAGGCGGCTGTTTGGGAACCTAAAAACCCTCCGAAGCCCCTGGAGACGCTGTCCCTCCCGGCCAGGTGGCTCTGGGTGGGCGGTGGCCTCAGACTTGCAGCGTCTCTGGAGGAAGAGCCTGGAGCAGCTCAGCCTGCCCACGGACACTGGTGAATCGGTTCCCTAGCAACCAAGCCAGCAGAGGGGACGTTGACTTTGGCTCTGGCAGCTGGGAGTCAGCTCCAGGTTGGCCACATCTTTCCAGAACGCCTCCTTGTATAAAAAGGTACATCTCATATTAAACTTGAACTTTACTCCATCTCCCCTTGCCTGAAACAATAGTGTGATTACGCTGTCATCTGTTTGCAGTATGATATTTTTTATTTGGCTTAGTAAGAGATATTATCCTGTATACTATTGGCTTGTGAAACTATTATAAATTCCCACAGTGAACCTGTGCTAAATAAATTGCTGGCAAATGCCCAGCCTACGGTATGGCTCAATGATTGAGCATCGACCTATGAACCAGGAGGTCATGGTTCAATTCCCTGTCAAGGCACAGGCCCGGGTTGTGGGCTTGATCCCTAGGGTGGGGCATGCAGGAGGCAGCCTATCCATGGTTCTCTCTCATCATTGACATTTCTATCTCTCCCTCCCACTTCCTTTCTGAAATCAATAAAAACATTTTTTAATTAAAATAAATTGCTGGTAAAGATAGACTCTGAGTATAACTTTTGGTACCTCCCAAAACAAAACACTATTATCTCAGTTACAATAATAGAGAGAATGGATTTTGGTGAAAAACCAGCAATTTCCATCCAGAATATAATTCCCAACATATTTAAATTGACATTTTAAAATAAAATTTACATCACTTTTTTTAATGCATCCAATGGACTCTAAATTCTTTAGTGTTTTAATATCCACCATTGTCTTTTTCTAAACAAACCTGAACAGGTTCTGTAACAGCTGGATATACTGCATTGTTTCTGACTCCTAGATGCCACCATTCCATTTTACTCTCCCTGCAAAATGTTATACTAATGGAATCTATTTTAGGGTTAAAAAATCTTTTATTAATCATCCTACCACACTTAGCAGAAACAAATGTATATATGTCAAAAAGCTGGAAAAACTGTATATATATATATATATATATATATATATATATATATATATTGCACACCAATATACAAATATTTAAATGTTTCTGTGACCAAAAGGCTCTAGGAATTAAATAAGTGTTCTAGATGAAATTATCCTTACAGTAAATAGTATCAACCGATCAAAATAACATAATTTATTATAGATTTTAAAATTAAACCTTTATTTAATATACATCACTTATTAAGTTGGATGGGCTTTTTCTTAACAGTCTATGTATCCATGGTTGACTAGTACTTATGCAAGAAATGAGAGCAGTTCAACAGCAATTACATTCCTATTTTTAATTTTTATAGATGTAGACATTGAGAAAATGTATTAATATGTAGAGTAATAATAGAAGAGTTTGTTATGGTAACATTCGTTAATTCTTTGAACTCCTTGTCTCACGGAGTATAGGGAAGAGGAGATTGTTCAGGAACCTTCAAGGTAGAAATCCCTCCTGTTATAATACTGGGGCCTAGGCCGCCCCTCCCTAGAGCAAACAGTTTACAGGGCAGACTTCACTGGTAATAATAAAAAAGACAAGAAACAAAGACACTTACAGATGTGAACGCGCGTTCTCCGGGGAAGATGGAGACAGTCGCCTTGGGAGAGTCTGGAGATGGGGAGTGGACAGCTCTCAGTTCGGTCAGGACTGACCCCGGCAGCTGGGTGCGGTACCATGCTCTATGGACCGGAAGCGCCGCTGAGCTCATGGCCCCAGGAGCAGCCCCAGTCACTGAGGGAAGGGAATTGGATTCTAAGTCCTCATGTGCACACCCACCTGTGCCATCTTCATCACCCCGGGAGACACGGCGGGTCCCTGGTGTGCCAGGAGCGGCGCCTTCCTTTGCCTCTAAGCCAGGAGCCTCCCATCTTCTGCCAGAATCGATGGATCTGTGGCAGGCTTACTTGTTAGTTTGCAAGGCCAAACCTCAGACCCTTCACAGTTCTTTTTAAAATATATCTTATTGATTTTTCACAGAGAGGAAGGGAGAGGGATAGAGAGCCAGAAACGTCAATGAGAGAGAAACATTGACCAGCCGCTTCCTGCACCCCCCCCCCCCCCCACTGGGGATATGCCTGCAACCAAGGTACATGCCCTTGACCGGAATCGAACCTGGGACCCTTCAGTCCGCAGGCCGACGCTCTATCCACTGAGCCAAACCGGTTTCGGCCCCTTCACAGTTCTTGACATTTATGTCATGAAATACTATATAAGTACATAATCTCTATGCATATAAATCTTTTCTGGAATTTCTCCAATTAGGATTTCTTTTTAATATTTTAAATGAGTGAATGACCCTGTCCACTTTTTGACAATAACACACTCTTCGTTGGTTTCCTCCCTTCTTGTCCCAGGGCCCCAGTCTCTCACCAGTGCTTTCTATACTCACCTCCCAAATAAACAACGGGCAGGTAAATTCTGGACTCAAGGTCTTCTTAGCCAACACAACGAAGACAGTATGTTCCATAGGTGTTTGCTCAGTCACCCTCCACACTCCAGTCTGAAAGAGAGGGTAACGCCCTTTCTATTGGGGTCAGTGGACTGGGGGGCAGAGCGGGGAGGGGAAGGGGGAAGCCTGAGGACTTTTATGGACTTCCTGCCACTGAGAAAGGGCTGCTCCTCATAAGCCTCATCACTGAGCTCTTACCTCCTACCACCTACCTTTCCCTTTTCTTTCCATTGATTTAATTCCCAAATAACTCCCTCACTTAATGACTGTGAAGTGGTTTACACCCCACGGAGAACTGAGTGCAATGATTGAGGGGGGACTGGTACGGTACATTTTCCTGAACAATGAATTACAGTAATAAACATTCATCAACTACTGAATAGGAAACACCAAAAACTATTTAGTTTAAAAAAGCATTCCAGCAATAAGTGCAAATAAATAAAAGGCAGAGTCAAATTAAAATGCAAAATAGCAACTAGACAAATAACTCTGAAGAAAGGATAAACCAGAGGGGGCCCTAAAGATAGAGAGCGTGGAATTTGATTTGAAATGTTTTTCTTTCATATGCATAATAAAACACGCTATTCATATTCAAGTATTCTGCAAAATGTAATGAGTAGAGCAAATCAAATTTGCAATAAGGATGCTTCTAAAAGGCAGTCGGACCTTTTTAAAAATACAAATTAAAATTAAAATCAACTACATTTTGGGGATGACCTTTTAAATTTTAAAGATCTTTTCCCTCCTACCTGCAAAGTCCTCTTTCCCCCCTCAACCTCTTTCTATTCAAAACCTCTACAGCACTCCAAAAACCGACTTAAGTGCCTCTGTCCTCCAGAGTTGCCTCACAGCACTTATTATCTTTACTACTCATTTTGGCACTTAATAATAATAGCTACCATTTAGTGAGCATTTCTTATGTGCCGAGTCCTGAACTAAATCTTCTGGGGGAAATAATCTCACTAAACACAACAGTTCTTAAGGCAGCTACTCTCAAGATAGCTATTTACATGAAAGAAAACAGAGGTACTGAGTAACTTCTTCAAGAGCACAAAGTAAGTTGCAGAGTTAGGATTCAACCTGTTTGTTTTTCATCTCGGGACCCACTATAGTCATATACTAATGACAGGGACACATCCTGAGAAATGTGTTGTTCTGTGATGCTGTCATTGTGCAAACATCATAGGGTGTGTATACACAAACCAAGATGGCAGAGCCTACAGCCACACTTGAGCTAAGTGGGAATGGATGCGGTGGTGTCCAGTTAGATGCCAAGGTTGGAGGAACTGCACTGCCTAACAGGTACTCCCATTCCATCAGTAGGAACTGCAGCTTTATAAAAATGAAACATTGTCCCCCCCCCCCCCATTAATATGTATTATTTTTTCAAAAGGCTAGTAAACTGTTAGGACACAAATACCTATTAAGTTGTTTGGATTCACCTACTTAATAGATGTTACTCGTAGGTATTTATTTTGGCCTACAAGCTCCATGGAAAATTACTGAGATGCTAAGGGGTCTATGAACTCTGGGAGCCAACAAAATTTGGGAAGTTCAAGCATTTCTTGGCCTCCAGCTAGTGTTGCTAACTGATGCAAGGAAGTGGGCAAACGGGGAAAGGAGGTTGGATGAGAGTATGTGTGGTCTACAACTGATCTTTTCAGGGAGTTTCTGGGCCATCCTTTCTCAGATCCAGTGAGACAGTGGAGAAAACTGTAAAGTGATAGATATGTTACTTAACTTGATTATGGCAATTATTTCAAAATGTATACATATATCACACCGAGTCATACACCTTACATAGATGTGAGTTTTATTTGTCAAGTACACCTCAATAAATATGGCAAACAGTTTTCCTGTGTAATATCAACAGAACCCTCCTTTGGAATTAAAAAAAAAATATTAAAAATTAAATTGCTGGCCCTGGCTGGATAGCTCAGTTGATTAGAGCAGTGGTCAGCAAACTCATTAGTCAACAGAGCCAAATATTAACAGTACAACTATTGAAATCTCTTTGGAGAGCCGAAAACAGACTTCTGTACATGGGCCACGAAGTTTCAATCGCACTGTACGTACGCATCCGCATGTGGCATTTTGTGGAAGAGCCAAACTCAAGAGGCCAAAGAGCCAAATGTGGCTTGAGAGCCGCAGTTTGCCGACCACTGGATTAGAGCAACATCCTGATCCACCAAGATTGTGGGTTCAGTCCCCTTTCAGGGCACATACAAGAAGCAACCAAGAAATGCATAAAAAAGTGGAACAACAAATCAATGTTTCTCTCTCTCTCTCTCAACCAATAAATAAACAAAACAAAATTTTTAAAATAAAATTGCTTTTGAAATTATTTCTTGAATATTGAACTTCTTTGAAAACAGCACTATGTTAAGACTGGATCGTGGTATAGCTCAGGTTTATGTAGGTTATATATGCAACCATTATTTCTTTTCTGTTTAAAATATCTGCAGATAACACTTTTTGTTGTTGTTGTTGTTAATCCTCACCTGGGGATATTTTCCAACGATTTTTAGGAGCAGTGGAAGAGAGAGGGAAAGACAGAGAGAAATATCGATGTGAGAGAGACACATCAATTGGTTGCTTCTTACACAAGCCCTGACCAGGGCTCGGACAAGGGAGGAGTCTGCAACCAAGATATGTGTCCTTGACCAGAATTGAACTTGGGACCCTTTGGTCAGCAGGCCGAACACTCTATCCACTGAGCCACACCGGCTAGGGCTGTGGACAACACTTTAATAGCAATAAGCACACCTAGTGCCCAGAACTTTGTAGAGATACATCCCACTAAAAAGAACCTGGGCTCTTGGGGGCGTGCATGACTCTAATTCTAGGCTGGAGTAGGGAGAGTAAAATGAGGGTTTAGGATATTCTGTGCCAGAAAATATGGGCGTACTCAAAAATTGAGGGGGTCATGTAAAAGAAATACAGAAGCCAGTTTGAGAGGGCGCCCATTTGCTAAATATGGGACAATTTGAGTATCAAAATGAATAATGATTGGAATAAATTATAACACATTGAGTAAAAAGAAACTCAAACCAACACTAGTCTTAATAGATATAAAATCACTGAGTGAAAGACTGTTAGGGAAGAATATATTCACACAGTCTCAAAGTATCACTGATTACCAAGAATAAAAAAAAAAATGGTACCTTGGTAAGTGCAAAGGTCTGGTAGATGCCACTTGAACAAAATGATCAAACTTAATGTCACCATAATGTTATCAGGTGCTCTCTGATATGATGTACTCAATCACACTGAAGTATTCCTGTAGGGGGAGAAAGGTTCTAATCACAAGGAAATAATAAGACCAAAAATTCAGGAGCATTATGCAAAATAGTTGACCTGGACTCTTCAAAAATGTCAATGTCATGAAAGGTATAAACAAGTTCAGGGATTCTCCTTAAAAGAAAGTAGAGACATTCCAGCTAAATACAATGTGTGATCTTTAATGGGATCTTAGGAAAACGGTATAAAGGACACTATTGTTATTGTACAATTGAAGAAATATGAATATGGACTGCATATTAAACAACGGTATTGTATCAGTGTTCCATTTACTGAGTGTGATCATTTTCCTGACTGTGCTAAATGTATGATAGTTACATAAGAATCTCTTTTTCTTAAGAAAAACATGTTGAAATATCAAGATGTCTGAAACTTAGGTTTAAAGCTCTTGGATCTTTCACAAAAAGGTGTGTGTGTGTGTGTATGTGTGTGTGTGTACGTGTGCATGCACGCACCCATTTCCACAAAAACATATTGAAATAGAAAACAAATTTGGCAAAATGTTAACAACTAGTGAACTTAGATAAAGGGTATTTGGGTGTCTGTTATACTATTTTTATAACTTTTCTGTAAGATGAAAAATGTTCAAATTAAACAAGTTTTTAAAATAACATGTAAAAATAAAATTAAAAATATGCTGAGCCAAAGATAAAAGGCTGGAAGCAGAGTTATGATGGGCAAGGTTAGGAATAGAGTGAGGACAGAAAGTCTGAACTATGACTCCTCTTGGCTCTATTGCTAGGCGTCCCCCTGCCACCTATGACTACCCTCTCATATACCACAGCTCCTTCACATTAGGATGGGAAGCTCTTGACCTTGTGCCACAGGAAAAGATAGATGAGAAATTCAAACACTATCGCTGAAACCCTTTCCTACAGACATGCTCTCCATCCAGCCCTTCTTGTTCAAGGGGCTAGCTGAACTTGATTTTCCTTGGCTGTAGGTTCGTCATGGGGGTAACCCAGTTCCCACGGCCTAAAAGGAGAGCTTGGTGCCAGCGATTCCATCATTTTGAAATGCACTTTGGAAAGTTGAAGACCATGTCTTATCCGGTTTGCAAGGATTCCTTCCTCCAGTCTTTACAGAGATCTCTCCTGGACATATTGCATCTGACTCCTCTCTCATCCCTCGTGGTTTTCCCTTGTCCTGGGGACCTAGCAGAGCGCCACTGATGATTCTTTATGTGTCACCTGTGAGCATGACTGTGTCCTCCTTCCTCCTGCTTCTGTTCATTATTTATTCATCCATGATCATTACTTATTCATGAAGGTCACTTTATTTTCAATGATGGTTTTACAAATGTTTAAGCAGGTGAGCACTTGTATTCTAAAGGGCAGGAGAGATGAACAACAGATACAAAATGGAGCGCAGAGAGCTGGACTAACGGAAAGATGAACGCAGACCTGGCATCTCTCCTTGTGCCTCCATCACCTATCTGTTTCCATTGGCCTGATCTGTTTTCAATGGCTGTTTGCTACTTTAAATACCCTCCTGCTCGTTTTGGACTCTACTGCTTTGAAAGTGAAACAAGGTTTGCTTGCTTCTTCTTCTTTTTTTTTTAAATCAGGAACCACAATGGCCTCAGAACGTGGCTAGACTGACCAAATTGGAGACGGGAGTCAAAGAGTTATAAATCCAGTCTGAGCCAGGCCCCTGACTGGCCACTCAGTTTTTACTGAGCACCTGCTTTTGGTCAGGCACTGTGTTTGGAAGTGGAGGGAAACAGCAACTGAGACACCATCCAAACAGTACCCATCAGGTTCACACTGGTCTCCTCTAAAGAAGAGTGACGGGAGAACATGGCTGCCACCACATGGATGTGAGCGCATCACTGAGGAATTGTGTTCATCTGATAGCAGCAGGCACTCCATAAGGAATGGTCTAAAGAGACTGCCAGGTAAGAGGCAGGCAATTCAGTGGTGGTCTGACAAGCCCATGGAGTCACCCAAGTCTCTGCTCCTAACCCTGCCCATCCAACTCTGCCTCCAGCGTTCTCTCTTTGGCTCTGCCATCTGGCTGCTTCGCCTTTCTTAGTACACAACTTCCACCCAAAGTTTGTCTCCTGGTTACAACACGGCCAATGTAACTCTAGCCGCTGTGTCTGCATGCTAGGGTGGAGAAAAGAGGGAGAGAAAAAAGAGAAGGGGCAACAAAGGCACTTCCGGGTAAGTTAAGTCTCTCTTTTAAAAAATATATTTTTATTGATGTCAGAGAGGAAGAGAGAAGGAGAGAGAGAGAAACATCAACAATGAGAGAGAACCATTGATCGGCTGCCTCCTGCATGCCCCACATGGCGGATGAAGCCCACAATCTGAGTATGTGCCCTGACCAGGAATCGAACCATGACCTGGCTCATAGGTTGACAATCAACCACTGAGCAACACCGGCTGGGCAAGTCCCTTTTTTTTTTTTCGTGGCTTAGTTACTTTTTTCTTAAAATTAAATTCACTGGGGTGACATTGGTTAATAAGATTATATAGGCTTCAAGTGTGCATTTCCATAATACATAATGTGTATATTGCATTACGTGCCTACCACCCAAAGTCAGATCATCCTCCATCACCATAAATTTATCAGCCCCCTTTTAAAAGAGCTTCCCTAAAATCCCCACCAAAATTTCTGTTTCCGTCTCTTTAGCCAGAAGTTAGTAGTGAGACAAGGATTTCTTAGATATGACACCAAAAGTATGATCCATTAAAAAACACACACACAAAAGGACTTGTATTTAGGATATACACTGAGTGGCCAGATTATGATGATCTCTGAATGCATAATAATCTGGTCTCTCTCTCTCTCTCTCTCTCTCTCTCTCTCTCTCTCTCTCTCTCTATATATATATATATATATATATATATATGTGTGTGTGTGTGTGTGTGTGTGTGTGTGTGTATATATATATATATATATATATATATATATATATATATATATATGTTGTTTTTTAAAAGGCCTGGTGCATGAATTCATGCATGGGTGGGGTCCAGCCAGCCTGGTCAGGGGGAGGGGACATGGGCAGTTGGCCAGCCTGCCTGCTGGTTGAACTCCTGGTCGAGGGGACAATTTGCATATTAGCCTTTTATTCTATAGGATATACACTGAGTGGGCAGATTATTATGCATTCAGAGATCATAATAATCTGGCCACTCAGTGTATAAAGAACTCTCAAAACTAAACAATAAGAAGACAAACAGCCCATTTTTTAAGTGGGCAAAAACTTAAACTATAACCCAGTAATCACATTCCTGGATATTTATCAGAGAAATTAAAATTTGTATCCACACAAACCTGTACACAAATGATCATTCCAATGCTATTTGCATACAGCCAAAAACATTCCTCAATAGTTGAATGGTTAAACATAGTGTAGTATGTTTACACCATGGAATGATTACTCAGCGATATAAAGCATGAACTATGGACACATGCAATAACATGGCTGGATCGTGAGAGCATTATTTTAAATGAAAGAAAAGCAATCTCTAACTGTCACATACTATACACTGAGTGGCCAGGTTATGTGATTATTATGTTTGCTGCAAAGGGCCAACAGGATATGTTTTAGGTTTTGTGGGCCATATATAGCCTCTGCTGCATATTTTCCCTTATTTTTGTTTGTCGCTTTTGCTCTTTTCCCAACACTTTCAATATGTAAAATCCATTTTTAGTTTCTGGGCGCTCAGAAAGCAGGCCATGGGTCAGATTTGTCTTGGGGGCAGGTTGCTGACCACTGCCATAATGAGACAGCACAAGGGAGTCCGGGGTGGACATGTGATGTCATTGTTCTGTAGCCTGTGGTGGTGGTGGTCGCACACATCTATAGACGTGTTAGAACTCACCAAAGCGTATGCACACAGAATGCCAATAATGCTGTATATTAGTTGCCAAAAACAGTAACTTATCTGACCAGTTCATCTCTGTCACAAAAGAGATCCAAGATTGATTTTTCCTTCAGATACAGAGATCAAGAAATCGCTTAAAAGATATGGCTTCACCTAGCCCTCTTCCAAATTATTTACTGCAGTAATTTCCTCAATTAAAATGGCACCCTTGTGTGGATGAAATAAAGAATTCAGTTGTGACTTATGGAGTAATAACGATGACAACTATTTCTTTGAGAACAGGAAAGGCACGTGCTTTTCTCTGTTACCGCAAGATAAATATATTTATTTATCACTTACAATAATGTTCCGTTTATTAGCAGAGCAATGAACATTCAAGCTCAGAGCAGTGTGTTTCAGTCTTTAAACAGCCATGTAAGCTGGGTTGTTTTAGAATAAGGTGCTCTTGTGTCAGAAATTATGACTTGCGCTCTGGAGAGTATTGTCTTTCTTACGTTTTCCCAAGGAGAGAAGAGAACCTTGCATTTACTTGGCTGCTCTGGACAAGGGGGTCACTGCCACCACACGGCCCGCTCCCCGGGCCTGTCACTGTCACAGGGAGCACTCGGCAGGCAGCAGTTGAAAGCGGAGAGCACTGACTTCTGCGGCGGCGGGCCAAATGAATACATTTTTAATCTTCCCTAAAAATAGTCTTTAAGAGAATAAAAATATTTAATCTTTAGTAGTGATTCTTACATGGTGGGCGTGGGTACCTCCGGTGGGGGATGCTTTAGAGCAGTGGTTCTCAACCTTCCTAATGCAGCACCCTTTAATACAGTTCCTCATGCTGTGGTGACCCCCAACCATAACATTATTGTCATTGCTACTTTGTCACTGTAATGTTGCTACTGTTATGAACCGTAATGTAAATATCTGTGTTTTCCGATGGGATTAGGCGACCCACAGGTTGAGAACCACTGCTGTAAGCCTAAGACTGTCGGAAAACACAGATATTTACATTACGGTTCATAACAGTAGCAACATTACAGTGATGCAGTAGCAACGAAAATAATTTTATGGTTGGGGGTCACCACAGCATGAGGAACGGTATTAAAGGGTCGTGGCATTAGGAAGGTTGAGAACCACTGCTTTAGAAAATTACATGGCCTGATACCAGAATACCGTCATCCCTTGGAAAATAGTATAGCCTGGCTAGTGTGGCTCAGAAAGTGAGTGTTGACCCAGGAACCAAGAACTCGCTGGTTTGGTTAATGGTCCTGGCACATTTCCAGGTTGTGAGCTTGATCCCTGGTAGGGGGCATGCAGGAAGCAGCAGATAAGTGATATTCCTCTCTCATCTATGTTTCTCTCTATTCTTTTCCCTTCCTCTCTCTAAAAACCAAAACATATTTAAAAAAAGAAAAATGGTATAAAACCTTTCATCTAGATAGTCCTTCAAACGATATTCTCAGGAATATACGTTAGGTAATCATGTGACAAAGAATGGAAAGCTTTCCCTGAATTTTATTCTGGATACAAAAGGATTTCAAAACTAAGTGTAATACATGAAGCAAAAGCGGACAATGTATTTCTGTGTCCCCACAGGATAGTGTCATAGCTAATGATTGGCTTGCCATGTCTCTCTGCATCTCATTAGGCGCCATCTCTTCCCATCATCCCCAAGTGCTGCCCCACACTCCAAACCAAGTGCTTACGCTTATGCGACAGACTTTTTATTTCTTTATGGCCATAAAAAAGTGTTTATGCAGCAAAAATGTATTGAGTACCTATATGTTCCAGTAATAGTCCGTGCTTGGCATACATACATAAGCAAAAAAAAAGTCTCTGCCTTCATCCTAGCATTTCAGTGATGGGAGATAGAGCACAAACAATAAATATAAAAAAATAAGTAAATTATATAGTACCAGGGGCCCAGTGCATGGTTTCATGCACCGGTGGGGTCCCTCAGCCTTGTCTGTGCCTCTTGCAATCCGGGACCCCTCCAGAGATGTTAGAGAGCCAGTTTCGGCCCAATCCCTGCAGGCCAGGCCGAGGGACCTCACCAGTGCATGGATGGGACACTAGTATGCATATAAGATCTTTAATCTCTTCCTGCCCTCCCTACTCCTCCCTTCCCTCTGAGATTCATCAGATTCATGTTTCTATGCTTGTGGTTTCCACTCCTGCATTGAGCATCTGCCCCCTGGTGGTCAGTGTGTATCATAGCTACTGGTCTGTTGGCCAGTTGCTTAGGTTTTTTTTAAAAATATATTATTTATTTATTATTATTATTTTTTTTTACAGAGAGGAAGGGAGAGGGATAGAGAGTCAGAAACACTGATGAGAGAGAAACAATGATCAGCTGCCTCCTGCACCCCTCCACTAGGGATGTGCCTGCAACCAAGGTACATGTCCTTGATTGGAATCGAACCTGGGACCCCTCAGTCTGCAGGCCAACGCTCTATCCACTGAGCCAAACAGGTTAGGCTAGGCCTTTATTTATTAATATATAGAGGCTCAATGCATGAAATTTGTGCAAGGGGCTCAACCCTCACAAGCGCGGCAGCTGCCTCGGCCCTTGTAGCCCTGGCTTTGTCCAGAAGGTTGTCCAGAAGGATGTCTAGAAGGTTGTTTGGCTATCTGGTCTAATTAGCATATTATGCTTTTATTATTATGGACTGGAGGCCTGGTGTACAACATTCATGCACTAGCGGGAGGTCCCTCAGGCTGGCCTGTGCCCTCTCGCAGTCTACGACCCCCTAGAGCACACGTGTCAAACACAAGGCCCGCGGGCCAAATCCGTCCCGCCAGGCCTTGCAATGTGGCCCGCACCGCGCTGTCATCACTGCACTCCGCTGCGTTTCCATCACAATGACAGTTGATGACTGTTCAGTAAACCATTCAGCCCGCGATTTAGGCTGGATTTTAGATTTTGGCCCCTTCTCTGATTGAGTTCGACACCCCTACCCTAGAGGGATGTCTGTCTGCTGGCTTAGGCTCACAGGAAGCGGGCCTAAGCTGGCAATCGGGCATCCCCCGAGGGTTTCCTAGCGCTGCCACAGAGGCAAGTGAGGCTCCCACAACCACTGCTGCACTTGCCAGCCGTGAGCCAGGCCCTCTAAGATGTGTTCTAGAAAGAGTGCAGGGCGCTGGCATAGGTCGATGGCAAGAGGGTTTGAGACTGTGTCCTGATGGCTGAATCCTGGAGCACAGCTGCCTGAACATCTCTGATGGTGTCACCGACCTGGCATCACACATCAAGGACATTCACCGAGTGGCTTCGGGGTGCAAAGCTCTCTGCCAGGTTCCTCCAGGACACAGAACATGCCTTTACCCAAGACATTACCCCGAAATATCAGCTCAGACTAATTTCCTCCTTCGGCAGCCGCTCAGAGGGTAGGCCCACAGCTGAACACAGTAGTCCCACAGCTGCACAGCTGAACGGGATGTGCAGTGCTCCCACAGCAGGCCAGTCCCTGCAGGCCACACCCCCACCAATGCACGAACCCGTGCACTGGGCCTCTAGATTTGAAATCATTTTAGATGCACAGGAAGTTGCAGTGATAGTACAGAGAGCTCCCAGGTACTCCTCACTCATTCTCCCCGCCCCCCAGTTACGTCTTCCCTAACTAGAGAACAACATCGAAACCAGTAAACTGACATTGGCACAACGTGTGTGTGTGTGGTTCTGACATTTTATCACGTGTGGATTAGTGTAACCACCACTACAATCAAGTTACAGAACATTTCTTTTAGCATAAAGAACTCCCTTTACTACCTCTTTACTGACACACCCATCTCTTCTCCCCAGCCTACCCCCACAAACTCGAATCCCTGGCAACCACTAATTTGTTCTCCATCTCTATAATTTTGTCACTAGAGAATGTTATATGACTAGAAGCATGCGGTCTGTGAGCTTTTGAAATTGGCTCTGTTTTACTCAGTATAATGCCTTTAGAATTCACCCAAGCTGTTGCATATATCATTCGTCACCTCATTTTATTGCTGAGTAGCATTCCATGGCACGGATGCACCCCACGTGTTTAGCCATTCACCTGTGAAAGACCTCTGAGCTGTTTCCAATTTTAGGTTATTACAAAGAAAACTGCCATGAACAATCATGTACAAGTTTTGGTGTGGACATCAGCTTTTATTTCTCTGGGATAAATGCCCAAGAGTGCAACTGCTGGGCCATATGGTAGGAATATGGTCTGTTTTTAAAGAACCGCAGAACTGTTTTCCACAGGAGCAGTACCATTTTACATTCTACCAGCACTGCACGAGAGAGCCAGTTTCGCCACATCTTTGCTAGGTGTTGTCATTGTTTTTTCCAGTTTTGGTGAGATGAAATTGACATATAACACCGTATACATTTAAGATGTTTAACATAATCGTTTGATATATGTATATATTGCAACATGATTATCACAATGAGTTCAGTTAACATCCATCATTTATCCACTTGAGCAGGCTACAGAAGTCAGTTCTGTGTATACTGTATTCTATATACTGTATGATCCCACTTATATTTGGGATCTAAAAAAAACCAAACTAATATAAACAGAGATCAGATCTGTGGTTGCCAGAGGCAGGGGATGGAGGGTAGAATTGAGTGAAGGTGGTAAGAAGGTACAAACTCCCAGTTAGATGATAAATTCTGGGAATGCAATGTACAACATGATGACTACAGTTTATAACACTGTATTGTATATTTGAAAGTTGCTATGAAAATACATCTTAAAAGTTCTCATCAGGAGAAAAAACTGTAATTATAAGAGGTGACCTCATCTCTTCTTTCTCTTCCCTTCGCTCACTCTGCTCCAGCCACGCCGGCCTTGTAATTCACCTAACACATCAACTTCCTGTCTCAACTGCTCAGCAGTTGCTCTTCCCTTTGGAATGCTCTTTCCGCAGATAACCTGACTTATCTGGATATTACTTAATTTCATCTTCTTATTCATCTCACACCACCACCATCACCTCTGCCCAAGTCATCTTATCTCCCCGCCTGGCTTCATTTTTCCCCTGTAGCACTGTCGATATACGGTAGCTCTTTTTATATCTACAGTAAATCTGTATCGGTACCTGTATCTGTATCTATATCTATATCTTTACTTATGCTATCTTTAATGTTTTATTGATTTTAGAGAGAGGGGAAGGGAGGAGAGAGAAACATTGATGAAAGAAACACCAATCAGATGCCTCCTGCACGCCCCTACTGGGGATCAACCTGGGCGTGTGCCCTGAGCAGGAATCAAACTGGTGACCTCTTGGTGATGGGACCACACTCAACCACCTAAGCCACGGTGGCCAAGGCTCATCCTATTTTTAAATCCACACCTGAAGATATGTTTATTGATTTTAGAGAGAGAGGAAGGGGGGGGGGGAAGAGAGAGACTGATCAGTTGCCTCCTGTATGGAACCCAAAAGCCAGGTATATGCCCTGGCTAAGAATAGAATCTGCAACCTAACACACAACCTTTTGACACAACCAACTGAGCCACCCAGCCAGGGCCATTCTTCATCCTATTTTTATGCTTTTCCCACCAGAATACAATCTTATAAAGTATGAATTTTTATCTGTTTCCTTTTCACTTTAGTCTCAGAACCATCCTGGTACACGGTAAGTGCTCAATAAGTATTTTAAGTGAATCATGTTGCCTACTCTAATTAAGTACATTCCAACAGGGAGTAATTGGCTGAATATTATGCTTTACAAACTATAATACGCGTCATTGGACAAATGTTTTCTATAAGCTATTTCTTCCACATCCTTTATTTTGACTATATCAATAGTTATAGCTCTAAACAACAAAAGATAATCCTGTCTATCAGGTCCTCACTCATTGTATTTATGAGTTGTGAATACAGACTTCTCCTTCAGACTGGCCAGGGTTTTGTGTGTGTGTGGCGCTTAGGGATGTTTGCGATTTCTTTCCTTCCTTGTGTCATTCATCTTCTCCCCCCACCGTCCCTGCTGGGGAGAGTGGTTTATGGTCAGGAAAAACTTTCACCTAACACCTTAATCTTTTTCAGTGTTATCTCAATTTTAAACAGTCTTAAATGAAAGCATTTCTTAGATGCAGATATTATTAGACACACAGTTGTATTCATCAAGCTCTGCTTACTATAAATGTCTCTCCACTGGCAACACATATCTGCTTAATGAGGCACTTGCCCGTTGATTTTAAGTTGGATTTTCAAATTATTTGGAAAGTATTATATTTCAAATTATAACCATCACTCTGCAATGCATTTTTAATTTTCCTGAGTAAAACCTTTAATTATTCTTTCTAAATTTTAAAAACAGCCAATTATTATGGCATTTAGTTGGAATATACTAGGCAATTTAAAAAATACTTGAAACTAGATTGATTTAAAAATTAAGATTTGGTACACAGCAGAGGGAAATAGTTAGTAATACAACTTGGTATAGTGACATGGTTACTAGACTTATGATGATCACACTGGAAGGTATAGAAATGTAGAATCACTATGTTGTACATCTGAAACTACTATAATATTGTATGTCAACTATACTTTAATAAAAATAAAATAAAAAATAAGATTTGCTTTCAAACGTTTGTTTATTAAAAAATATTTTGCTAGTATGTATATTTCCTTTGATGGCTCCTAAATAAAGTATAATAACTAGAAAAGTATACCTTCTACTTTTTATTATAAAGGCTCAATATTCAAGATAATCATTACTTTTTTTATTTGTAATTTTTTAAAAGTTACTCTTGCCCAGCTGGTGTGGCTCAATGGTTGAGTGTGGACCTATGAACCAGGGGGTCACAGTTCTATTCCCTGTCAAGGCACATGTCTGGGGTTGTAGGCTCAATCTCCTTTAGAGGGCATGCAGGAGGCAGCCAATCAATGATTCTCTTTTATCATTGATGTTTCTATCTCTCCCTCTCCCTTCCTCTCTGAAATCAAATATATATATATATATATATATATATATATATATATATATATATATATATAAAGTTACTCCCAACTAATAAATAGAGCTACACTTCCTCACTTGGGCATCATTAAATTACTAAGTATACTAGGGATATTTTTAAGGTTCAAAATGCATGATTTTAATTATTTGAGGAATTTAAGACAAAAATAAAAAGTTACTTGTGGATAACTTCTAAATGTTACGTAATGGCTGAAATAAAATTCTTAGGATAAGAATAGTGTATGTGGAGGTGTGTTTGAAATAGCCCAAAGACCAACATTTTACTTTTTAAAAATGGAAATGCCCTGTTTTAATAACTGAGAATTCTAATCATATAGCATGCCAGATTTTTAAAATATTTATTTTTAAAATTGAATCTATATGTTTAACTTCTTATAAATCATTTTAGTGTGCAATCGAAGTTATTTGGCTTAAAAGTACCCACCCAGAACCTCTAGAATTTTTTTTTTTTTTTACTAATTTCAAATTTGTTGGGCTTTAACTTTACTGTATTTAAGTCACTTGCCTTTAAATCCTGGTATTGCTTGTTTTGCTTGTCAAATGATAGCAGTCGGGAGTCAATCCACTCTGCAAGTCTTCCTTGAACAGAGCATATACTGTATTAACAAGTCTCATTATCACACTGTGATGGAAACCTCAAACAGCTTCAGTGGAAGGATTCAAATTACATGTTGCAAAACCAAAGCGCCAGCTCATTAATCACCTTTCTTCTCCACTCGTAACCACCTGCATAAAATATCACTCCAGGCTCCCTAATGTAATTTAATTTTTCATTAAAAATTTAAAAAGAAATCGCAAGCCCTGGTCCCAGGAACTGACATACTTCACTTTGTTATTTGATACCCCACTTTCATGTTCAAGTTATTCAGCTGTTAGCTTTCTTTCTTTCTTTTTTAAGTCCTCACATGAGGATATTTCCCCCCATTGCTTTTCAGAGACAGTGGAAGGGAGGAAAGGAGAGGAAGGGAGAGAGAAAGAGAGAAACATCTGTGTGAGAGACACATCGACTGGTTGCTTCCTGCACTTGCCCGGACCTGGGGCACGGAGTGAGCCCTCAACCTAGGCACATTTAACTAGGAGTAATTTGTGCAACAAAACTAGATAATAACTTACCCCCAACCCCCACAAAATATGAGCAAGTAGTTACTAAACTAGTGACAGTCACACCACGACGTCACCGACATGCAGAGAGGCACGGGGATGTCACAGGCTCTCTCACTGACCTGAGAACAACAAAACCACCAACAGGCACTCAGTGGCAGCTCATAGAGCCCAATGAGGACAGGATCCAAAGCTGTAAGGGGCTTAATAGCCCAGTGGCAAGTGAGGCCCATGGCTCTGCAGTAAGGCCTAAGAAAGCGGAAGTAGCGTGGCTCAAACTTGAGCTCTTGGAACTAACTAGCCAGAGCATCCTTTGAGGAAGAAGACCACACTGAGGAAATCTGCTGATGAACAGAAATTGAACAGCAGAGTGACGATTGAGACAGTAAGACTGGTACAGAAAAAGCAGGGGAGGGAAACAGGGGCTAGAGATCTCAGAAATTAAGCCGCCATAGTTTTGGAGACTTCAAAAAACAACAGGCGAGAGCGCTAGCCATAAAATTATAAAATCCATTATCTCCCTTCTAAAATTTGGGAAAAAATAAATTCACTTGAAGATGAACAACATAATCAAGTAAAGAAACCACCTGATCATCTCAATAGACACAGAAAAAAAAGCTTTGACATTCATTATACAAACTCTCAGCAAAGCTAGAATAGAAGGGGAATTTCTCAACCTGACAAAGACATGGACCAAAGGCCTGCAGTTAACTCATACTGAGTGATGAGAGACTGGAAGTTTCCTCCTAAGACTGGAAACAAAGCAAGGTTGCCCACTCTTGCCACTTCACTGTTGCCACTTCAACATGCTGGCGGGCTCTGGCCAGTGCAATCAGGCAAGAAAAATAAAAGGCATCTGGGTTGCAAACAAAGTAAACTATTTTTACTTGCAGATGACATGATCCTATATGTAGAAAACCCTAAGGAATTCACACACATATTTCTTAACTAATAAATATGTTCAGCAAAATCACAGGATACAAAGTCAGTATATACAAAAGCCAATTGTATTTGTATTGTATTTACAAGCAATGAACAATCAAAAAATTGCAACTAAGAATTGGCTCGGTGGATAGAGCATCGGCCTGCAGACCAAAGGGTCCCAGGTTTGGTCCAGGGCAAGTACCTTGGTTGCAGGCTCCTCCCTGGCCCGGGCCCTGGTCAGGGCACGTGCAGGAGGCAAGAAATCCATGTGTTTCTCTCACATCGATATTTCTCTTTGTCTTTCCCTCTCTCTTCTGCTCTTTCTAAAAATTCAATGGAAAAATATCCTCGGGTGAGGATTAACAACAACAACAACAACAACAACAAAAAAAGAAAATAATGTCATCCACAATAGCATTAAAAAGAATAAAAACACATAGGCATAAATTTAACAAAATAAGTACCAAACAAGTACACTGAAAGTTTAAAACCACTGATGAAGGAAATTAAAGAAGTCCTAAATAAATGGAGAGACATATCATGTTCATAGACTGGAAGACTCAATATTATTGATATGGAAATTCTCCCCAAATTGATCTATAGGTTAACAGAATCCCTACCAAAGTGCCAACAGATATTTATTTATTTATTTTTGCAAAACTTGACAAGCTGGTAGTTGGGAGACAATTTTCCATGAATATTTCACAGTTCTGCACAATCTAGGTCTTCTTAGCACAGAACGTGTTTGAACAACAAAGGCTGCGGAAGCTTGAGATTTAGAGATATGCCTCCCTTCGAGATATCTGCTGACATTCCAAGGCAATAAATCTCCAGGCCTTTCCCTGGAGAAGATTTGTTTATATTCTAGAGTAAATATGAACTCAGCATCTTTCTCTCCTTGAAGGGGAGAACGGGCAGATGTGCCAGAGAACCTTACAAAAGCTTGGAGTCTCGTAATTTTGGGGATCCCTCCCTGCAGTGAAACCCACTGTGCTGCAGGTAAACATCTGACTGCTGCTCGGACTCCTGTTGCCCCATGGGGAGCTGCCACGTGGGGAACTGATGCAAGACGCTACTCTGGATGATGCTTTCCCCATGAGTAATAAACCATTTGTGTCCCTAACGTTTTCTGTCAGTGTATGCATGTGGAACTGACAGACTTAGTTGGAAAGTAGGGGAAAATCTCAGACCCTTCACAGTTTCTGACTTGATACTGATCCTAAAATTAAGCGGACTAGACCTAAAGTACCCAAAATAATTTTGAAAATGAAAGACAAAATTGGAGGACTTCCACTTCTCAATTTTGAAACTTATTATAAACTGTAGCTATCATTACAAAGGGGTGTTGGCATAAAGGTAGCCATATAGATCAATGGAAGGGAATTGAGAATCTATAAGTAAACTTTATATTAATGGTCAGTTGATTTTTGACAAAGGTGCCAAGTGATTTCAATGGGGGAAAGGATAGTTTTTTCAACAAATGGTGCTGGGAAAATTGGATATCTACATGTACACCATTATAAAAAATTAACTTACAATGAATCAGAGACTTAAATGCAAGAGCTAACTCTATAAAATAGGTAACAAAAAACAAGAGAAAATCTTAAGGATCGTGATTAGGAAAATTTCTTAGCTATGACTCCCAAAAGCATGATTCATAAAAGAATAAATTAATAAATCCAGTATCATCAAAATTCAAAACTTTTGAACTTCAAAAAACATCACTAGTGAAAAGCCATAGTCTGGGAGAAAATATTTGTAAGTCACATATCCAGATAAAGGACTTGTATATTCAAAATATATAAAGAACTTTTATAACTCAATAAGAAAACAACCAAACCAATTTTATACCTGGATAAAAAGCTGGATTTCCTCCCTATACCTAGACAGGACTGCCTGCTAAGAATGATTAAAGGATCCAGAGTCTCACAACATAATACCCAAAATATCCAGGATACTAATGAAGATGACTCATCATACCAAAAACCAGGTCAATTGCAACAGATGCCAACATTAAGATGATTCAGATGTTGGAACTATCTGACAAGGATTTTAAAGCATCGATCATAAAAATACTTCAATAAGTAATCATAAACACTCCAGAAACAAATGAAACAATAGAAATTCTCAGAAAAAAAAAAACAAAAACCAACAGAAGATACTTTAAAAGAAATCGTAGAACTGGAAAAGACAATACTGAAATAAAAAACTCACTGGATGGGTTTAATAGTAGATTGGAGAGGATGGAGGAAATAATCAGTGAACTCAAAGACAAATCAATAGAATTTACATAATCTGAACAACAGAGAGCTTTACATTTAGGTATTTGATAGATTTCGAGTTCATTTTTGTACAAAAAATGAGATCAGTCTAAATTCATTCTTTTACATGTAGATATCCAGTTTCCCCAGCAGTAATTGTTGAAATGGCCAATTGATTTTTTTTTTTTTTTTACAAAGGTACAAAAACAATTCGATGAAGAAAAGACAGTCTTTTCCACAAACTGTCCTGGAACAATTGGACATCACAGAGAAAGAAAAGAAAAGAAAATGAGTCTTGACCTAAACATCACACCATATACAAAAATTAATTCAAAATTAATCATGGACTTGAATGTAAAATGTAAAACTATGAAACTTTTAGAAGAAAACACAAGATAATTTTTAGGATCCAGGACTAAGTGAAGAGTTCTTAGAAATTACACTAGAAGCACAATTCACAAAAGAAAAAAAATTAATAAATTGGGCTTCAACAGAATTTTAAACTTTTGTGCTGTGAAATACTCTATTCAAAGGATGAAAAGACAAGCTACAGTATGGTTGAAAATATTTGCAAACCATGTATCTGTTCGTCCGAAGCTTTCTTTGCAGAATAAGTAACTGATCATTAAAAATCCAATTATAAAATGAGCAAAAGACATACATAGACATTTCACCAAGGAAGAGCTATGGATGGCAAATAAGTACATGCAAAGATGCTCCACATAATTAGTCATTATGAAAAGACAAATTTAAACCACAATGAGCTGTCTACACTTATTAGAACAGCTAAACCAGTGGTCGGCAAACTCATTAGTCCACAGAGCCAAATATCAACAGTACAACGATTGAAATTTCTTTTGAGAGCCAAATTTTTTAAACTTAAACTTCTTCTAATGCCACTTCTTCAACATAGACTCGCCCAGGTTGTGGTGTTTTGTGGAAGAGCCACACTCAAGGGGCCAAAGAGCCGCATGTGGCTCGAGAGCCGCAGTTTGCCGACCACGGAGCTAAACTAAAATATAACAATGACACCAAATGCTGGGGAGGATGCAGAGAAACTGGATCTCCTATGCACTGGTATGGGAATGTAAACTGCTAAAGGCTGCTCTAGAAAACAGTTTGGCGGTGTATTAGTTTCCTGGTGCTGCCATAGCAAATCACCACACACTTGTTAACAGAAGTTTATTCTCAGATTTGAAGGCTAGAACTCCAAAATCAAGGTGTTGGCAGGGCTATGCTTGCTGAAGACTGAAGAAAAGAATCCTTCCTTGCCTCTTCCTGGCTTCTGGAGACTCCTGGCAATTCTTGATGTTCCTCAGCTTACAATTGTATCACTCCAACCCCTGCCACCATTATCAAACGGCCTTCTTCCCTCTAATCTCTCCCTCGCCATTACAAAAACAGCATGTGGGTGTGGGACCAGTCCGTTCTGCGCTGACGCCCCACCACCAGTCTCGGTGCACTTCCTTTACTTCTCTAGCTGTAGGACTTCCATTCAGCCAGCTTTCAGCATTCTGAATGATGGCTGTTCTGTAATTTAGTTGTGATTTTGATGTGGTTGTGGGGGGCGGTGGGCACAGGGGTTTACCTATGCCACCATCCTGGTTCTCTCTCCCCTCCTTTCTTTAGTTCATTAAATCCAGCCATTGTATGGTCCTTAAAATACTCTACCTCCAATTTCCCTTTCCAATGTTACATATTATTGCCAATATTTGAACTCTACCTCATTTTTAATAGTCAAATTAATCATTATTGTATCTTTGTTATTTTTTTAATAATCAATGCCCAGTTAGATTCATCTGCGTATTTACCAATTTCTTTCTTACTTCCTGCATCCTGCATCCTACATTGTCCTTTAGTATTAAAAATATTTCTTTCCAAAGTGAATCCTTCAGAGATTCTTAGGGTGACAAGACTATGTGACAAACTCCTTCTGTCTTTGTCTGGAAAATGTCTTTATTTCATCCTCTGAATACCAAATGTAATCACATGGTGTGGCAGCTATGACAATATGTCATTCAGATCCCTTGCTACAGGAGTGTAGCTGACAGATGGCCTCACTGCTGCACTCTCAATCTACCGCCACGTGAGCAGGGAGGCCACCGAGGCCACGCTTCACGCAGGCTGCTCTCAGTCAATGATTAAGCTCGGCAAGGATACGAAGACAGGGCTATTGCTGCAAGTCACGTGACTCCTCTGGATGGCTGCTTTGTCTGGAGCACTCCTCATCAGCCTGGCAGAGCCTTTGGTAGAACTGCAGTGCAACCTTAAAATCTGCCTGTGCAACCCTTCCTCCATGCCCGGGTCATGTCTGCACTGTGGTCTGAATGCTTCTCATGCTCTGGGACTTACACTCCCAGGCATTTCCCCAATTCAATCTCTTGCATGTCGTCTCATCTTGGGTTCTCCTTTTCAGAGGACCTAGACTAACAGGCATGGTTTGGAAATCAAAACAATATAAAACATATCTATAGTAATAAAAGTGTAATATGCTAATTAGACCGGACATCCTTCTGGGCTATGCGGGAAGCCTGGGTCCGATGCCAGAGGGAAGCTGGTGCTGGCAGCTGGGGAAGGAAGGCCTGCTCTTGCACGAATTTCACGCATCGGGCCTCTAGTCTATAATAAAAGGGTAATATGCTAATTAGACTGGTCATCCTTCTGGACGTCATTCCAGACATCCTTCCAGATGAAGCCGGGGCTGGAGCGAAACCACCTGGGTCCTGGGTGCCTGCCAGGGGCCAGTGAAGCCCGGGTCCCGGGTGCTGGAGGGAAGCCGGTGCCGGTGCCGGCAGCCAGGGGAAGCAAGACCTATTCTTGCATGAATTTTGAGCATCGGGCCTCTACATCGGTAATAAAAGTCTAAGTCCCACCTTTGCCCACATCTACCATTTCACTCACCACAACCACACTCACACAGGTGTTCTGCCTTTTATCAAATTGTCATGTACCATGTATACTTTTGAGCTTTTAATGGAAATATTATAAAAGATGAAAAAAGTCGTTTTCCTTTTTCTTACACAAAAGGTAGCATATTATTTGCTCTGAGTCTTATACATTTTATCCTCCAGATCTCTTAAACTTCTTTACTTTCAATCTCCATGTCACAGAGTTCTGAAACATTTCCTTAAATCTATCCTACAGTTCATTTATTCTTTTTATTTGTGTCTGTTTTTAACTTATCCATTGAATTGCTTTAGAGTGCCTGTATTTATTTTATTTTTTAAAATATATTTTTATTGATTTCAGAGAGGAAGAGGGATAGAGAGATAGAAACATCAATGATGAGAGAGAATCATTAATCAGCTGCCTCCTGCATGCCACAACCTGGGCATGTGACCTGACTGGAAATTGAACCATGACTTCCTGGTCCATAGGTCGATGCTCAACCACTGAGCCACGCTAGCTGGGCAGTGATTATGTTTTTTTAATCTTTATATTTCTATGGCAATTTTTCCTAATCTATCCATTCTTTTATCATAGTGTCTGTTCTTTTGTTAGTGTTTTGATCCTTCTTTTAGGTTTCTAATTATCTAAAATATACTGATTTTATATTATCTTTCAAGTTTTATTATAATATCTCTTGCTTGGCAGGATCTAATCCTTCCACTTATGTCTGCAGATTTCTGCTTGTGATAAATTATTTCCTTATAAGGTCTAAAAAATTTTCATTTCTTTATTGATTAAGGTATCACATATTTGTCCTCATCCCCTCATTTCCATCCCAAACCCCTCCCCACACATGCCCCCACCCCCTATAATTTTTTAATATAAGTTCAACATTGGTGGGCCATTTTATTTTTCTATGTGTATCCAATTCTTTGCACTTACTTTTGCCAGGTGTATTAATTAGGGTCCAGTCAGTAGACTGAAACCACACCAGTAATTTGAACATAATTAGTACACAGAGTTACTAAGGAGTTAAAGTTGCTTACTGAAACAATAAAAGAAAAATCTGAAGAACACAGGAGCAGAATCACGTGGAGCAGCTACCATCTGTAGAGTTGAGGGAGAAGATCCAAGGACACCGAGAAAACAAACAAAAATTGTCAGAGAGGTTGGGTTGCAGCCCACGGGATGGTGGACAAGTCTTCTAAGGCGTGACAGGTCAGAGCCGTTCCACAAGTAGCAGGCCAAGACTGGCGATCAGGGAGTTGGGGCTAGTGAGCTAGGGCTGGAGAGCAGGGAGCAGCGTGTTTGGATACTAGGGAAGCTGAGAGAGAGAGAGAGAGAGACTGAGAGTTAGGGGGTGACAATGAGTCTCTTGTACGCTGCTGGCAATGATGCCTGCTAGGAATCTGGTGAAAATTGCTGGATGGCAGGCACCACTTGGTCTCCGGCACACCACTGACAGCTGAACCATAGATTCAGGGGGCAAACAAAATCGCCAGACCAGAAAGACGAGCTCCTGCCGCTGCGAGGCTTTGCACTGTTCCTTCAGCACCCTCACTTGGCAAAGCCTGACATTGCACCATCTGGCAAAGGAAAAATGTTTACCAGATCCAGGATCACAAAGCAGGGCCAAGAAAGGTGGATTTAGAGCTGAGAGGCAGCGAGGTGATAATTGGCACATCCAGTTCTCGAGGAGGTAAAATGGGACCAGGATCAATTTTTTTATGTTGATTTTAGAGTGTATGATAACTGAACTATGTGGGTAGTATAAATTTGGACTTCAAACCCAAAAGAGGCATATTCCTAAGATTTTGATTTTTCAGGGAGATTCTCCCCCTCAAAACCTCCCACACAGCATGCCTGCTCATAAAGGTGGCCCCACTCCTGTAGCAGTTATTCCCATACCCATAAAATGTCCATGCCGCCCTAGCGGTGTGGCTCAGTGGATAGAGTTTTAGCCAGTGGACTGAAGGGTCCTGGGTTCAATTCTGGTCAAGGGCACGTACCTTGGTTGCGGGCTAGATCCCTACCCCTGGTCAGGGCCCGGCCTTGGTCAGGGTGTGTGTGGGAGGCAACCAATTGATGTGTCTCTCTCACATCTATATTTCTCTTTCTCTGTCTCTCCCCCTCAATTCCACTCTCTCTAAAAATCAATGGAAACACATCCTTGGTGAGGATTAACAAAAACAAAAATGTCCAATATATAAAATACTTATATATTTTACTACTAAAAGTGTTACATTACAGATTAATTCAGATAACTAAAACCTATCTAGAACTTCTTATTGCTCACAATGCCAGATTCATTACAGGAACAAAAATCTATAGACAGAATAAAATAACTCAAAGAAATATAAGCACAAAACCAAGAATAACCATAAAAAAGATTAGCAAACTACCCATATGGAATAAACAGTTAACACAGCAGGCCAAAGAAGACTTTAAAATTAAGTATAATATTCTCAGAGATAGTCTAGAGGAAAGTGCATGAGGCAAAAGATAAAACTAGATCTTTTAGAAATGAAATATATGATCACTGAACTAAAATATTCAAGAGATGTGCTAAAAAAGAATAACAAAACACCCAGGGATGATATTAAAAATATTTACTGATGCCTTGGCTGGGGTGGCTCAGTTGGATGGAGCATCCTGGCACACTGAAGGGTCACCGGTTCAATTCCCAGGCAGGGTATATAACCGAATTTCAGGTTCCATCCCCAGTCTGGGCACATATGGAAGGCAACTGATCCATGTTTCTCTCTCACATCATCAATCTCTCTCTCTCTCCCTCTCTCTCTCTCTCTCTCTCTCTCTCTCTCTCTCTCTCTCTCTGGGTCTCTCTCTTGGGAATCACTGAAAGGCATACCTTCAGGTGAAGATAAAAACAAATAAATGAATAAATAAATAAATGGTTGGGAACAACTCTTCCCCGCATAGGCCTCTTTAAAAATACACACACACACCTTAACTGGTTTGGCTCAGTGGATAGAGCGCCCACCTGCGGACTGAAGAGTCCCAGGTTCTATGCCGGTCAAGGGCATGCACCTTGGTTGCAGGCACATCCCCAGTGGGGGGTGTGCAGGAGGCAGCTGATCTATGTTTCTCTCTCATTGATGTTTCTGACTCTCTATCCTTCTCCCTTCCTCTCTGTAAAAAATCAATATTTTTTTTTAAATTAAATACACACACACACACACAGTATAGCACAAGTATCAAACAATCACAATATACACCTAATCAGTGAGACTTGGAACAGTATGCCTTTAAAACTGTATGCTGGCTTAACTTCAGCCTTACACACAGATGAAAACTGAACCAGGGGATTTTTCCAGAATACAGTGCATAGGAACAAAGAAATGAAAAGTGTAAGAGACACGGAAGCTGGATCCAGAAGTTTAAACGTCCACATGGTGGCACTTCTCCAAGGATGAAACAAGATAGTGGAAGGAAAGGAATGAAGAAGTAAATGTTATCAGAGCTCAGAAAGGACACGCCTGCAGGCCCCTATGTCTCACCGCCTGCACGGAGGGTTTTACTTTCACAAAGTCCTTTACCTGCATACCTTATTGTGAAACTGTGATCTTATCATTTAGAGGGAATCCTAAATGCATTCAGAGAAAAAAATAAACTGAGTAGCTACAAATAAATAAGATCAAATCCATAACAATGGATACTATAAGACAGTGCCTTGAAAATTCTGAGGGAAATTTGTCTCGATCCTAGAATTTTATACCAAGCCTCTGTAGCATTCAGCCTTGAGGGCTAGATGAAACACTTTTGCTTTGCACCTCTAAATTGTTTTTCCCAAACACCAACAACTGCAAACTTTCTGTGTCTAGATATGTAAACTATTTTTGAAAGAATTACTTGAAGATGTGATATGGCAAAATAAAAACGAGTCAAGAAGGAAGAGAGCCGAAATCGGTTTGGCTCCATGGATAGAGCGTCAGCCTGAGGACTAAAAGGTTCCGCATTTGATTCCGGTCCAGGGCATGTACCTTGGTTGCGGGCACATCTCCAGTAGGGGGTGTGCGGGAGGCAGCTAATAGATGATTCTCTCTCATCGATGTTTCTCTCTGTCCCTCTCTCTCTTCCTCTCTGTAAAAAATCAATAAAATATATATTTTTTTTAAAGGAAGAGAAAATAAAACAAATCTAAGTAAACATTGGTGGGGGAAAAAAACCAACAACAGTCCCACTAATTGGCCAGGTGACCTCAGCATGTAAGGGACACAGGTGAAAGAGAAAACTGAATGTATGTTAAGGCTCTTATTTTGTTGGCTAGGGTATGGAATTAAGAGAAAAAGATAGAGATATTTGCTAGTTACATGTTTTTGAAATACAAAATCAAATAATATAATAGGTACTACTGTATGAAACAAACAGAATTACTCCGTAAATTATATGTAGCACTACATTTCCATTACCGCCAGTTAAGTGGGCCCATCAGAAAATGGTCCCTCTCTACTTAGAATCTCTAATATCAATTTGAAAAGGGGCTATTGGAAATATTTACTCAATAGTTATTTGGGGGCCAAACTCTGTTTTAAGGATAGTTGCTTTCCTCTTCTTCATCTCCCCAGAATCAAGAGACACAGAAGAGTGTTCCGTAGACAAGATGTGACATGAAAACACAAAGCACAATATACAAAAACTGCTGGCAACCCAGGACACTGCAGAGCAGTGATTTTTCAATTGGTGTGCTGCAAGAATTTTTAAAACATGCAATACCTGACCAGTTAGTCAGCGGCACTGAGCTAAACAGAAAATGAATTCCTATCTACTGTTAGCACACTACCTGTTCTTTTAAAAAATATAGTATATTTTATTGTTTTATAGAGAGGAAGGGAGAAGAGTAGAAAGCTAGAAACATCCATCAGCTGCCTCCTGCACACTTCCCACTGGGGATGTGCCCGCAACCAATGTACGTGCCCTTGACCGGAATCGAACCCGGGACCTGTTTCAGTCCGCAGGCCGGCGCTCTATCCACTGAGCCAAACCGGTTTCGGCCACACACTGCCTGTTCTTGCAGTCCAAATCATTCCTAACTCACACAATGGGGGCTATGTGGCTTCGAGTTTTAAAAAATAGCACCAGCTTCTACTCAGGCAGTTCTTTTATCATTCTCAAGTCAGTGCCCAGTCCCACTGTGAAACCTAACCTGGTGTTTGGCTGAGGTCAGTCTAGAACTGGCAAAGTCTGGAATTGGGCTGTGACAACTGCATACCAGAGACAGATGAGTTTAGTGTTCAGTGCCACTCTTCATCAATATAGGTTTCTGCATGTTCTGTTGTCAAAGAGAAAAGGCTTTGACATAAATAATGGCCTATAATATCAGAGTAATTGAATGCAACATCCATAAAGAGGAAATAACGGACTGATATGGAAATCCAGCATGACATAACTGTTACTTTGCTGCCAAATATAAGGCAATGTAGTCTAAATTTGCTGCTGTGAGAGAAATGGTAATACAATGATTCCAGGAAATGATACAAGCTTTCCCTGATATCAGACTTCAGGGTAAAGATTTATCCACATGTATTTTTATATCCTGGTAGTCCTCAAAGTCAAATAGTTTGGATTCGCCTTGATTGGTGTGGCTCAGTGGATATAGCATTGGCCTGCGGACTGAGGGGTCCCAGGTTCGATTCCAGTCAAGAGCATGTACGTTGGTTGCGGGCACATCCCCAGTGGGGGGTGTACAAGAGGCAGCTGATCGATGTTTCTCTCTCATCAGTGTTTCTAACTATCTCTTTCACTTCCTCCCTGTAAAAAAATCAATAAAACATGTTTAAAAAAACCACACAAAAAAATCCCAAATAGTTTGGATTTAATATAGTCTAGGTCTCAATACAACGAATACATTTCCAGTTTGGGCTTGGCAAAAAGATAAAACTCTGAAAATTTGGAAAATATATATGTAAATGAAATTACTGAGGAATTAACCACCTCATAGTTTTTGGCAATCTTATTTCAGACCCTACCTATCCCTCAAGAGTATCTAATTCAACAATCTTTTGGTAACATTCACAGGAAAGAATTTTGGAGATGTTCAAAAATAGAAAATAAAAATTATAATTCACATGTTCTTGAGCGTTGTTTTCTCTCTCAACTTTGCTCTTAACATAGCATTGGGAGTTTCCTTCCCTTTTTGGCTCACTGTATCTTATTGAAAAATCTCTAGAAATGATGGGCTGGAATTTTGAAGTAAAAATGAATTCTATACAAATCTCTCCACTGGTTTATGGGAGAGGGGGCCACCAGTCTCAAGGGGCCTTGCATGGCCTTGCTGTGTGTGCCTCTCTAGGACAGACACGCTGACATTTTCTTTCCTTCCTGCTCACTTTTTCTACCAGCACTGCCTATTTTTTAAAAATATATATATTTATTGATTTTTTTACAGAGAGGAAGGGAGAGAAACAGAGAGTTAGAAACACTAATGAGAGAGAAACATGGATCATCAGCCTCCTGCACACCTCCTACTGGGGATGTGCCCAAAACCAAGGTACATGCCCTTGACTGGAAATGAACCTGGTACCCTTCAGTCCACAGGCTGATGCTCTCTCCACTGAGCCACACCGGTTAGGGTAACACTGTCTATTTCTTTTTGCCTGGTGGCTATCCTCTCAGCTGGAAGGTGGGCCATCACCCCTTTTGTGAGCTTTCATGTACACTACCTGCCTGACTTCCAATAATCCAAGCATACAAAGTCTCAGTCCAACTACTGTACTTTCAACCTACTTTCCTTTATTTATGTTAATCCTCACCCAGCAATAGTCTTTCCCCATTGATTTTTAGAGAGGATGGGAGGGAGAGGAGAGAGAGAAACAACCACGTGAGAGAGACGTGAATTGGTTGCCCCCTCCCCTCGAGGTGCCCCTACTGGGGTTGGGGAAGGTGCCCCCCTCAGTGAGAGGGCCTGTGCTCTAACCACTGAGCACACTGGTCAGGGCCCTATTTTCCTTTAGAACATCCTTTTAAATAACGAGTTTTCAATTTTTAAAGGTATCTATTCAAACTCACAGAAATTTCAATAAACTCTAATCTTATGGGTGTGACTCTTTTATAAAACCCCATTAATTTTTCCTTTTATTTGCAAGGTCATTGTATTCTCTGTAGATACTAGTAGAACCCTACTGCCAAACAGAAAGTGGTTAACATGTGCAATAAGGCAGAGTAAAAGTCCTAACAATATCACACAGAATCTGAGCGTTAGAAAAGACCTGAAGTTACAGGTTCAATTCCAACCAAGGGCACATGCCCGGGGCTGAGGGCTCTATCCCCAGTGTGGGGCATGCAGGAGGCGGCTGATCCATGATTTTCTCTCATCATGGATGTTTCTCTCTCTCCCTCTCCCTTCCTCTCTGTGACATCAATAAAAATATATTTTTAAAAAAGATCTCAAGGACCATGTTGTACAACCGCCTCTCTTTTGTGTGTATGTGACCACCAGGGGTTTGAACTTAATACTTTTCAAAATAGGGTTCGGGAAAAACTTCAATAAAACAAATCAAAACTACAAAAGAAATGGTAATTGGAGCTAACTTGTTTTAAAAATGTGTTTGCTCGCTGAGGTCGCCTGCGTGGGGACGGGGGAGTCTGGCAGCGCACCTCGGCGAACTGTGTGGAAAAGTGTTTGATCGCCACAGAGGAGGGGCCGGCTGTTCCCCAGGAGGTCACACCTGCGGGAGCCCCGGAATGGCTCTGGAGGGACCGCCGGGTGAAGAGGGCGAGGATTTAACCGCAGGGAACGGCGCCTCAGACCGGCATCTGCCAAAGGCTGTTGGAAACGGGTCGCAGCAACGGGCGCTTTGTAACCGAATTTCTGCACATCGCTGGGAATATTCTAGAATCCCAAACCCAGACCTCACAATGAGACCCATTAAGTAGTCTCTGTGGGGCTGGCAGAGTATTTTTTAAAGCTCCCCCTCCCCGCCCCTTAGTCTCAGGTGCAGGCGAGGTTGAGATCCCGTTTTTAAGCAGGAAGCCAGAGGAAAGGCGGGTTTGGAAGAGGGAGTGGCGGGTGTGGGGGGCACAGATGAGCCGAAAGCCGTCGGGCAGGGCGGCTCCCGCAGGGCAGGGCCAGGAGCGGGTGAGGCCAGCGGGGAGGGCTGAGGGGCCGTTTTTTGTGCTAAAACTGCCTGGATTTGGGGGGTCGTAATAAGACCAGCAGCCATTCAACGCCATTAGTGACCTTATCCCGCCAGCGGCCTGGCTTCTCCCTCCAATCATATTTTCTCGCACCTTTTCCCACAGTCATAAAAAAAAAAAAATGACGGCAACGCTTTCTATCCCACGGAAGGCGCATGAGCGGATCGTGGGAGGCGCAAAGGCCTGAGAAATCACCAGCCGCGGCCACCTCCTGGCGATTCCAGAAGCACAACCCACGAAAACTGAGGAGGAGCGGGTGGCGGCCGCACCGGCGAACCGCCCGGGAGCGCGGAGAGTTACCTCAGGCAAACCGCAGCCTTTTAAAACCTGAGGGCCGCCAGGGCGAGGGCGGGGCGACCGCTGACGTTCACGGTGACGCGCAGGCTCCGCCCACACAGCCGCTTCCGGTGGCGCGCGGCCGCGCTTCCGCTTTTCCCGCCCGCGCCTCGGCCCCGCCTATTCCCCTAACCCCGCCTCCCTCCGCCCCGTCTCCGCCCCGCCGCGAGCGTCCTGGCGCCCAACCGCCTGGAGAAAGGCCAGGAACTGTCGGAAGTCCCCCTGCAGGTTCCCCTTCCGGTCTGCTATCGACTTCCGCTTTGGGCCGTCAATATGGTTGCTGCGGCTGCCTGGCGGAGCGGACTCTGATCCGTGGCGGAGGCGCAGCTTCTCTGCGGCAGCCGTCCCGCTTCCCCGCCCTCCCCCCGCCCCTCGCTGCTGTCCCTGGGGCGGGCGGGCTCCTTGCTTCATGGGGGCGGGCCTCCGCGCCCGGCGCTCGGCTTCCTGTTCAGAGGCGCTCGGGCGGTAGGCGGCTGACTCTGCCCGCGCCCACCTCGGCGCGGCGACCGAGCCCCCCGGGAGGCTCCAGGGCCGCTGCGCCTCGCCCGACCCCGTGCCGCCATGCCCCCCGTGCAGCTGGAGAACCACCAGCTGGTCCCGCCCGGAGGCGGCGGCGGAGGCAGCAGCGGCCCCGCGTCAGCGCCGGCGCCTCCTCCCCCTGGAGCCGCCGTGGCGGCGGCTGCTGCGGCCGCGGCGAGCCCCGGCTACCGGCTGAGCACCCTCATCGAATTTCTGCTGCACCGGGCCTACTCGGAGCTCCTGGTGCTGACGGACCTGTAAGTGCCGCGATCCCATGCCCGCTCCGCAGTTCCCCTTCCCGCCCAAGCGGCGGAGGGGCCAGCACCGCTGTCTTCCCCTAGAGGCTGCTGTTTTCTCCTGTGCCGGCTGCTCGGAGCGCTGAGCTCCCGGGGCGTAGCGGAGGCGCAGGGAGGACAGAGGCTTGGCGTTTGGGGTCTTTCTGGAGAAGCAGCCACCGAGACTTGTTAATTATGCATGTTGCTAGGCTCGCATTGAGAACCTCACCTTGGGGATTCTTGCTCAGGTTGCCAGCAGAACTGGATTGATTTCTGGGCTGGAAGCGTTTTAGCCCGGAGCCCAACGTTAGGGTTGAGGAATACAATCGAGCTTAAAAAAAAAAAATCTCAAAGATGCGAGATCTGTTTTACAGCATCTTGACGGTACATTTGAGATGTGGGTTGTAATTGCTTCTGACTAAGCTTGAGCTCGGAGCTGGAGTGTGTATCCAATAATACCATAATTTGGACCCCGGGTTTTTTTCTAGAACATTTGGAATCGTAACGCAGGTAGTGTAAGTAAAAGGTATTTTGTAACTGGTGTGCTGTTACAGTTTCTTGGTGTATGAAGAGAATTTATAAATCAAGTTACCCATGAATTGCCTTGGCACATGATTAGGATGTAATGCCTTCGGAGGAGGGTCAGAGCACGGGAATGATTTTCAGTGTGCTGAGAAAAGGCGCTATAAAATTCGGCGGTGTGTATACTGGACTATTTTGCATGTTTTATTCCAGGTTCAGGAAAAGTTGAGAATTACAAGTTTTTAATCTATATTAGTTTGTATCTTTTATCTGTTGCAGAACAGATCAGTGTTTTCAATGGAAATAATTAGTATATAGATATTAGGCTATAAATTGTCATAGTAACTTGTTAAAATATTTGTTTGCATATGACTAAAAGAATTTGAAAAGATTCCTCATTCCTGTAAAACATCATTCTCACATTCTGTACTTTATTGAATGGGACAGAAAAAAGTCTACTCCTTTCTAATAAGAAACGTAAGATGTCATGATTAGGGATTATTGTAGTATTATACTTCTTTATACCATTTATTGTTGGATTTCATAAAAATCCAAGCGTGTCCATGAGAAAATTTCATGTATGTGAAGGTTATGTGTCCTATGTTTAGCTCTGGCGAAGTGTTAAAAACTGCTGCTCTGAGTGGTTGTGTAATTTGTTTTCCCATAGGGATTTGTAGAAATTCTTTGAATTATTGTGGTGTTCTTGCTATTTTAGGATTTACTTATGAAGAGAGGAACATCTGTTTATTGCTGTAGAATAAGTATACCCTTTTAGTCCCATACACTTTACATGACTATGATTGCCGTACTTAGATCTCTAGCATAGATCTCCAGACTCTCTACCCAGATGCCTACATGTAAATACTCACAGGCATTTAAGTGTCCAGTCCAGAACCAAACTCCTGCTTCCACTCAATCTTTCCAAACCTTTCCTGTCTCACGGAATAATATCTCGATTCCTCCTATTGTTGCTTCGGCCAAAAATACCGGGATAATTCCTGGCTCCTCTTTTTTCTAGCCCCACAGTACAGTTCAGCAGCAAGCCTGTCATCTTGGACTTCAGAATCTGACCGCTTGTCAGTATTTCCATCCGGTGCTAGTCCTTCGCCCACGTTACTTCAGTAGTCTGCTACTGGTATCTTCACTGCTGCCTTTTCCCTCTTCAGGTTTTTCCTCCAAAAAATAGCCAGGATGATCCTTTGAGACCTGCTCACAACCCTCTCGTGGTTCCCCACCTCACTCAGAGTAAACGTTTTTATAGTCACCTATTTATAGGGTGACCATAAAATTGATGGTTGAAATCAGGACGCTTTTGGGCATGAAAGATGGTGCTGTTGGTAGTCATGTCAAAGCAGCAGGCATAAACTGGAACTATCTTGGGTAAACCAGGAATGTGGTCACCTTGGCTTTAAGGCCCTCTATCAGGGGTGGGGGACCCTTTTTGCTGCCAAGGACCATTTGGATATTTATAACATCATTTGCAGGCCGAACAAAATTGTCAACTTAAACATTAGCCTGCTATATTTGGTCAGATATTTAATTAACTCACCTCTAATGTCTTGGCAGGGCCAGACCAAATGATTTCGTGGGCCTGATACAGCCCTCCGGCCAGGTGTTCCCCACATTCATTCATTAATGTGCTAAATCGATGAGTAATCAGGTAACCCCCTGCATTGACCTGTGCCTGCACTCCCTCCCTCCCTCCCTCCTTCCCTCCCTCCCTCCCTCCCCTCTAACTTCACCTGCCGCTGCCTGCTCCCAGCAATCTGTGAGGTTTGCTTTCTCACCTCCTTCAGGACTTGGTTCAGACTTTTTCTGACTGTCCTGGGAAGCTCTGTCTCCTCAGTCTGTCCTCTGCTCACTGCTTTGTTTGGTTTCTCCCCGCCCTGGAAGCTCAGTGAGGATGGATTTTGATTTGGTTGCTCCTTTCCCCAGGGCCTAGGACAGTGCCTGACACAGTAGGGGATTACCTGATTATTCATTGATTTAACACGTTAGTGAGTGGATTTTTAGAATGGTCGTTGTAGATCATGGGGAATTTGATGGGAAGATTTGTTGTTGCTTTTGATAAACTTTTTTCTCTCTCGATTTGTGGTTACCAAAATTAGTTTAGGGCAGTGGTCTGCAAACTCATTAGTCAACAGAGCCAAATATCAACAGTACAACGATTGACATTTCTTTTGAGAGCCAAATTTTTTAAACTTAAACTACATAGGTAGGTACATTGTTATTAACTTAATTAGAGTACTCCTCAGCTGGCCTTTGCTAAAAACTCAAGGGGAAAAGAGGCTGCATGTGGCTCGAGAGCCGCATTTTGCCGACCAGTGGTTTAGGAACTTACCTTGGAAGTTCCTAAGTCATGTATTTCTCCTTGTTCCAGGTAGGAACTGTCAGGAGTAATGTGTTAATAATGTAAGACCTGTGTTCTTATAAGAGTCTTATTTCTGCCACGTTTGATGCTTGTCTGTGAACTATGGAATGAAAAAGCAGCCTTAGCACTTAAGGTGATTTGGTTTAGGCCCCAGATTTCTGTTTTTTCCTTTGCTTGTCCACTTCCTCCTCCTGCCACACTCTCCCACCCCCACTCCCCAATACACACGACCACATCTTAGAGTTTATACTCTGCCTTGACTCTTTCTATTCTTTTTTAAACCTCTTTAAAATCAGAAAGTGCTAGCATTTCAGTCTTGTAAACTTAACCCACATTTAGGTTTAAATAAGTTTCTGTGACTTACCATTTCCAAAAGACTAGCAGTTTAAGGCTTTTGCCCCAAATGGTGGCTTTGTTATCTGGAAAGGAATTTAAAATAGGTTAGGAGGAATTTGGGGGGCGGGGATGTAGACAGCAAAGCCTGCCCTTTGTCCCTGACATGACACCGCCTGTGACATGGGATGACCCTTTCAGGGACAGGTGGAGAGCTGGAGCGATGACTGCAGTGCTTTCTACCCCAAAGGCTCTGTCTGTCTGTCTCTCTGGCCCCCGTCGTTCTCAGTCTCTCCTTCCCTGCGGACAGGGCCCTGCTCTCAAGAGCTTCCACATGGAGAGGAACTCAGCAGCTGCTTTTACTCCCATCTTCCAACAAAGCTGGACTTTCTGCTTCACCCTCTGGTCTGCCTGTTCTCCCAGCTCCTACCTGGTCTCCTTCAGTGCTGGGATATTTCAGCTCCCATCCCACTGTCTGCCATAGGGACTGTAGGTGACTGCCAGCCAGAGCTCCTTTTAATAGTTTTCCCTCGTGGTGGGCTTCGTCTGCCTGCATGTGGGTGGGAGAAGAGGGTCTAAGGTCTTGGTGTATATTCTTCAAGAACGATGCACTGTTGGGGGAGGCTTCAGAGTTCAGGCCATTGCGTCTGGGACCCTGGGGTGACTCAGGAGGCAGGCAGCTCAGGGCCTTTCTCAAAGCATCTGTGGGTGGAGAGTGCTACCAGCCAGGGGGGCCAGGGGAAATGGTGATGGTGGTTGTGGCTGTCAGTCCTGGAGGACTAACTAGCAAACAAAGAAATTAGGAAGACCCAAAACCTTACTGGAGCTGTTTGAAAGTAACATAAATAATTTACATCTGCTCACACGCAGCATCACAATTACTGCGAAGCCCTGGCGGACACTGGCTCTTTTGTGTGCTCAGCTGCCAGCTTTGCCCACAACAAAACCGGGAGGCGCACTGCTGGAGGCGAGCTTCCCCTGGATATGGGGGGACTGGCACCTAAGTAGTGCTCTGCATCGGGGGCCACTTTGGCCTCAAAATAACGCTTTCTCTGACTCTCTGCTGCAGTGTGCTAATGTAAGGCTGGGGCTTCGTGAACGTGTGAGGTTCCTACAATACTTTGGAAGCGTTTTGAATGGAGAGAAATGTTCCTTTGTTAGCTTCTCCCTGATAGCCGGATTGCTGGAAACTTATAAAAGAGTTGGTAGCCACACAGGCCTGTAGTGGCCGTTTATCTAGTTTTTCTGAAACCTAACGTGGTTAATAGGGCCAAAGTAAAAACTATTATGTTTTAATGAAGGTGTGCATATATTTAGTCATTTTCTTTTTTCTTCTTCTCAGACTGCCAAGGAAATCTGATGTGGAAAGGTGAGTATGAAAAAAACCTTCAGTCTGTGTCTGTGTTGCTGTATCTATGAGTATGTGTGTGTGTGTATGTGTGAGAGAGTGAGAGTGCGGCTGGACATGATGGCAGCGCTGCAGGCCGGAAACCTAGGCCCAGAGAGCCGGGGTGATTTTTTCTCATCATTTCTTGGTGTGAGACCAGCTGTGGATCTTAGGTTTTAAAAACCTTTTCTAAGTCACTGGCCCGGTCAAATCCCTGAGAAGTTGTAAAACAAAACGGAAGAAGCTAAGGAATAGACTGGCTTGAAAAGTTGGCTGCTAGTTTACCATTTGCTACAATGATGCAATTAGATATCTTTAGAGACTTGACATTTGCCTACTATTGTTGCTGTTTTAGAGTTGAGAGGATTTTGATTCAGTTGCAGTTTGAGGCTTAAGATACAACTAAACACTATTATGTTTCCATAGCGAAGGAGCAAGATAAATTACGTTTCAAAGAAATCTTGTGATGGAGATAGCATGGCTACAGCATAGGCTATTTGGCTATTTTTTTGGCACCTCTTATGCTCCTTAGTTTAAGCTTTTTAAAGGCCAAGCCACTGGAGAGGATTTTAGCCTTTATTGATGATTACACTCTCCCTCTCCCCTCAACTGACCTTTCTGATAGAATGAGACATAGATCAGAAAGAGGTGAAAGGAAAAGTGAAGCGTGCCTGCGTTACAGTTTGGCTGGCCAGTTCTACAGGAGGGACATGGAAATGAAAGTCAGGATGTGTGCTGTCCACACGGTGGGCAGGGCTCTGGAGAACCTCTCCCTGAGACAGCGTGGTGAGAAAGCACGGTGTAAAAACCCGCGGTACGGTGGGCCGAAGGGGGAAGCCAGATCACTGATGTACAAATAGGCTTGTCCTGGAAGAGGAGCCTTAGAGGGACAGTCAGTGCTGAGCCCCTGTGCTGAGGTGCTGCCAGATCATGAGGCACCTTTATCATCCTGCCGTGTCCCTCTTGCCTGTGAGGCTTGCTCATTTTCTCTTTTAGGATCCTTCACTGGCAGAAGTCACAACTGTATTTGCCCCCTTGATTCTTCTCCTTATACTTCCAGTAATATTGCTGGATGATCCTTAAGAAAGCCTGTCAGACCCTGGCCGGTTTGGCTCAGTGGTTAGAGCGTCAGCCTGTGGACTGAAGGGTGGGTTTGATTCTGGTCAGGGGCATGTACCTTGGTTGCAGACACATCCCGAGGGGAGTGTACAGGAGGCAGCTGATCCATGTTTCTCTCCCATCGATGTTTCTAGCTCTCTATCCCTCTCCCTTTCGCTCTGTAAAACATCAATAAAATAGAAAAGAAAAAAAAGAAAGCCTGTCAGGTTATTTGTGGGCTATGTATGCCTTTAAAAAAAAAACATTTTTATTGATTTCAGAGGGAAATGGGGAGTGAGAGAGAGAAACATCGATGATGAGAGACAATCATGGATCAGCCTCCTGCACACCCCCTCACTGGGATCAAGCCCGCAACCTGGGCCTGTGCCCTGACTGGGAATTGAACTGTGATCCCCTGATTCATAGGGCAATGCTCAACCACTCAGCCATACTGTTCGGGCATATGTGTGTTCTCGATAGGAGCTCAACTCTATAGTCTTCAGTCAGGATTATACTTCAGCAGACATTTTATTCTGGTGCCTTGTACCAGAGTATTGCTGTTGGCGAGATGCAGAGATGTGGATCGGATCTGCAGGTCATTGAACAGCTGTACTAAGATTGACAGGTCAGAATCCAGTTGGAGCAGTGTTGGTGGTATAGTGGTGAGCATAGCTGCCTTCCAGAATCCAATTGGAGAGAGCCTGGTGTGCTGTTTGGGTCCTGTCTTTGGTCCTGGCCCATCAAAGATGCTTTTCAGTGTCGTAGGTAAACCATGAGAGGTCTGATTATCAGTTCTGTAGATGACATGAAGTTGAGAGGTCCAGCTAATACATCGATTGACAACATAAAGCCTTTAATTAAGCTTTAAAGACTTTATAAGGAGATGAATAAGCATTGAGAGAAAAAGGATTATAGTGGGCATAGAATAGAAATAGTATGGACAGACATAGCTTTTACTTTTAGTACTCAACTTACTTTCTTTGCTTGGCTAATTGAATATCTAAGTTTATCATTGAAATTCGTTTGGTACAGTTGCATGGCTAAATTCTTTTATTATTTAATTTTAAGTTGTGCCCTTGCTTTTGTAGGAATAATACAGTTGTGAGCTCTATTTCAATTCTTTCCTCTTACCAAAAGGTTACTAATGCATAACTCATAATTTCAATTATAAAATTCCTAATTCCTAATTTGGTCCCCTCTGTGACCCAGTTAATGTCTATATAGTAACTTTATATCTATGAGTTTACTATATTTTAGCAAACAACTTTTATTGCAGTATAAAATTAATTTTTAAATGTGATTTATTGCTAAAACATTCTTTTGGATTTATGACAGATAATAAGGCATATGCAGGTGGTATATAAAACATAATAATTTATATGTATTTAGATAAATATTTTAAGTGGTTCATTTTGTTGTAATGGTTTTAAACAAAGATTGAGACATACTTTAGCTCAGATTAAATAAACTGTGAAGTTCTCGTTTAAATATGCTGATTTATTAAGAATTGTTTTATTTTTATAGGAAAATAGAAATAGTACAATTTGCTAGCCGGACACGTCAGCTCTTTGTTCGATTACTAGCTTTAGTAAAATGGGCCAATAATGCTGGCAAAGTGGAAAAATGTGCGGTGAGTTAAACTTTTTATTTTATTTTATATAAAAAAACTTTGTGGAATGTTAATTTACAATAGACAGAGATTCTAATTTTAGCTTTAACTGACATACACTGATTTGAGAAACATTACTTATGTGAAAAATATTTCTGATGATAATGTATAATATATTTCTGTAGAAGCTTAGTATTTGCTTATGGATAGAAATAAAACTAGGCAATATCTGGAGACATCATTAACCAGAAGATATTAATTAAGAGGCTTTGACTAAATGGGGGAGTGGTTAACTTATACTTGTATGATTCCTTAGTTTGCAAAGCACTCCCTTATATTTTGCCTGTTGATTCTTGACGCCCTGTGAGCATGACAGTCAGTATTTCTTATTTTACAAACGAGGAAGCAATACGTTCCCTGGAAGTTAAGCGGCTCCTTCAAGGTCACAGAGCTGATAAAGGCATATATCTGTTTGTTTATTCATCTACTCCTTCTCCAAACTTTACTGAGCACAGCTTAAGATGTTCAGTGAAAAGCTAGGTGTTACTAAAGTATATCAAACCGAAGTGTTCAGTTGTTCAGTTGTTCAAAGTGTTCAGTTGTTAAATCCCAAGTTATGGGTATTTAAGTTACCTGTTTGTTACTACTGAGGTGTGCTTCAATAACATATCAAACAAAAACCAAAACTCTTAATTTTGATATCAAGCCATATTGCATTCATCTTTCACTGATTCATAGTATAGTGTTGTTATTTATTTTGAATTGGCTATTCAAATAAGTCATTCTGATAAAGTCTCATTGAATTTATGTTGTTTCCATTTTGTGGATGTAGATACAGATGTGTTTATGTCAAAGATAAAGTTCATCAGCTAGAGAATTAGAGAATTATTTGTGTCTTGACACTTCTGTTCTCAACCTAATGATTATTCAGTGTCTTTAGAGGTGCTTGAGATTAATAGATCATGATCTTTAGCCATGCCAGACATATTACATGTATAGCTGAGTGTATAAATATAGTTTAGTCTGATTAATGTTTTATCTAAGAAAAAGAGAAATATTTCTTATTCTATTAGAGCTATTTAAAAAAACAAAAACCAGCTTTATTGAAATGTAGTTTACATACCATACCATCCACCCATTTAAAGTGCACAATTTGGTGGCTTTTAGTGTATTCACAGGAACATGCAACCATCACCGCGGTCAATTTTAGAACATTTTCATCACTTACCCTTTAGCTGTCGTCCCCAACTACCTGCCCGTAGCCCTCAGCAAGCAATAATCTGCTATCTCTATAGATTTGCCTCTCCTGAACACTTCATATAATTGAAATAATCATATGTGGGCTTTTGTGACTGTCCTTTACCAAGCATAATGTTTTCAGGGTTCACTCATATTATAGCATGTAGTGGCACTTCATTGTTTCCTGTAGCTGAATTGTATGGTGTTTGTTTATCCACTCACCAGTTAACGGCCACTTAGGTTATTTCCAATTTCTGGCTATTACGAATAATGCTGCTATAAACATTCACGTACAGCTTTGTGTGGACATGTGTTTTCATTTCCCTCGGGTGTATAGCTAGGAGTGGACTTATAGGTCATATAGTAACTCTGTGTTAAATTATTTGAGGACCTGCCAATTGTTTCCAAAACGCTTGTCCATTTGACATTCCTGCCAGCACGGTGGGAGGGGAGGGCTCCTCTCTCCCTGCGGACACTTGTTCTTGGGTGGCATTCTGATGCCAGCTGTCCTAGTAGGTGGCACGGAGCGTCTCATTGTGGGCTTTGTTTGCATTTCTGTGATGACTAATGGTTTTGAACATGTGCTCGTGGCTATTTGTATATTTTTCTTAGAGAAATATCTGTTTGGTGCTCAGTTAAATTTTAAAGGAAGATTGTTAGCCATATTAGCAGCTGGTATGTGAGTACTTAAAAGAAAAAAATCGAACGTGCTGATATTAGGGGCCTACATGGAGTCACTAATAAGTTACTCAGAACTAAAAGTTTTCATCTTTCTGCATTTGATTTCCAAGACAAAGGAGTGTAGCTGGAGTTAGTATATTTTGAGTTGAGTAAGGTGGTTTAGAGTGTTTCACTAATTACCCACGTTTGGGGTAGAGGGACTTGGGCTGGATAAACTTTGGCACCCCATTGGGGTTGATGCATGTCTTCCTGGAGGCAGGTCTTGGCTGTTCTTTGGCCTTGGCTTTGGCCTGATAAGCATTTTTAGTGTCCCGAGTAAAGGGAGAATTGGGACCTAAACCTGAGTAAAAACCAGTTCAGAAGGTGAGAGAAGGCAAGATTAAAAATGGTTCTAAATATGTTAAAATCAAACACATTCCAGGCCTGCATTACGTTGGGATGGGAAAGCAGATCTTGTTTGTTAGAGATTCATAAAGATTCATGAACAAAAGATTAAGGCCTTTTAGTTAACTCCGAGCTTGCTGTGTGCTAGCAATGGCTTCTAATAAAGTGTTGGTGGCATTAATAGAAATCCATTTTACTAGTGTGGGGGCGCAAAAAAATATTCCTCCCATCTTTCTAAGTTCTTCTGATTAGGCGAATAATCATATTAACATGAGACATTAATAGGAGAAAATATCCAAATCTATTAATCTGTACCTACGGAAGTTACATAAGACTGAGACTGGAGGACGCGCTGGGCAGGGAGGTTTATATGCTATTTTGGAAAGGAGAGGGAGGCAGGGGCCTGGTGTTTCAGAGAGAAAAAGCAGGCAATTTCCAGGCAGCTGGGAAAGAGCAAGCGTGGTAAACATTCCTGCCGCCACCCAGAAACAATGGGGCGCAGAGGGCAGCCCAACAAACAGGCTCTGCCGGATTCCTCCCTGTCTGCCACATCTCATTTCCATTATGATGCTAAGGTGATGCTCCCTTTCCTTAAACAGGCTTCTCCATCCAAATTCCTTTAGACAGGCGAGGTTCTCTCCTTGTTTCTTAAAAATAACCAGCTTAAAATATCCCCCAAAGTATATGTTGGGATGGCAAAACTTGGGTCCCTTCCACTAGTCTCAGAAGTAGCACTTGCACTGCTGGGCTTTGCTGGTCTAATAGAGTCGGAAGAAACATTTGTAGATAGAGTCTCTGATTGACTGACTTTTTTTGAGCAAGTATCTTAACCTAAGCCTCAGTTTTCTTATCTCTAAGCTGATGGTGATTGTATGGTTTTGTCTGTTTCCTGGACTTGTGACAATCAGATAATAAAATGTGTGGAAATGCTGAGAAAGTGTAGGGCATGATGTGGTATACATTCTGGATGCCGTATTTAAGTTGGCCACTGCCATACAAGCATCTGCAGGTAGTGGGACAAGGATGGGAGTCGGGAATTTGGAGATGTGAAGACTAATGGAAGTGACGTGGAATTGTTAGCTTGAAAATAGGTTAGACGTCCCCGATTTGAAGGGCATGAGAGACTTAAGTATTGTTCCAGAATAGAAGTAGGAGATAGAAGTTTCAAGGAAATAGATTTCAGCTTTGTGACGAGCCTAGAGCCCCGATGCCCTTTTGAAAGGCAGCATTGGGCATAAAGTTGACCTAGATCTCATACTGAGCTATGTTTATTGCGTATTTTATATGTTCTAGGCACTGCTCCAAAGGTTTCATATGCATTAACTCTTTTTGTTGTTGTGTTACTCCTCACCGGAGGATATTTTTCCATTGATCTTTAGAGAGTGGAAGGGAAGGGGAGAGACAGAGAGAGAAACATTGATGTGAGAGAGACCCATTGATTGGTTGCCCCCTGCACTTACCATGAACAGGGCTGGGGATAAAGTCTGCAAATGAGGTGTGTGCCCTTGACTGGAACTGAACCCGGGACTGTTCAGCCTGTGGGCGATACTCTATCTATTGAGCCAAACCAGCGAGGGCTGCATTAACTCTTAATCCTCAGAACAGCCTCATGAGGTTGGAAATCATCTCCATTTCACAGTTGAAAAAACTGAGGTGCAGAGGGATTGAGTAACTTCCCCAAGGTTATAGGGTCAGTTAAGTTACAGAGTTAGCATTGAGACCAAGGTCGTCTGGGTCCAGGAGTCCACACTTCAATGCCAATTGTTAAAAATTTTAACTGAAAGTCTTTTTGAAAGAGATGGTTTGCCATTTATTAGGCTATTGCTAGCAAATAAACAAACAAACAAACAAATAAATAAGACTGTCTGGGGCAGGGAGTCTAAACCACCAGCAACATGACTAGGTAGGAAAGACAGACATGTCTATCCTGGAGTTTTGCCAGTGGTTGCATACAGCAAGTTGGGGGTGGGGAAGATGTAAGCCATTCTGAAAGGCTGTCCATTCGCTGTAGAGAAAGGGGTGGGGGAAGGTGTAGCTAGGGCTAATTCCATGACTGTAAAGCTCGTGTGTCAACAAGAGGAGGAGGTTCTTGGGGTTCAAGGTGCCTGGCTCTTCTCTCTTTTTAGATAATCTCTGAAACAGCCAGCTGGCAGTTTATCTAATAATCCCAACCTACACTAAGGAGTCTGCGCAGCCTTTAGTCGGTTTTGCACTGCACCTAACTGGTTGACCCCCCTTTCTGTCCCTTCCTTCCACCCTCTGGCCTTCTGGAAGTTAATTTAGGACATCTCAGCATTTTCTCCTTGTCGCCAACCAACTCCAGAAGTCTATAAGAGTAGTAAAAAGGATTTTATTCTGTTTATGTTTTCTAATGTGATAGTGTGTATCTGGAATGTTAAGGATGAAGAAATGAATTAAATTAATAGAAGGTTCTTGCTTTCAAAAAGATACTGGGGGAAATTACTTTTTAATAATTTCTCTTTTTTATCCTCACCTAAGGATATATTTTGTTTTGTTTTTAATTGATTTGAGAGAGAGAGGAAGGGAAGAGAGAGAGATATATCGATGTGGGAGAGAACCGTCAGTCAGCTGCCTCCCACAGCATCCCACGGCGCACCACCTTTTGGTGCGCTGGATGACGCTCTAACCAAGTGAGCCACACCAGCCAGGGCTGGAAATGTTTAGAAGAAATATTTTATAACAGCAAATACCTATATTAATTCCCCTTGAAGTTTACTCTGAAAGGAATCAATGATATTTGAAGTGAAAAGTTGCTGGTTTCCAAGGAAGCGTAATTAATGCATTTACCCTTTGCTTTAAAGATGATCTCGAGCTTTTTAGACCAACAAGCCATCTTGTTTGTGGACACTGCTGATCGCTTGGCCTCATTAGCTAGAGATGCCCTGGTCCATGCACGCCTTCCTAGTTTTGCCATCCCGTATGCCATTGATGTATTGACTACTGGGTCTTACCCACGGTTGCCAACCTGCATTAGGGTAAGTATATTCTCTCCCACCAACCCCATTCTTAAAAGCTGACGGCTTTGGCATTGGAACTACTACAATATCAAGTAGACCACCAAAAACCTTCATACTTTCACAACAAATATTTACTTGCTTTTTCCTGTATAACTAAAATTGCGTTTTGTTTAAGTAAATTGGGGTCAGAATGTGAGCAGCCATGAAAATGGGTGGATCACTTGTTTTCGCTGAGGGAGGGCAGATATGCAGGTGTAACTTACATTTATTTCCCATATGAAAATACTGCATGCTGCTTGCTTTTGGGAAGTGTTTTAAATGTACTGTGCTGGTTTTTGACTGCCTTAGTAGCATTGTATTTTATACTTTTAAGCAGCGGTGGACATCATCTCGTGGCAGTAAGGTGGTTTCATAAACAGAGCAGGAAGAAGATCGTGTTGCATGACCGTCTTAGCGGGGTGACTGGGGGAATCACGAGGCACTCTAATGCATGAGAATAAAGGTCACTATTATTGGCTGTAGAAGGCAGGAATGAGTGTTAAGATTCTCTTGGGTAAAGTAAGAACATACTATGTTAAGAAGACACAGCTAAAAAGTATGCCCCTTTGTACATTATTTTAAAATCACTTAAATTTTTTTGAAGGACAAAATTATTCCTCCAGACCCGATTACCAAAACTGAGAAACAAGCCACCCTTCACCAGCTGAACCAGATCCTTAGACATCGGCTTGTAACCACCGATCTTCCGCCTCAATTAGCAAATCTTACTGTTGGTATGTACCTGAAGGCTCTCATTTTAAGAATTGTTGGAATTTTTTTTTAAGCTTTTGGGATTTTATTAAAAGAAATGTCACTACGATGTTTTGCCCTACAATTCTGGTGGTGTTTGAACCTGTGGCTGCTCAGCCCTGCCGTTTATTTCTCTTTTATGACCTGGAAACAGGGATGGTATTTGAAGCTGACAGGCGGTGAGATCACTGTTGCTCCTTGATGCTGGGAGAGTTGCCTTTGGTTGCTTAATGACCCAGAACGTGGCTACTGCTTATGCAGGGACCACTGATTGTTCGAACATTTGTGAAAAAACATTCCATCTATTTACAATTTCTTATATGCAAGACTGAAGGTTCCGGGTTAGCAAAGAGCTGCTTACTCTTTTTTCTTTTTTTTAGCAAAGTAGACTTACTCTTCTTCTTTTAAAAGCAAATGGCCGGGTGAAGTTTCGAGTTGAAGGAGAATTTGAAGCCACCTTGACTGTAATGGGAGATGATCCTGAGGTTCCATGGCGTCTTCTCAAGCTAGAGATTCTAGTAGAGGATAAGGAAACAGGAGGTAAATCGTAAATATGGATTGAAATCCTAAGTATTGATTTAAATGTTGGAGTTTTTATATCATTGAAACATTTTGGCTGAATAATAAATATGGTTAGCAATTTATCCTGTAATTTGAAGCAGATTTTATGGTAATCATAGTTACCTACTGACCTTAGAGATATCAGCGTTTAAGTATATGTTCTCTAGTTTCCATAGATAGTTTCAGTTCTTTTTAAAAAATTTATTATTAGTTAATATATTTTTCCATAATTGGTACTATGATGATCTGTATGCTTTTCTGATTAACCACTTTGTTTTCTCCTGTGAATGGAAGATGGACGAGCCTTGGTTCATAGCATGCAAATCAACTTTATCCATCAGCTGGTACAATCTAGGCTCTTTGCTGATGAGAAACCTCTTCAGGACATGTACAATTGCCTGCGTATCCTTCTGGAATTTGAGACACATGTTTAGAAGGAATTGTGTCTCGTCTCCTTCTCACCTCCGCATTTCCATCTGCCCCTCATCTTAAACCGTAGCAGCCAAACTCTCCCCATCCACTGTTTTGGGTAGAAATGGGGCTGGGGAAACTATTCAGTGTGAAGGATAGTAACCTGAAGTAAACCAAGTTGTGAATTTACTATTGACTTTGCGTGTAAAATAAAAAATGATGAATTAGAAGTAGTGCTATTTGGAGAAAAAATAGTACTCTGGTCTACCCATATTCTCTAAACCATGATGAATTAAGGGGTAACTTAATGGTTCGTTTATATTGGATCAAAATTAAATACACATTTTTCTAAAACTATGCCACAAATGATGCCACTTTTTAGGATAAGCCATTGGCGAAATATAATTCCAGAAATTTCTTTCAGAACCAGTTCTTCGGAATAGAGCTTTTGTTAACTGAAGTTTGCTTGTACTTCGTTGGCTGTTGTAGTAATATGTATCGTATTTGCTTAACGAGATCCATCAGATTCTTTTTGCTTGTCACTTCAGTTAGAAGTGCTACATTCCCAAACTCTGATGTTAATCCGGGAGCGGTGGGGAGACCTTGTGCAGGTGGAAAGGTACCATCCTGGGAAGTGCCTCTCCCTCTCCGTCTGGAAGTAAGTAAAGCTGGCTCTGGCGGGTTCCAGCTCTGACTGTAAACACTCTTTGTTTCTCTTTCTCTCTCGTACATCTGATGCACTGTATGCTGACAGCTGTGTGCCTCCCACAATGTGCTTTTGTGTAGTAAGGCCCCATGGTATCATAGAAACTATAGAGGACATCTGTAAAGGACAGCTTTCTTAGAACGTGGCATGTTTTAAGTATGTAGACATCTATCTGTATTAAGACTTACTCTTAAAAAGTGAGATGATTCTGGGCTCATACCAGATTGCTAAGAGACTTAGATTATTGGATATTGTTTTAAAAACAAACCTGCTTGCTTATCACAGCTTTACATTTTGAATTGCTACTTTTAACATCTTTTTGGGGGAGGGTTTTGGGAAAAATTAGTATCGAGCTGCTTACAGTCCCAGTTTCCTATTTGAACTTTGCTTGATCCCCATTTTCTGGAAAGGAATCCGAGATGAAGAGATATCACTTAGAATACAGTTTGTTCTTTTGGGATTTTTTAATTTACTTGTATGCATGTGTTTTATTTTTAAATTCCGTGGGTGTGTTTTTTGGTTTGTGGGGTTTGTGGATTTTGTTTGTTTTTTTTGGATGCAGTAAATCAAATATTGTGTTTGATTACAGAATAGCTGTCTTCCCAATAGTAATGTATTCCCTCCACAAACAGTGAGGGACTGCCTTGTTCTGGCCTCTGGCTAAGGCACACAATGGATTGCCTCTACTTCATTCCACAAGTTAACAGGCGTTGAAAAAATTGTATATTTTCTCTCTTTAGTCAACAGGTTCTTGGGAGAAAAACAGGAACGGCATCTGTTCACAAGGTTACAATTAAAGTCGATGAGAATGATGGCTCGAAGCCTTTACAGATTTTTCATGATCCTCCTTTGCCAGTTTCTGATTCCAAATTAGTAGAAAGAGCCATGAAGGTAGAGATCTCAATATATTTTAATATTGGTTTAATTAAATGGATATAATGTAACATCATTTATACTTAAACTTTTAGTGTAAATTCTTTAAATTACCTAATTCTTCCTAATACCCTTTATGGAACTTGTTTTAAATGACTGTTACGCTTCTGCATTTGTTATTTTTTAAATCTAATATCGAATATTATAATTAAAAGATGTTCTTTCATATTTGATAATTTTGATCAGATCATCATTTTGTTTTTAAGGCCATTTAGTCTATGATAACTGATACATATAGTATCTTGATCTATACTCAACAGAATGTTACGTGTAGTCTTTAAGCTACCAGTACCACATGTTTACTTTTTTACTTTAACTTTGTGCTTAATCATTGTGATTCTAAAAGGAAATATCTTGAAGCACAATAATCTGCTCAAGCTTTCAAGTAAAAATGTCTAAATTGCACGTGCGATTCTGTTGTTCTTGTCTCTGCAGATTGACCACTTATCAATAGAAAAGCTCCTGATTGACAGCGTGCGTGCACGAGCGCATCAGAAGCTCCAGGAACTGAAGACCATTCTTAGAGGCTACAATGCCAATGAAAACTGTAGGTGCTTTTAAATGGGCGTCTTCGTCTTTCTTTCGTTTACATTAGTATTCCTTTTATTTTCCGAAGGGTCAATCTTAACATGCCCTCTTTCCTGCTGTATAGTGTTGTTGTGAAGGTGGGACATGCTTGCATTTTAACCTGTGATCTACCCAGCTTGTCCTAACTTTTCCCTTATTTTCTTTTGATTCGGCTTGGCCTTACTTTTGAAATGCATGCATATTAACCCTCCTTAAAATTCTTTTTTTCCTATTAGAATGGAAGCTATTTTAACATTTTAATCTGAATTTTATTTCTTTTAGGTTTTCTCCTAAGGTTAAGGCAGCTTTGCAAATGTTTATAATGTAGTTATAAAACATGCCTCTTTGAAGCAGAATGTATGCTTTGTCCTTTAAAACCTTTTTTGAATTGTTAACACATTAACAGGGTTCAAAATAAGAAATACAGAGAGACACTCAGTGAAAAATCGTCTTCCAGTTACCTAGTAGATTCAGAGCTTTGGAAGATAGTCATTTAGAAAGTAAGTACTTTTCGTTCTAGAAACACAGTTTCACGGTATCATTATGGGCATCTGTACTGTCCCCGCCCTAGTTGTTGGCTGTGACTACCTGTGCCCACAGTGAGCAGCCTTTAAGTGAGATGAGTTGAAGTCCCATATAAGTAAGAAGTCCTAATGGCGCGAGCAGCAAAAGGAATGCGTTTCATGATCACAGAGCCCACCGCAACCCATTATCCTTCCAAAGGTCCAGACTAGTCACACTGGAATGAACTGCTCTGATGAAGTAGAGAGAAACTGCCTGAAGAAAAGACAGGAAGTCGGGAAAATAAATTTGTGTTTAGAAAACATAATCTCCAAGGAAGGTGAAAAAGAGGATCTGAGACAAGCTAAAAGAGGAAGGGTAGCTTACCTTAAAAAGCAAATGTGAGCCTTAAAGAAATAGAGGGTGTGGCGGGCTCTGGCAAATGGAGCGGTTCCATCTACTTTGAGGGGGCGTGTCCTTTAACCCCATCAAGTTTAGCATTAGATTTCTCAGGTTTTAAATTTAAATTTAATTATAAGATGTAGTGTAAATTGCCCCCCCTCTCCCATTTTAATCCCTCAAGCAATGTAACTAAATACAAACCTAAAATTTATGATTGGAAAGCATAATTAAAACTTGCATTGGACCCTCCTTTTTTTTAAATTTGCTTTATTGAGATACTAGTATGTGGGGAGTGTCCCTCAGCACCCTCTCCAATCTGGGATCTCTTAGGAGACATCCCTCTCTCAATCTGGGACTGTTGGCTCCTAACCGCTCACCTGCCTGCCTGCCTGATTGCCCCTAACCACTCTGCCTGCCAGCCTGCTCGCCCCAACTACCTCTGCCTCTCCCTCGCCACCATTGCTTTGTTTGGAAGGATATCCAGAAGGTCTCCTGGTCTAATTAACGTATTACCCTTTTATTAGTATAGATAATTCACATATAATTCACTCATTCTGTGTTTTTTTTAATATATTCAAAGAGTTGTGCAACCATTACCACAATCTAATTTTAGAACAATTTATCATCCCCGAAGGAAATGATGTACTCATTAGCAGTCACTCTCCCATTCACCCCTCCCACCAGTTTCCTGGCAACCACTAATCTATTTCTGTCTATAGAATTGCCTTCCGGGACATTTCAGAGTAATATCACATATATGTTCCTATGAATGGAATGGCTGGGTCATATAGTGACTCTGAATGTTTTACCTTTTGACATGTTTAACACCTATTTTTTATTCCATTACTAGCACGTGAGGATTCTAGTTTTTCCCACATCCTCACCAATACTTGTTATATTGTCTATCTTTGTTTCTAGCCACCCTGGTCGGTGTGAAGTGGTATCTCATAGTGGTTTAGATTTGCATTTTCCTAATGATTGTTGAGCATCTTTTCACTTACCTTTTTTGGAGAAATGTCTATCCAGATCTTTTGCCCATATTATACTTAGATTAATTATCTTTTTATAACAGTTCTTCATTTAAGTTCCTTTTCATGTATCATGATTTGCAAGAATTTTTTTTCATTCCATCAGTTGACTTTTCACTTTCTAAATGGTATTGTTTGTAACACAAGTTTTTAATTTGGACAATGTCCAATTTGGCTATTTTTTCTTTTTTTTTGCTTGTGCTTTTGGTGTCAAACCTAAAGAATCCATTATTTAACCCAAGGTCATGAAGATGTACTCTTGAGTTTTCTTCTAAGAGTTTTATAGTTTTAGTTCTTACTTTCAGGTAGGGATCCAAATGAGTTTTTTGTTTAGGGATATGCAGTTGTCCTAGTAACTTGTCTAATTTTTCTTATTTCTAATTTTTCAAAATAGAGAAATTCTAAAATTTCATTTGTTGGGATTGCAGAAAATAGGAGTTTGTGATCTTGTGATAGGCTCTGGTTAACTTTAGTGTCGTCTGTAAACAAGGTTAGTAAGTAAAAACACTCAATATGATTGCCCAGGGGATATTTAAGTTACTTGGAAAAATAGACTGTACGCCTGTGTTTACATAGGAAGTTCTGTTTGAATAAGTCACGGAGGTTTTTCTGTAGCAGCATTTTGTAGCGATGTCACTACTTGAGTTAGCTGCCAGAAGACCTGAGCTCAGCTGCGTGTCCTGAATGACCACACTCTTTGGGCCCCGTTCTCCTCTCTCGTCATTAGAGGATGTGCAGGCTCTTCCGGGATCTCTAACTCTAGCGAAAGTGTGGTTTTCCAGCCGGGGTGCGTGTGGAGGCCTCAGTGTTGGAGAAAGGTGCTTAAGAAGGAGCTGTAGAGGGGAGGGAGGTGCTGGCATGTGGGGTTGGAACTCTGTCCTCCTTTAGTCAGACAGTCCTGGAAATGAGAACCGCAACAATAAAGGGCCTGCGGACCCACCGTCTTAGGACATATGCTTTACCTTGTGTTTGTTGTTGTGTTCCTGGACCCTTCCATCTGCAGGCCGACGCTCTATCCACTGAGCCACAGCAGCTAGGGCTTTACTTTGTCTTTTAAATTCATGTTCATGCGTTTATACTCCTCATGTAGTCTTCCTGGATCTCTTCTGTAAAGCCTGCTTTAGTCAGATCCCGGCCTGGGACCAGGGTTGTTCTTGGAATCCCTTCTGCAGCCCTCTTCAGCACCTGGCTTCTCCTCCAGCGCCTCGCTGGCATCATCTGAGGACACGAGCAGCTCAGAGAGTGGAGCATCCCAGGGCTTGGCTAGAAGGCACAGACAGCAGGGCGTGTGTGGCCAGGTGGCAGTCTGTGGGTTCTGACCGGTGGGAAGTGGGGGCGGGCGGAGGCTCCGGGAAAGCAGGCAGGGTTTTGGAGAGAAAGTGAATGAAATGCCCCATTAGCAGCGTTGCCTGACTTGAAAACTGGGGTGCTCTCCTTGGGTTGTGCTCTGTCAGCACTGGCATTGGGTGTCCCGGTCAGTTCCGAAGCTGTGAAGCACACAGCCGTTCCTAATTGTGCCCACTTGCTTGTCTTCTGTCTTCCCCCTTCATGTTGCTGTCTGCTGGTGCCTTCCTCATGCTGTCCTCAGTGAAAAGAGGGAGGAACAAGAGGAAATCTGTACATACATCGCTGTTGCAGGCAGTAGTCCCTAGTCCTGTCATCTTGTGCAGCCTGTAATTCCCCTTCTATATTTTATTCGCAGGGCTCTTCATTTTTGGATAACTTAACAGCTGTTGCCTTTAAGTGCGTAGGGCCTTATCTATTTTATTTTATGGACATTGGTGGTCATAAAATATGTCCAGAGATAGACATCAAAGCATTTTCTATCTGTTGGACTGTGTTGTGTATTCTCCTTTGATACCCTGTCTTTTCAAGAACGCTCCGTTTTCATAATCAGATTGAAGTCATAATGGTTATCCCAGTTGTCAGAACTAGTTTTACTCCATTGCTACACTTCAAAAATGTTTTTGCTTTAAGGAATATATCTCTGCCTCATTAGGAATTAGAACAGTACAGATAAGTTTTAAAGTCAGCAACCCTGCTTCAAGTCTGTAAGTACTTTTTATTTTACTAACAGTCATTTCAGCAGAACGTGAACTAATTTGGAACACTGTTCTGAATTATAAAATGTGGTAAAGAAATTCCTGTGGGTGCCTTTTTGTTCTGTTTTTTATCTGTTTTTAGGTGAGAGTTCTGCTGGGTCTGCTGTTAAACATTGTATATAGAGATGTACCACATATACTTGAAAGCAGCTTGTTTTCATCTGACTGTCTTTCCTTTTTTTGCTTTATTAATTTGTTCGATAATTTGTATAGATAGTACCAAGGGTAACTTCCCTCATTTTAATTATTGCAAATTCACAATGAGATGTTTTGGTTTGTCTCTTTGACTCATAAAGGTAATCTACCTTGTTAATCACGTTGCTTTTTAAGCCACCTTTACAAACTGGTCACTTTTTCCTCCTAAGGACCCCTGGCATGGACAGCAAGATGTTATTGTCCTTGTTTAACACAATAGCACAGAGAAGCCACACCTGAGGGAGGGCTGGGCCTCCATGTCCTCTCCGCCCTCTGTCTTTCTCCGTGCTAGCCTTAGAAATGGGCCGCCAGAGAGCACATTCCTCTCCCAGCTCCCCTCTGATCCCATCAGCTGGGTGCTCTCAGTGCTTTGCTCTTTCTTGCTCTGTCCTGCCAGCTTGTGGGGTGAAGGGGAAGGGTCATTAGGCCTGCTGGAAATGCTGAGAACCCCGAGAACAGGTGCATTGGCAGCTTTGGGAGTTTGTGTATAGAAGTTGCCTATGTCCTTATTTTATATGTGACTTGAAAATGAGGCACATAAATAATGAAAAACATTTTTATGTATAATTAGTAATGTTTAATAATTCTCACGTGTGGTTTGTTTTCTAAACACATGGGCCCTAATTGCCAGAAAACCTTTCTTTATGAAGAGTGGCATTGAGAATATTTATGCCGCCCTGACCGGTGTGGCTCAGTGGATAGAGAGTCAGCCTGCGGATTGAGGGTTCCTGGGTTTGATTCCCATCAAGGGCATGTACCTTGGTTGCGGGCACATCCCCGGTGTGTGTGTGTGTGTGTGTGTGTGTGTGTGTGTGTGTGTGTGCATGTGCAGGAGGCAGCTGATCAATGTTTCTCTCTCATCGATGATGTTTCTAACTCTCTATCCTTCTCCCTCTCTGTAAAAAATAAATAAAAAATATTTTAAAGAAGAGAAACTATGCCGTAGATGAAACTTCTTTGATTTACCAAACAACTGATTTGCTTTGCACTATATAAAAGAAAATCCTTAAAAATTAACTTATTGGTCATTCATAGTGAAAGTAAAACTAGGACCCAGCTCACTGATGGGGTTAAATTCCCCCTGGCTATTTTAATGCTTTTTAAGGCCCTCTGGGACTTCTTTGCTATAATATTTGAGTTGGGCATATTTGTTTTACTCCACTTTGAAGATCACATTCTTCCTTTTGAGCGCCTAATTGCCTTCATGCATCCTAATTTTGCAAAAATCATGTTTTTCTTCTGTCAGGATTGTTTAATAGTTGACTTGTTTCTAGTCTCTGAGATATATACATATATTTTTAAATGCTCAGATAGAAATATAATTTTTAATTCTAACTGTTCAGCTTCCATAGAGACTGCACTTCCAGCTCTTGTTGTTCCCATCTTGGAGCCCTGTGGTAATTCGGAGTGTCTACACATTTTTGTGGATTTGCATTCTGGAATGTTCCAATTGATGCTTTATGGACTTGGTAAGTTAGTAAATGCTGTAGTCATTCAATGTAAGGAAAACTACTTTTAACAAAAGCAGAATCAAAAATTTCTGCCACTAGATATTGAGAAGAGCGGATGAGCAGTGAAGAGAGGAGTAGATATGAAAAGAATAATTGGCTGACATCTGTTCCTTGGGGCCCATTTTAGCTCCACTTTGGATTTTCTTGTACCAGAAGTTAAACTTCCCAATATGAACTACATTCACGTTGCTTCTCTTACATAAAAGTCATAATGTTGATGGCTGATGTGGTTCAGATGTAATGATTTTACCACTAATAGTTGGGAGACATGAAGATGGCCACGAGGGATTCTCGTGTCATTCATGGCTGTAAACATCTAAGATAAGTTGAGGTACAGGATCCTGGAGGAAAGGTTTTTTTCTGGCTTAAATACAGTAGAAATTAAAGTTTGATTTCTTACATGTTCTGTTACTGAGCTGGCGTTCTAAAATGGTAAACTACTAGGAACTTAGTGCTGTTGTATTGCCAATGGAACATTGCTCTTGAGCATATTAGCCCTTTGCCATTTGAAATGAACATTAAGCTACACAGATTGCTGAAAATAAAAGCTTTTCTAGTTCTGTTGTATGGCTATAAAGGTAGCTTTTTCTACCAGCTGCTGGTGGAGTACTGGCCGCATTACTTTGAATGACATCACATGTGTGATGGCTGAATGACAAGTGACACATTTATGAATTACCTTCCAACTATGGCTCCAAACCAACCAGGCAATTGTTGTTTGCTCTTAAAAACTTTACTTAACTGTTTTGTTGATTATTAACACAGTAATACTCATCAGTAAAAACCTAAACGTGTAAAAATGAGAGAAGTAAACAATAGTTTCTCTTGGCAGTCATTGTTATTTTAGTGTATCTGCTTATCTTACTTCTCTCAGGCTGCCATAACAAAGAGCAGAGCGAGCGGCTTGCGCACAGAATGCGTTTCCTCCCAGTGCTGGAGGTCAGAAGTCTGAGAGCAGGTGGCCAGACGGCTGAGTTATAGTCAGGGCTCTCTTCCTGGCCTTCTCACTTGTTCTCACGTGGCAGGAAGAGGGAGAGAGCAAGCTCCCTGGCCTTTCTTATAAGGGCACTAACCCCACCAGGAAGCCCCCAACCTTAATCTGAGCCTAGTTTTTTCCTGAAGGCCCTGCCTCTGCTATCACCGGCAGGTAGGGGAATACAGTTCAGTCCATAGCAGTGTTTTTTTCTTTTTTTTGTATTTTTTTTCTTTAGTTGAAATCATTTTATATTTAGCTTTTTGCTCAACATTCTATTATTAGCATTATCTAGTGTCGTTAAAAATTCTAAGTGACATTTAGTATGCTAATCTTCAGCCAGCAGCTCTTGTTTATGCCAGAGACCATTTGTGTTTAATAAGTATTAAAATGGAATTTTATAGTTTTTATATAAATTTTAAAGTTCTTCGTCTAGTAATATTAAGAGCTTTCAATATAGATAAGTTAAAAATATCAATTGACTTAAGAATTTTGGGAATTAAAATATAGGCAAAGAATTAATTCATGTATTTGTTACTTATTCTTATTGCAAGTATACATTTGCTATTAATTAGTTGTCTTAACTATAACTCTCCCTAAATGTTAAAGAGGAAAAACAGATTAGGTTAATTTATGCCTAATGATGCATTTAGTTTAGATTTTTTTCTAACTCCAAAGTAACACTCCTTTCTGCCTAAAACAATAATTTCATTTAAGTTTTGGGCTATCTAGATATTTTGTGTCTTGTACAAGTAATTAATTATAATGCTTTATTTTGTAGATCAGGCCACTTTGGATGACATGGAGAAGTCTGTAAATGATGATATGAAACGGATTGTTCCTTGGGTTCAACAACTTAAGTAAGCTTAATTATTTAGCTCAATACTAAAAATGGAAACTTTTTTCCCCCCAATATATTTTTATTGATTTTTTACAGAGAGGAAGGGAGAGAGAGAGCTAGAAACATCGATGAGAGAGAGTCATCAATCAGCTGCCTCTTGCACACCTCCTAGCAGGGATATGCCCGCAACCAAGGTACATGCCCTTGACTGGAATCGAACCCGGGACCTCTCAGTCCCCAAGCCAATGCTCTATCCATTGAGCCAAACCGGTTTCGGCTAAAAATGGAAACTTTTAAAAAATATATTTTTATTGATTTCAAAGAGGAAAGGAGAGAGAGAAATATCAGTGATGAGAGAATCATGGATCGGCTGCCTCCTGCACGCCCTACACTGAGGATCAAACCCAAGACCTGGGCACGTGCCCTTGTCTGAAATCAAACCCTGGACCCTTCATTCCACAGGCTGATGCTACCCACTGAGCCAAACTGGCTAGGGCAAAATGGATACATTTTCCCCATCATTGCTTTTTTTAAATATATTTTTAACCCTGATCGGTGGATAGAGTGTCGGCCTGCGGACTGAGGGGTCGTGGGTTCGATTCCAGTCAAGGGCATGTACCTTGGTTGTGGGCACATCTCCAGTGGGGAGTGTGCAGGAGGCAGCTGATCGATGTTTCTCATTGATGTTTTTAACTCTCTATCCCTTTCCGTTTCTCTCTAAAAAAATCAATAAAATATATAAAAAATATTTTTATTGATTTCAGAGAAGAAGGGTGAGGGAGAGAGGGATAAAAACACCAATGATAAGTGTGAATCATGGATCAGTTGCCTCCTGCGCACCCCTCCACTGCAGATGAAGCCTGCAGTCCAGGCCTGTGCCCTGACCAGAAATCTAACCGTGACCTCCTGGTTCTTAGGTGGATGCTCAACCACTGAGCATGCCGGCCGGGCTCCATTATTGCTCTTGGTCAGTCCTTAATGTTTATGACATGAAGCTTGAACACCTTTTAGTACTAAATGGTCAAATCTAAATTCTCTTGGAATAGGTCCAGGATGGCAGTGCTTCGTATTAAATTCCCCTCTAGAGCAAACGGAGGTATGAAGGGCATGGCGTTCAACTTGCGTTCTTGCCACTTTTTCTCTTGCACAAGCACGCAGCACGGGAATTTTATTGGAGCTCGTATCTCTGCAATAGTGTCTTATTTGTTCTTATCCAGGATATGCATCTACCAGCTGACACTTCCAAAATAATCATTCCTACTTCTCTGATACTATCGTTCAATTTGTCTCAAAATCCTTTGAATGCTTCATGCTGTGAAACTAAATAAAATGGAAAACTGAGCTAGAGATAATCCTTGAAGGTTTCATTAGCACTCTAGTTCACACAGGTATCATTATAGCAACTCTAGCAAACTCTCTTAAAATTAGTAAATCAACAAAAATTCCAAGAGAGAAATATAAATTTTAGAGATCAAGGCTAGAGCTGGCAAATGGAGAAGGGGCGGATCTATTGCTTTTGTGATCTTCTAGCCTACCTCTTCCCCTTTGGAAGTTTTAGGTGGTAAAAATTCAAACATTTTGATATCAAGTCATTTTTCTCATTAACGGGACATGATTTTAAATGCCAATAGAGAGATGAACCTTTTTTTTTTTTTTTTTACATGAGCCTTTTGAACGGCTGTTTAGTTTGTATGTGAAAAATGATAGTCATTACTCTAGATAACAATTTCTAAACTTTTTGTGGTTTAGCATCATTTTTTGTACATTTTAGCTAAACAAGCAAGGTTTAAATACTTAAATGCTTCATAATTCACATTTTGCATAACTTAAGGTTATCTGGCAGTTACAGCCTGCCGAAATATAACTAAAACCAGATAGCTAAACCCCAAAAGCCTTAAACTCACATATGTGATTATAGGAAAGGTCCCCTGGTCCGGCCAGGTGCCTTAGCTGGTTGGAGCACCATCCCGGTCACCAAAAGATGGCAGGTTTGATTCGGCTTAGGGCACATACCTAGGTTGTGGGTTCGAACCCTGATTGGGGTGCATACGGGAGGCACCTGATCTATGTCTCTTTTCCTACCTTCCCCTCTCTTCCTTCTTCCCTTCCTCCGGCTAAAATCAATAAAAACAGGCTCAGATGATGATTTAAAAAAAAAAAAAAAAATCCTCTGGTTGTCAGTTATACTGTTTCTCAAATGATCTTTGATGAATAACCAGTTCGTCACTAATTTATCATGGAACATTAATTTTTTTGAAATAACCATTGAAGTATAATTTGCTTATCATAAAATTCACCCTTTTTAAGTGTGCAATTCAATGACTTGTAGTAAATTTACTGAGTTTACAACCATAGCCACAATCCAGTTTTAGAACATTTTTTATCACCTCCAAAAGGTGCTCATTCACAGTTCATTCCCATTCCCAGCCTCGGCCTCAGGCAAGTCTGAGCCTACTTTTCATTTCTGCAGATTGTCCTTTTCTGGACATTTCAAACAAATGCAGTCATAAAGTATGTGATCGTTTCTGACTGGCTTCTTTCACTCAGCATAACGTTAATCAGAAAATTGTATGATTTTATGATGTGGATTACCTTTTTTAAATTAAGGTTTTGGCTTGGACAACAGCGTTGCAAACAATCTATAAAGCATCTGCCTACAATAAGCACTGAAACATTGCAGCTGTCCAATTACTCAACTCATCCTATTGGAAAACTTTCTAAAAATAAGCTGTTCATTAAACTCACTCGCCTTCCGCAGTACTACATTGTAAGTATGCAAAGGGGGTTTTGGGTGGTGCAGTTCAGTGGTTCTGTCAGTGTCTTCAATGATATATTGTTTAAGTTCATTTGCAAATGTATTTTATTGGGTAACTGACTTTTGTATAGTGATTCTAAACCCAGGAGGGAGGAAGAAGGGTAGGGTTGGGGGAGAGAGGAAAATTCTAAGAAATTTTATAATGTGCAGGCAGGCTAGGGGAATATAAGATATATCCCCATTTCTCACCCATTCTGATATGGGATGGTATCTTACTGCAGTCTTAATTTGCGCTGCCCTCATGACTGATGATGTTCAATATCTTTTCATATGCTTATTTGCCATCTGTAGATCTTCCTTGGTGAAGTGTCCATTTTACTTTTAATTCTTCCATTTCCTCGGGAGTATCAGTGTGATGCTTAGGTGTTGGCCAATTTCCTGAAAAGAATATCTGGGGAGGGAGAGGAGAGGTAGGTGAGAGATAAGAAAGTGCTGGTCAAGAGCTTTGCCTAAGGGCATTTCTTTCTCTCACTAAAGTATTGAGGAGACTTTGCTTAAATTTCAGGTAGACCTTGAAAATGGTAAGTACTGAGGGTTAGAACAAGTGGTCTCTAGAGCCAAACTTCTGGGATCAGAGTGTGAATCCGTCGCTTCATAGCTCTGAGACCTTGGGCAAGTAACCTAACTCTAGTGCCTCAGTTTCCTTATCAGGAAAAGGAAGATAATTTTATTTCCCAGAGTTATTAGGTTTACCCCTTTGCACAGCTGTCCCCTCTCAGGGGACATCGATATTCTAGCATATCACTCGGATGTCCCCTCTCAGGGGGGACATTGCAGTTTATTAGTGATTACGGGGAATTGAGTTAATTCAACGCACGTGTCCGCTGCAAAGTAGCATCGAGTAGCTGGTAGCCAATGTCCAGAATGGTTCGGAGTGCATATGTTAGCACCTGTCAAGTAGTTAGGACAGTGCATGGCGTATAGCAAGCTCCCTGTCATCTGGGTGATACTGTTATCATTATCCTCACAGTGGCTACATTTTGCTGTTGAAAAGACGGGGTTCATTTTTATATTCTTCCAAGTATGAGAGAGTTGTCCTTTTTTTCTGCCATAATAGTGGAATTCTTAGGAAGTTATAATGGTGAAGGGAGACAGCAGGGCAAATTGAAATAGGTAACATTGTAGAAAATCTAGCAGAGCTGCTGATCTTAAGCATAACTTTTCCCCCCCAATTTATAAGCTAAGGCAGGAATATCAAGAACATCTAATGAAAATAGTCTGCATGCCCCATTTGCTATAGTTTAAGGTTTTTACTATTGTTCTTTAGTCTAATCAATTTTTTAGAAAATTATCGATTTACTGGGTAGGAATGCTTTTTTTGGACATTGCAATTAATTAGTCTTGTTTAAAGAAAAAATACATCATTAGATTTACAATTCTAAGCCCTACTTGATATCGGGAGGAACATATCCAACCCCTATTATTTTCTGAGTTTCATTTCTTATGTGGGCCCTTTTAGGTTGTAGAGATGCTGGAGGTTCCCAATAAACCCACGCAGCTGTCGTACAAGTACTACTTCCTGTCCGTGAGCGCAGGGGAGCGTGAGGACGGCCCTGTCATGGCCCTCCTGCTGCAGCAGTTCAAGGACAACATCCAGGAATTGATTTTCCGGACAAAACCCGGGAAACCGCCCAGAACCGGCACCAAGCGCAAGGTATGCTGACATGTGCAGATAAGCACAGCGTTTGTGGGCATTAACTTTATTGTAGTCTTAGCATGTTTTTAATATGGGAAGGAATTAGATCGTTTTTAAAAGATGAGGCAGCAATAAGATTTAAGTCATAGTTGTCTACATTTTCTTGGAAATGCTTCTCTTTTAATTAATAATTAACTATACACCATTTTCCACAAGAGAACTGGTTAAATACACAATATTTACTGCTACATTTCGTGTGTTTAGGCCAGTATTTGTCCAATAAATATTTGCTGAATGAGTAAGATTTGTACTTAACCTTGAGCTTTATCGTACTTTTAACTGCCTTAACTAATTGTGTCACACACACTTTTTTTCTGTTTCTTACTTATATTCTAGCTGTCTGATGACACGTGTCCACTAGAACCTAAGAAAACCAAACGTTCAGGAGAAATGTGTGCCTTCAATAAAATCCTAGCTCACTTTGTCGCTGTGTGTGATACAAACATGCCATTTGTAGGACTTCGGTTGGAGGTAATTTTGTAACAGTTTTGGATACTCTGAATGAAGTGATTTTTCAAATGCTTTGCTAAAGCCACGTGGATTCCTTTAGGAGAATCAGAACGATTGTCAGTCTTGTTCGTCTCAGGAGGAGTGGGGTTGAAATCATCCACGTAAAACAACTCACATTATTTCATCTCTCTCATCCGAAACTGTGTGCCCTCCGCTCTTTGTGGAAGTGGAAAGCAAATTCTTGTCAGTTTTAAAACAAAAGGACAGCTTTTGAGAGCTAACATCTCGTATACCTCTCCGTGGCAGCTTTATTTAACTCTGTTAGACATGGCCAGTGGATAAAGGGGTGGCTTATTTTGAGTGGATGAAACTATATGTATTGCTTACACAGTAACAAAATGGGTTCTTTTCTGAGAAGCAGGTCAGAAAGAATCTTAAACTGAATTTACTTTTGTCACATGGAAGAGGCGTAGACTTGCGCAATATTCGTGTTTTTCAAGAATACACAGTTGTATCATCCAGCATGACCCCCAAATGCGAAAGTAAAAGGGAGGGAGCAGACAGAATCTGCTTTCCATCAAGGGCTTTAGACAAGGACAGCACCCCTTAAATCCTCGATTATTTCGCTCTAGTTGAAGTTTTGTGTTGTTTTTTTTTGTAAGACTCCTTCCCTCTGGGAATTACTGTGAAGGAAGGAAGAGATCTGGAAGTGCGGAAATGGAGTGTTTCCGGTGCCCTGATGATGACAGTCTCAGGAAGACTTTCAGAAAACACTCCTGTGCTTTAGAGCAGGGGTTGGCAAGCTTCTTTTGGAAAGGGCCAGATAGTTAATAGTTAGGCGTGTGGGTCAGATGGTCCCCTACCACAGCTTCTCAATCTGTTGTGAAGTGTCAACCAGCCACGTTGGTACTTTAACAAATGAGCACGGCTGTCGTCAAGTAACACTTATAAGAACAGGCAGTGGGCTGCCTTTGGCCCCGAGCTGTTCTGCGCTGAGCCCCGCCTTATAGAGCTGTGGGATCTCAAGGTGGGCATCAGCTGTGGCATCGTGAAGAGCATCAGAAGCCCTGATAAATGCCAGCCCAGAACAGGCACCTACAATAGATCCTCCTGTCCTCGGTGTTGCAGCTGCTAGAGCTGAGAGCTTGAGGGATATTTTCTGGGCTCTGGCCACAGCTCCCAGACTGTACAGACCGCGCCCAGGCCTCCCGTCTGCTTGGCTGTGTTCTGGGCCTTTCTCACTGCTTTGAGGCTGAGTGTGTGAGTCAGGCAGTGCTACCTTTGCAGGGGGAAGGGAGGGTGCATGGTGTCCAGGGGCAGAGTAATGCAATTGTTTCCTCTTTTCCTGCCTGGTATCCCCCCCCCTCACCCCCAATCACAGAAATGTGTCTTTGTAGTGCCCACATGGACTAGCACCGATAGACCCATGTCCTCTCTGTCCCCTTCTCTGCACTCCCATATGTGTTACACACATGAGACATGTGAGCTCTTGTCATCTCAATCAACCTCTTAAAACCTTGCCTACTTTCCTTCTCTCAACGAAAAAGACACATTAAAGACAAGCAAGCACATTTTCTGCTTAAAGCAATATGAATAACGAAACCTAATCTTACCTGGGCTCTTTATTTATGGGATCCATGACGTGAATAAAGGCAACATTTTTTGAGCCCTTCACCCTACGATTCCTTTTGAATCTACACCCCTACTGCCTGTTTGGCCAGGGCTGCTTTTTCTAAACCTTTGCCCTTCCCCGGTCAGATCCTTAGGGCTGCCTTAAAGCCTTTCTGGACCCAGGTCCACGGGAATAGAAGCCGGGGCCCTCTGCCAAAGGCAGACCTTCCTTTGGTGGGTCAGGTGACGTTCCGGCACACCTCCGTAAGCTGGAGTGCCATGGAGAGTCTCAGGCACCCCCGCATCATCTTTATACCGCCCTCTCCCAGCCCTCCCACTGGGAGCTCTCCTTCCCGGGCTCTACAGGAAATGGTTAAAAATCAAAATGTGCCCTGACCGCTTTGGCTCAGTGGATAGAGCATCGGCCTGTGGACTGAAAGGTCCCAGGTTCGATTCTGGTCAAGGGCATGTACCTTGGTTGCAGGCACATCCCAGTAGGAGGTGTGCAGGAGGCAGCTGATCAGTGTTTCTCGCTCATCAATGTTTCTAACTCTCTATCCCTCTCCCTTCTTCTCTGTAAAAAAGCAATAAAATGTATTTTTAAAAAAATCAAAATGTATTCCAGAAAGGTTCTGAACTAAAAAAATAATTGTCTGTGATTAGACGTGAGATCTGACTATCATTGAAACAGTGTTTCAAACGAATATAATTGAATTACATTGGTAAACCAATCTTATTTTACAATTGAATCATTTGGAGCCACCAGAACAGGTTATGGGTTGCTTCTGGTTCCCACGAAAATGGGATCAGTCTCCCAAATTTTGAAGGTTTATCACCCAGGGAGGTATTTTTTAACCAGAAGCTCTGGGTCACCTTTGAATTTCTCTGGACTTTAGTTCCCAGAAAACCAAACGATGCGCACAGTGCTCTGCCTCATATGGCGCAGCTTTGAGAAAGCGCTGCCCTAGGAAAGAGGATTTAGAGAAGGTCCAGCCGGTGGGCTGATCTAACTGTGCCTTTCTCCTCTAGCTGTCCAATCTGGAGATTCCCCACCAAGGAGTGCAGATGGAAGGCGATGGCTTCAGCCATGCGATCCGCTTATTGAAGTAAGTCCCTGTCGTGTGTGTCGCTGGGTGCCACCCGTGGCAGCCCCCCGGCCGGAGCCGCTCCTGTCCCCTCAGGGCTCAGCACAAAGCAGTCAGAAGTGTGGGTGCCACGGAGTTCTGCAGAGAATTGCTAAGACCTGGGGGAGGATTCTCTTTCCCCTGCCGAGTGCCAGTCTATTGGTATTTTAGGTTTTCTTTCCTCTGCTTTGCTTTGCTTCATTCAGCGGATGCTTCTTGAGTGACTCTGTCAGGCTTGCTTTCTGATGGAGCCTTCAGGATGCTGGGTGGGGGGCGGGGGTCACACAGCAGAGGGATCTGGGCTAGTTCGGAAGTCAGGAAAGCACCAGCTGTGCTCTGACCGAGGGAGAGGTGAGAATTAGAGGAAGGAGGGCAAGGGGAGAAAAGGGCGGTCCTCGCCAGAGGGGGTGACTGCTTTTGTGAAGGCTTGGAGGCAAGAGAGCTCAGCACATTGGCGCGGGGAGAGCATGGCAGGAGTGGGAGAGGTCAGCAGGGCGGGTGCAGGTTTGTGGGGTTTTGAAAGTGTCCTTAAGGAATTCAGACTTGATCCTACGGGCAGTAAGAAGCCACCAAATGATTTGAAACAAAATGACATCATTAAATAAGTGTTTTTGAATGATGGGTGGGTGTGGTGTTTGATGGGTGCGTGTGGTGTGCAACTGATGGGTGAGTGTGGTGTTTGACTGATGGGTGGGTGTGGTGTTTGAGTGATGGGTGAATGTGGTGTTTGGATGGGGAGTGTGGTGTTTGGATGGGGAGTGTGGTGTTTGGGTGATGGGGAGTGTGGTGTTTTCTGAGATGAGGGGCACTGGAGGTGTGTGTTTGAGGGGCTTTCCTAGGTCTGATGTCCCTGGACAGCCCTTTGGGCAGGCAGGGATGTCTCAGGCTCAGAAGACAGGTCTGGGCAGCACAGGCAGATGAGTCAGGATCTCCAGTGGTGCAATCGGTTAGCGCGGTGCTTCTCAGTCATTACCAAGGTGACAGTAATTGAGCTGATATCGTAGATTAGATCGCCAGGAGAGAGGGTGCAGAGGGACATGGGCAGGGGGCTTGGCTTGCTTCTAAACACAGGGCAAGGGGCCAAAGGAAGCCTAAAAGGAAAGCTAATGTATTGTTTGTGCTCCAGAAGGCGACCAGGATGGACTTCCAAAGGTAGCATGCCATTTAAGAGAGAGAGAGAGAGAGACACTTCTATTGACTTTTGTTTTAGAGAGAGGAAGGGAGAGAGAGAGAGAAAAACTGACTATTTGCCTCCCTTAAATAAACCGATGGGAGATCAAACCCACAACCTGGGCATGTGCCCTGACTGGGAATGAATCGGAGACCCTTCGGTGCGTGGGACCACACTCAACCAACCGAGCAACACTGGCCAGGGCAAGGGATCCACCTTTTTCGTGCAGAAAACATTTTCTTTTTTCTGATGATGTTTAATAATATAAATCATATAAGCAGTTTTACTGATTGAGCTCCTGTCTGCGAAGACCTGGCAGCTCTGCGGCCTGAGCCAGCAGGGCTTTCGGTGTGGGACTTGGGAGTCAGTCTTGCAGCGGGAGAAGGGAAGGGTAGCAGGCGGCACGCACACCACCTGCGTGTCCCGGTGTCTGCTCCAGAGGAAGCGTTGAACTGGCGTAGCTTCCCCTCCTGGCTGTCACAATGCCATCTCTACGAAGAGTGGTTTTCCGGAGCGGGAGAGCCAGCCTTACAATGGCCATCAATGGGCAATGTACTCTTCCTTTAATTACATTCGGTTTGGAATTACTTAGGCTTCAGATGCAGGGTATTTCTTTCTTTTCACTCTTCTTGGCAACTGCAGATGAGTAGGTGATGTTAACTTTTGTGTTCTACTTTCTTAGTTACTTACATTTTCATACTTTGCAAGAGTTTTAAAATATCTTATGCTCAGCATTTTTATGAAAGCAATTTCAGTCCCCTTTTGAGAACTCATAATCCTCCTGCCTAAGAAGGTAGTTTACTTTTATTCTCTCTGCTACATTTATAACCTTAAAAGCAAGTAAATATTGTCCAAGTTGCTTAGGGTAAGCCAATTATATATTTATGTCACAGATGAAGAACGTGACATGGAATATGTTTTCAAGGTTGTATTGGTCCTGAGACCGTAAATTGGAAGGAGTCTTAGTCTAACTTAGTTCTTATTGAAAATGTGCTGGCTCCTGTGTGTTCATCTCCTAACCAGATGGTTTCATGAAATACCTATTTTATCTGATTGGTTGCTTTATAACTCTTATGGGTAGGGGCAGGCATATGTGTGCCCGGCTGGAGTGGCTCAGTTGGTTGAGCATCATCCTGTGCACCGAAAGGTTGCCGGTTTGGTTCTCAGTCCAGGCATACACCTGGGTTGCAGGTTTCATCCCCAGTTGGGGCGCTTACAGAAGGCAGCTAATTGATGTTCTTTTATTCCCTCCCTCTCTCCCTCCCTCCCTTCCTCCCTCCCTCCTTATAAGCATGTCTTTGGGTGAGGATTAAAGAAAAACATACATGCAGTGTATGTGATTCCTATAATAACTACCCCAAATAAAAATCTTCCTGGTAGTAATAAAAGGTCTCTAGTATGAAAGATTCAATTTTGAAAGACTTAAAAAGCTGTACATTTAAGAAGCGTTGTAATGAATTTTTAATTGAGAAAATTTCAGTACTATGTTAATTTTATGCAACCTTATAGATTTCTTCCCCCTACAGAGTTTATTTTTTACCATATGCAATTTCCGTCTCTTGTTTGCTCTCTGAAGTTGTTTATTCTAGGGCCAGTGGTCTCAACCCCAGGGTACTCTGCCCTCTAGATATTTGGCAATGTTTGGAGATATTTTTGGTTATCATTAACTTAAAAGAGGGGATAGGGTGCTCCTGGCATCTGGGAGGGAGAGACCAGGGCTGCATTGGATGGCCCTCCACAGCAGAGTCCAGCCCAACATGTCAGTATTGCCAACACTGAAAATCCCTGTTCTGGGAGTTACATTCTGAACAAGAGTCCGTTTCCAGTTAGAGTTGTTGTTGGTTTCCTTAGTTATTGATAATCATACCAAGCCTGAGAATTGATCCACCTCCCTATGAGTTACAGGATAATGTAGGCAGGGTTAAAGAATATATTATCTTATTGTTTCATCCATTACTGAAAACAGCTAAACTGTTGTACCTCTCAGTGTATTATGACAAATAAGAGAGTCATACAATTGCAAGAAAATGGACAGGTAGGTGTGGTAAGATAACTAAATTAATACATTCCTCTTGTATATGTGATACATGTGAATGATAATATGTGTGCTAACTGAATTCATACATTTAAAGCTCATCGTAGTGCATGTCACTCTACAGAGGAGGCAAAAGGGACAATAATGAACCTGGAATTCTGTCATGGCAGTCAGTGACGAAGATTTGTTTGACTGCAAGGGGGTTAACCTCTGTGAATACCTGCTGTATCAGCCACCATAGCACTTTATATGTCTTAAAAATCACGGACCATGAGGGAGTTATTTGTCTCCATTTTGTAGTTGGAAACTGAAATCCAAGGGTTTAAATGCGACTGAGTCAGAATTCAAATGCAGTCCCTGATCCCGTCGCCCCGTACTTCCCACTGTGTCATCCTGCCTTCCAAAGTGACTTCACCAGCATTTTGTTCCCCTTAGTTTTTCCTTGAGGATGGTCTAATAGATTTTGTAGAAAGTCAATATCCTTGATTTTTCATTCTCAGGAATTATGGTCTTTTCTAATAACAAGATTAAGGATGAAAGCAAACAGCATTTTGTTAAGATGAGAGCTAACCTGTGTTGAAATGAATGGAAATGAGTTAAATGCTATTAATTGCCTAGAATTGCTATGAGTTGCCTCCTTCCTTTACAGAAGGTGCCAAGTAGGGACTTTGAACTGAAGCTCCAATGTAAATGCTCTCCTGTCATTGTAGCGATTGTGCTTTTGTCTTTCTGTGTGGGAAGCGCTTCATGTGCTGTCTCCTCCCCAGAATCCCCCCCTGTAAGGGTGTAAGTGAGGAAACCCAGAAGGCGCTGGACCGCTGTCTCCTCGATTGCACTTTCCGATTGCAAGGAAGAAATAACCGCACGTGGGTGGCAGAGTTAGTGTTTGCAAATTGTCCGCTTAATGGCACTTCTACCAGGGAACAAGGTGAGATGTTTTACACACTTTGTCTTTGGATATTTCTGGGCCTTTTTTCATACTGATTGCCATTAATTTCTCTCTCAATCCTGTAGGACCATCCCGGCATGTTTATCTAACATATGAAAACCTGTTGTCTGAACCCGTTGGTGGCAGGAAAGTGGTGGAAATGTTCCTTAATGACTGGAACAGCATTGCACGATTATATGAGTGTGTGTTGGAATTCGCACGTTCTCTACCAGGTACGTGTGATAATCTTTTTTTTTTTTTTAACTAAAGAAAACATGCACTACTGAAAAAAAAAAAATGCAAAAGAATATCTAATGAGAAATAAGTTTCCCTTTTAACTTAGGCTTCAGTTTCCTTCTCTCAGAGACAACCACTGTTAATTATGTCTCCAGAAATTTTTGCACGTGGGTATACCTGTGTACTAGAGGCCCGGTGCACACGGGTGGGAGGGATCCCTCAGGCCAGCCTGCACCCTCTTCAGTCCAGGACACCTCGGGGGGTGTCTAACTGCCAGTTTAGGCCTGATCCCGCAGTCAGACAACCCTCTTGCAATGTTGGACTGCTGGCTTTTAACCGCTCACCTGCCTGCTTGCCTACTTGCTCGCCCCTAACCACTCTACCTGCCAGCCTGACTGCCCCTAACCTCTCTGCCTCCCTAATCACCCCTAACCCCTCTGCCTGCCTGGTGCCCTTAACCCCTGTGCCTGCTGGCCCTGATTGCCCCTAACTGCTTTCTCCTGCCAGCCTGATCACCCTCAACCATTCTGCCTGCCTGCCTGATCACCCCTAACCGCTCTTCCCTGCTGGCCTGATTGCCCCTAACTGCCTCTACCTGCTGGCCTGATCGTCCCTAACCATTCTCCCCTGCCAGCCTGATCACCCCTAACCACTCTCCCCTGCTGGCCTGATCGTCCCTAACTGCCTCTGCCTTAGCCCCCGCAACCGTGGCTTTGTCCAGAAGGGTGTCTGAAAGACGTCTGGTCTATCCGGTCTAATTAGCATATTACCCTTTTATTAGTATAGGTTATAATAATAGTTAATACTTAGAGAGTTTACTATGTATTGTACAACGTAATAAACAGTTTCCTTGTATTAATTCCTCATAATCAGTCACTCTATGAGGTGGGTAAGTTATTCATTTTTACAATTGAAGAAAAATCACAGAGACTTACGAAACTTGTTGATGGTCACCTACTAGTAAATGGCAGAGCTGGAATTGAAGCCTCTGACCACTATGCTATTGCTTCAGTATATCTCCACCCCTGCCCAGGCCCCCTGGTGTAGAAATGGAAATGGAAGGACACTTACTTTCTATTTATGCTGTTGCTTTCTTTTTCTTTTTTCTTTTTCTTTTTTTTACTAAATTACACATTTTAGACACCTTTTGATCAAGGAATATAATAGTGCCAAAATACCCTCCTTTTCAAATATATATTTTTCATTTTGCATGTGTAATCTTAATCTCCTTTTTGTTTCCTTTCTATTTAGACATACCTGCTCATCTAAATATTTTCTCAGAAGTTCGTGTTTATAATTATCGAAAACTTATCTTATGTTACGGAACCACCAAAGGAAGCTCAGTAAGTGTATGAATTAATTAAAACTGAAGTTCCTCTCATCAATCTTGTAAAAAGCAAGAATTCAAAAATTTATGAAAACTGCCTTGAAATAATTGGGGGCTCAAGTAAAAATTAGGGATAAATGGTAAAATTTAAATATTTTGTTGACATAAATATAGTGTACTATAATGTTTAACTCTTTTAAATTGGAAACAAAAATTATACCCTCTTTGATGGGTATATAATCTTGAGTTTTTGACACAATAATGTACTTTTAGTTTTTGCATTTTATTCTTAACTGATTTCAAATTTGCTTAGCAATGTGATTACTGTGATGAAGTTCACATAGGAGTTGGAACAATATGGTATGTCTACTTTTGGTCATGTGATAATGAACATTGTTTGATCTTATCTTGCTTTTTAAGGTATTCCCCATAATTCATAGTTTTTGCTATGGGTTTTTTGTTTTGTTTTGTTTTGTTTTCTACTTCACATGTAAAGCCCTAGAAATTTAATATGAAAATTCAGCCAGCTGGCTTCTTTCTGCACTCTCCACATCAAGTAATATCAGAAATTAGTTGAGTGTTTAAAAATCTGTTAACGAAGCCATCTGTGTTGGGGGTGGCTTCCTTTGCGTTATGATTGTTTGCACCTACAGGGAGACTCTCCTTCAGCTCAAGGAAAAGTGAACATTAGAAACACCATTGGTAATTTTTAAGTAACAAAATGTTTTCTTTAGCGCCCTCTGTTTCATTTAGAAGTGGGCTCTCTAATGCACGCTCAGCAAATGCACTAGACTTTAGTACCAGCACGTCTGGGATTTAGAGAGTCCAGTCTTAGGAGTTGCTTTCAGGAAAGAGCTAATTCAGATCTTTGGAATTTTGCCTTACTGTTGAAACATTTTTTCGACTACTTGAATCTTTTACTCTCTGTGTCTGAAATCTGTATTCTCTTTGCTTTAGATTAGTATCCAGTGGAATTCGATACATCAGAAATTCCACATTTCTTTGGGAACTGTTGGTCCAAACTCAGGTTGCAGTAACTGTCACAATACCATTCTCCATCAGCTTCAAGAAATGTTCAACAAAACACCAAATGTGGTTCAGTTACTACAGGTAATTGAGTTTATTTTCTCTCTAAAAATAAGATTCGGTTAGTACTAGTGACGAGGGTGGTCGTCTGTGTCTTTCATATCTTGCACTTTTCTTGGAGAATTTTCTTTGATTCAAAGTGGACAGAGCGATCTAGGAAAAGTTTTCTGCAATGTGTCAGAAGGACATCGTCTCATTTATGATGGTTCCACATTGAAAATTCTGAGGTTCTGTCATTGTACAGAAGCCGGCTGCTCTCACTGTGTTTGCTCCTCGTAGGTACTGTTTGATACTCAGGCTCCGTTAAACGCCATCAACAAACTCCCCACTGTGCCCATGTTGGGCTTGACCCAGAGAACCAACACTGCCTACCAGTGCTTCTCCATCCTGCCGCAGTCATCCACCCACATCAGACTGGCCTTCAGGAACATGTACTGCATTGACATCTACTGCCGGAGCCGGGGCGTGGTGGCCATACGGGATGGTGCCTATAGTCTCTTTGACAATAGCAAGTTAGTTGAAGGATTTTATCCTGCACCAGGACTAAAGGTAACGGACTAAGTGATACAGCATGAATAAACATAAACGTGATCTCAGACAATTCATTCGAGGGGGAAATCATGGGGAAAAGCAACAAATTCCTGTCTAAATTTTATAAGTAGTCGTGTTAATACATTATTTCTGCCACTTGACTCGGAAAGAGCTAGAAGCTCTCCTAAAGGGTTGTGCCTGTGTATGAGGTGAGAAAATGTCTTTCCCTTTGTTTCCCTACTCTGCTGAGCAAGGTGGAAGATACTGAAGAGAGTCCTGTTTGCTACTTCATCCTGCCTATTGAGTAGATTTGCTATGCCGATAGAACTATGGTGCTTTTTTAAAATGTTGGGCCCTGGGCCCTGGGCCCTAATCCGTGGAGATCCTGATGTAACAGCTCAATTGCTTATCATGTAGAGTCGAGTAGTTCCAAATGACTTGTTTTGAAAATTAGTTCCCTGCAACCCTCTCTTGCCATTTTCCCGTTATGCTTTCAACTCTTATATAGTTGGTTCTCTTGGTATTTATAGTTTATCTCTAACTAGGTGCTTACATTGCTGTTTGTTGACTGCTTAGTTGAGGGCATTATCTGATTGTCACAATGAAAGATGAGGATTTAATTCTTTTTTAATGCTTTCTATGTGCTCCTTCCTCGTTCCAGGCTGCTGCGCACAAACACCTTCTTCCTTTCCTCCTATGCTTACACTAGGGGTGTCGAACTCAATCAGAGAAGGGGCCAAAATCTAAAATCCAGCCTAAATCGCGGGCCGAATGGTTTACTGAACAGTCATAAACTGTCATTGTGATGGAAACGCAGCGGAGTGCAGTGATGACAGCGCAGTGCGGGCCACATTGCAAGGCCTGGCGGGACGGATTTGGCCCGCGGGCCTTGTGTTTGACACATGTGGCTTACACTGTGGCCAGATAGCAGTTTTGATTGGGTGACTTTTCCCCTTCATCCTCATTTGCAGAGATATCTGGTGCTGCCAGTTCCTCCATGTGTTGCGGATCTAGATGGAAATAGCTTCGCCTCTTGGCTTCCCCCACTGCTTGCTTCGCATACAGCTCCCTCACGTTGTGGTTACCACTCAGCCATCTGCTCTGCAGCCTCAGAGTTTATTGCTATTTTTTTTTTCCCTTTCTTTTTTTGTTGTGAGTTATTGTTTTAAAAAATGTTTATAAGCGTTTCATATGCATTATTGGGAGAAGATGAAATGTGTTGTGATTGTCATCTTTAATTAGGAATTAGACTATGTACTTTCAAATGCTTTTGAGTGATTCTGATAATCTCATGACTTATATTTTTAAAGACTGGGAAGATGAAGAGTATTACAAGAAAGAAAAGCTATGCTTGACACAAATTCTGGTAGCCTTTGGTGACATATCTTATAAACAAGGCTGTCCCATTCTTGATGATTCAAGATTAAGTCACTAGATAAGAAAGAGAAAAGATGGCTTAGTTTCTTTATTCAGTTTTCCTCTCATTTTCTAGCTTAAGTGAAAACTCTCACTAAGTAGTAAATTTTCCAACATATAACTTGTGATCCTCTCCCTCCCCCATTTTTGCTTCAGAAATTAATAAGAAAATATTTTGGCCTATTGTTAAGAAGTGCCAGGGTGTAATTCTTTGTTCTACTCTTTGCACTGTGCTTCTTAAACCTTGATGTTGATTTTGTGGCGGCCATTAACAGTTTTCCTCAGTATCCCTCCTTCAAGATTATCAATATGTCTTTCAGGTTGTCCTAGTGATAGTGATCATGTGTTACATTTCTATTTCAGAAATAGACATGGTATGTTTATTTCTGCTAAAATATTAGCAATACTCTAAAATACCATACTAAAGTTAGGGAAAATAATGTAAGTTTTACCTGTTTCTATCCATAGACCTTCCTGAATATGTTTGTTGACAGCAATCAGGATGCGCGGAGAAGATCTGTAAATGAGGACGATAATCCGCCTTCTCCCATAGGAGGAGACATGATGGATTCTCTAATCTCCCAACTGCCGCCACCTCAGCAACAGGTAAGGTGTTGCTGAAATCCCACATGGCATCACATTCGTTTAATTTAACAAGTTCTACAGGTGTCTGGGCTTCTTTTAAGATTTTTTACTTATTTTTAGAGAGGGAAAGGCAAAGGGGGAGAGAAAGAGAGAACATTTGTGTAAGAGGGAAAAGTTGATCAGCCGCCTCCTGCACTTTCCCTACTGGGGACTGAGCCCGAAACCTGGGTGTGTGCCCTGACTGGGAATTGAACTGGCAGCCTTTCAGTGCACCGGACAAAGCCCAACTCACTGAGCCACACTGGCTCACTTGTCTTTCTTCTTGAAAGACAAGGAGATGGTTCCCAGATGCCCAGGAAGTGCATATGGAAAAATAGTGACAGTGACGAGGAGGAGGAGGAGGAGGGTTCCAGCGATGGGAAGGGAGTGGTACCAGAAGCGGCATTAACCGCAGGCTTGTGCACTCAGTGATGGCAGGTGATGACCCGTGTAATCACCACAGAGTTCATCCAAATGGCTAGTAAGCACAGGACAGGTATTCAACGTCATGTGGCATCACAGAAATACAAATCAGAAGCGCAGTGAGGTAATGCTCCATGGCCACAATAGGGCTTTAGCCGGGACCGGTTTGGCTCAATGGATAGAGCATCGGCTTGGGGACTGAAAGGTCCCGGGTTTGATTCCGGTCAAGGGCATGTACCTTGGTTGCGGGCATATCCCCAGTGGGGGGGGTGCAAGAGGCAGCTGATCGATGACTCTCTCTCATCGATGTTTCTAACTCTCTCTCTCCCTTCCTCTCTGTATAAAATCAATAAAATATATTGGGGGAAAAAAATAGAGGCTTTAGAAGGAAAATGATAATCCTTGCCAGCATTTGGTGTTAGGAGCAACTGAAACTCACTTATTCCTGGAGGCCTTGAGAAAGGTACAACTAGCTTGCCGTGGGGTTTAGCAGCATTCCAGAGAGCTAAAGCTGAACATTGTGTAACATATGGCTTAACGATTCTACTCTTAGGTGCATATGCAACAGAAATGCATCAAAAAGCCCTCACCTGTTTGGCTCAGTGGATAGAGCGTCAGCCTGCGGACTTAAGCGTCCTAGGTTTGATTCTGATCAAGGGCGTGTACCTTGGTTGTGGACACATACCCAGTAGGGGGTATTCAGGAGGCAGAAGATCAATGTGTAAGAGGGAAAAGTTGATCAGCCGCTTCCTGCACTTCCCCCACTGGGAGCTGAGCCCGAAACCTGGGAATGTGCCTGACTGGGAATCGAACTGGCAGCCTTTCAGAAGCCCAACTAACTGAGCCACACTGTTATGTTTCTAACTCTATCCCTCTCTCATCAATGTTTCTAACTCTATCCCTCTCCCTTCCTCTTTGTAAAAAATCAAAATATTCTTTAAAAATGCATCAGGAAAACACAAGAACATTTTTAGTAACATTATTTATCAAAAAAATTGTAAACAACTCAAATATCTAGCAGCAGTAGCATGAGTAGATAAATTGGGGTATATTTATACAATGGAACACTTTATAGAAATGAGAAAGCAAATTATTGTTTCATGCAGCTACATGATGCATTTCACTGACAGAGTTGAACAAAAGAAGCCAGATGCCATGTATAGAATGAGTACATTCAGTATGTATATGAAATGCAAAACCAAACTGGAGTAATAGAAGTCGAAATAGTGCTTACCTTGGGAAGTGATAAAGACAAGGTGTACAAGGGAGGCCTCGGGTTCTGGTCCTCTTCAGTACTGGGATCTGTGTGGTAGCACGCTTGTAAAAATCCGTCCAACTTAGGGGGGTGGGGATTGGAAACGGGGGGTTGAGGACAAATTTGTGATACCTTAATAAAGAAATTTTAAAAAATAATAGATTGTAGACATTGAAAAAAAATCCATCCAACTGTACTTTTAAGATTTGTGCACTTTACTATATGTGATTTGTTCCTCAATTTTTACAAAAACAGAGCAGAAAGGATTGCATTGTTTTCATTACTGGAGATGAAGGCAAAGGTAAGTAGAGGTCAGGCTGAACTACCATATTTCATTGACTCCAAACTCCACCAAAGGAAAGAAGCGTTATTTTTTTCTGTACTGCCAGTTAAACTAGGACAGAGAAAAGGAGAGAAAACAATCTTGAGGAATTTAAGCAATGGCATCGCAAGATCAGGAATGCAGATGCTGCTTTTTTGAAAGTCAGGCAGTTTTTGAAAACCTATGTTATTGATGTGCATTTTGTACATTTTCTTGAAGTGTGAAATGGTATTACCGGCACTATTGGAGAAAGCCATACACTCATGCTATGGTTGGCCATTTGACAAACATTTCAATTTCTTCTTTTCAGCCATTTCCCAAGCAGCCAGGATCATCAGGCGCTTATCCTCTTACTTCACCTCCTACATCTTACCATAGCACAGTTAGTCCGTCTCCCTCTATGATGCACACACAGTCTCCAGGTAAGGCAGTACTTACTTTCTTGTCCTGTCACCTTTAAATCGAAAGTACGCGCGCTCTTGCACACACAGAAGCACTGTGCATGTAGCCTCGGACTTCAGAGAGAGCTTCCTTTCTAGTCTGTGGCTACGTGTCTGCCATTCATTCATGGCGGCAGGGTTGTGAAATCCACGTTGATGATTCAAAGCACTGTAAAATGCTTGAAATGAATGTTGGTGTTATCACCCGGAGCCAGGCTCATAGCACAACTCCAAGAAGTGCTAATCTAATCGCATGATCTATGTCAGAATTCTGTTGGCAAACCAGCCTGTGGGCCAGGTCCTGCCCTCCACCTGTGCTGTGGGTAGTTTCGCTGGAATGCAGCCACACCGTTCCTGTGGTGTCCCAGGCCGCTTTCCCACCACGGCGAGCGGCCCTCCCAGAAGGTTTGCCAAGCCCTGGGACTGTGGATGGTCCCCGCCCCTCGGAGGTAGGCAGTGCCCAGCCTGCTTGTCCAAGCAAAGTGGCTCTGCGGGCACCCCCAGGAAGGATGCGGTGAAATCACTTGAGGAGGCCAAAGTTTGACTGGTGACCTAACAGTTCATTGGTGTCACTGGAGCTCTGTGCCAAATGCCACATGGTGCTGAGGACTGACGGGGGGCCTGGGACCAGTCCTGCTCGGGAGCTTACCACTGTGCAAGGAAGACAGGCGTCAGACTTCTGGGGCACGTGATCGCCTGTCCGCCCATCCGAGCTGTCTGGGCCGCAGATGAAGACATGGAAGTGGTTGTCATGTCACTGAAGCCCAAGTGTGTGGGTGAGCTTAGCCTGAGAAGGAGCAGCCAAGAGAACAAGAAGGAAGACAGGCGACACGGCATGGAACCCAAGGAGGGTTTTAAAAAAATATCTATGTTTATTGGTTTCAGAGAGGACTGGAGAGAGAGAGAGAGAGAGAGAGAGAGAGAGAGAGAGAGAGAGAGAGAGAGAGAGGGAGGGGGAAAGAATCATTGACAGGCTGTCTCCTATACGCCCCCTAATGGGAATCGAGCCCACTACCCAGGCATATGCCCTTGGCCAGAATCGAACCTGGGACCCTTCAGTCCGCAGGCAAACGCTCTATCCACTGAGCAAACCCGGCTAGGGCAGGAGAGTGTTTTTCTAGGATAGAGTTGAGACTGGTTTTGCATATAAGGTAGGAGAAATGATTATTTTGAAATAACGATAATAGCAGACAGGAATAGATAGTACTTAGTCTGTGCCAAGCCCCATTCTAAGCACCTTACCCTGTAATCACTGTCCAGGTCACACAGTTAAATAAGTAAAATAACAGAGGTTAAGCAAGTTGATCAACATATCTGTTGAAAGTAAGGCATTGCGCCAGGTATTATAGGACATGGACATGTGAAATTCTCTTACACAGACGTAGAGAATTTGAAACTTGATGATATTGAGGATAGTTATGTAAAGTAGCAGGTATTTTAGTGTTGCATTTATTCATAGTTTTGGTAGCCATAGTCCCCCTTGGTAATTCTAAGTTAAAACTAATCCTGTAGCTAAATACCATCTTTAAGCTCATGTCTCCCGTTTTCTCGTATCTCCTATCTAGGCTCACCCTGGAATTCAAGTCCTGTATTTCCAGCTGTCTATTCAACATTTCCATTTAGCTGTCTAGTCAACATCTGAAACTCACCAACCACCCCTCCTACCCACCCCAAATTGCTCCTCCCACAAGCTCCCCTCTCAGGAAATGGCAGCCCCTTCCTTCCTGCTGCTTGGACCAAAGCTGTTAGAGCCATGTTGGAGTCCTCTTCCTCTCACCCCCACATTCAGCCAGTTACCGAATGCAGCCAGCTCTGTCTTTAGAATTCACCCAGAATCTAACCACTTCTCACCATGGCAGCCTGTGCCCTCGCCCAGGTCAGTAGCCACCTCTCATCTGGAGGACCGCACTGACCGGTTGCGCTGGCCTTGGCCCTGCCCTATAGTCTGTTTTTCACACGGCAGCCAGACGGATCCTTCTGGAACAGAAGTTAGTTCAGGACTCCTCAGCTGCAGACTGCAGTGGCTTCCAGTTCATTCAGGGTACACCCTGAGTCCTTTGAGTGGCCTACAAGTCCCAGCGTGATTTAGGACCACCCCTGCCTCTCTGACTCCATATCCCATCCCCCCGCCCCCCCACGCTGTTCCAGCACACTGGCCTCTTCCCTGTTATTTATAACTGGCTGCCTTTAAATCCTTTGCACCAGATGTTTGCTGGAATATCTCAAGCCCTGTACACCTCATGCCTTTCCTTCACTTCCTTTGTTCTCGGCTCACAGTCTTCTCTGGTGGCTTTACGTAAAGACAGCACCCACCTCACCACTGCTCAGTATCGCCCCTTCCCTCGCCCTGTGTTTCTCCATAGCTCTCACCACTCCCTGCCTGACCTATATCTGTAGTCTTTCACATTCTACTAGCATATAAGTTTCATGACAACAGGAATTTTTATATCTTGCTAACTGCTAATCCCCAATGCGTACCACACACAGTGCTAGGCATGAAATTGACGTTCAGGCCTGGTTGGTGAATGAGTGGATGGTGACTAAAGAGTACATTGGATTCTTTTTTTAATATTAGCCAATGTAAGAGCTGGAATTTGGGCCTCTCTCTTTTTTTTTTCTTTCCATAATGAAAGTTCTAGTTTTCCTTTGCGCTACTTCAGGGAGCTTTACTACTTACTTCTTTAGTCTATAGAGTCTTAACTTGGGGTCCTTGGGCAGGACATCCTATGTGTCCTGCAAGATCATCTATAATTATTTTCATTTATTAGGAAATCTGCATGCTGCCAGCTCCCCCAGTGGGGCTTTGAGAGCCCCGTCACCAGCGTCATTTGTTCCAACTCCTCCCCCCTCCTCGCATGGACTCTCTATAGGACCAGGGGCCAGCTTTGCTAGTCCACATGGTGAGTCCGTACCTGGAAACCGCCGGAGCACGAGAGTTTGCCGTGGAAGTAGTTTTTGTTCCATAAATTATTTTCTTTTTGCAAAACGAGCGCTTGTTTATGGGGGAAATAGCAAAAGAAAATAAATTTTTCCTAGCCACACCATGCAGAGACCTACCAGTTTTGTCTGCTTTGGACTCTCTCCCTCTCCCTTCCGGTCACACGCCCCTGCTTGCCTGCCTGCTCGAGTCTCTTGCTTGCTCTCTACCCATCCATCTTCTTGTCTCCCGCCTCAAACATATCCCCCACACACACCCCAAAATTGGGACCCTCCCCTTTATGTTATGCTGAGACAACTTTTTTCACTAATTAATTCAGAAGTCCTATTTCAGATTGGTTCAAATCCATAAAGAATAGAAGAAGTAGCCAGTGAGTGTTTCCTTTGTTCCACGAGCCACCTAGTTCCTCCTCCCACGGGCATTTAGCTGGTGTCATTCATTTCCTCTTGTTCTCGCAGAGATGTTTTATGCATACACAAGCAAATTCGGGTTATATGCACATGGCAGGCAGCACAGTTCCTTACTTTTTTCACTTAATATGTCATGACTACCATTCCTCAGATTTGACAGCTGTGTAGCACTGGAGATTTTTTTACTCTTTACTATTAATATTTGTGGCAACATTTCTGGCAGTAAGAACTCTACATTGTCATACTAAATGGCTTCATAGTATTCCCTTATCTGGGCATACCATATTTAACTGCTCTCCTACTATGTTATGTTTAGAATGTTTCCATTTTCTCACAAGTAAAAGTGGTGTCGTGTCTGCTCGCATGATTATTTTCTTAGGTAAGTTCCTAGAAGTGGAATTGCTGCCTCAAAGGGTTTGAGAAATTCTAAAGCTTTTAAAACATATTACCAATTTCCTCTAGTATCATACTAGAATGTCTGTTTTCCTGCATCATTGCCAACACAGGGTATTACGGTTTTTTAAAACCTTGGTTATTTAGATAGGTAAAAAATGGTACCTTATTGCTTAATGTGTGCTGCTTATTTTATGTGTGCCTGCTTATATGCTTTTCCTGTGTTCTTATGTTAGTTTTTGTCACTCCGTAAGACTTCTAAGTGAGGACCATTTGTTCTCTGATAGTTGGTAGAAGTATTTTTTTTCAGTTTGTCATTTGGTTCCAAAGTGGTGTAACCCTGCAGGGTGAATTGAAATACCAAATTGTCCAGGAAGTCGCTGCTTTCAAAACATTATTCTTTGGTTCATTTCTTAGTCCACGTCACCTTTACTAAATAAAGAAAATGGAAAATTTCCCTCTCCTCAGCCTCCTCTGAGTAGAATGAAAACGTAATCTGTCAGGGTTAGTTTGAAAATGTAAAATTTCTTTCCTTAAGGGAGCTTTGAGATTTTTTTGCTTAATTTTTTCAAACCTATCGAAGATTGTTCTGTGCTATAAATTGTTATATATTCTACATCTTGAAGTTCACATGAAGGTAAATTTTATTCTTTCTCCGTCTTTTTATCTAATTTTTATTTCATTAAAAAGTACATGAACCACACAAAATATTCAGATGTGCCGTGTTAAGAAGCATCATGCTTCAGTGAAACACTATCCTGAAAGAGAAAATAAAATGATCATCATGTAAAGCACAAGCACCTAAATGCTGTCCGGTGCTTTTCAGATGTTAAAATGCAGACTTTGCAAACCATTTATTTACTTGTCTCCAGGAGCCCTGGACCCCAGTTCTCCTTACACTATGGTGTCACCAAGTGGGCGAGCAGGGAACTGGCCAGGCTCTCCTCAAGTGTCTGGCCCCTCACCAGCAACACGGTTACCTGGGATATCACCAGCCAACCCATCACTACACTCTCCAGTTCCAGACGCTTCTCATTCCCCTCGAGCTGGGACAAGTGAGTGCAATCAACACGGTTATGTCTGCTTTCAGTGTAACCAACCAGTGGCCTGTTTTATTCCTCCCTCACATTTGAAGATCGCGACCTGCTTGTTGAAAGGGTTACTTAATAGCTTCAGCCCTTGTCCATTTAGTATAAACTGGTGGTAATACTAGTTCATTGCCCAAGTCAGACATAACAAGAAAGGGAACTGTCTCTTCCAGAAGTTTTTTGAGTTGAGACCCCAGTGCCTCTGTTATGACTGCTACGCTAGCTACAATACTAGACCTTAAAAAGATCCTAAAGGCATCTGACAAGATTATGCAGTTTAACACAGAAGAGAAGAATTGTGCAAAATGCTAGCTAGCTTTTGCTACTTGACTTTGAGTGACTGAAAACAGCAGTCCTCTTTGCTCCCCGTTCTGCAGTGTGGCAGTCCGGCTGAGGCCAGCTGGGTAGTTCTCCCAGGCTCTGCTGGGCTCACTCCTGCCTCTGTAGTCAGCTCCTGGGTTGGCTGGGCTTAGCTGATTTAAGGTGACCCCAGCGACACGGCTTCTCTCTGCTCCAGATGGTCTCATACTTGACCTGGTGGCTGGACAGGGTGCTCCAAGAGTGAATGAAAGCCTAGGCTTGCAAGCAGCACTGCCTCACTGGCCACAGCAAGTCACAGAGCCAACCCAGAATCCAGGTGGAGCCACACACTCCACTTCTAGATGCGGTTGCTGCAAAGTCTCATGGCAGGGACTACCTGGCCAAGGAAGAACTGTGGCCATTTTTGCTAACAGGAAGCTCGTATATGATTGCTACACTACAAGGAGTGATTCACCAGTTCCGATTGCTATAGAATAGCAAAGATCCCTACCAAGAACAAAGCAGGGAGCAATGAGATAATGTGCCTTTATAAGTGAAATACTTTTTCCTTCCAAAAGGTTCCCAAACGATGCCAACCAACATGCCCCCACCTCGCAAACTACCTCAGCGCTCCTGGGCAGCCTCCATACCCACCATCCTCACTCATAGTGCCTTGAACATTTTACTGCTGCCCTCCCCGACGCCAGGCCTCGTGCCTGGCCTGGCTGGTAGTTACCTGTGTTCTCCGCTTGAAAGATTCCTGGGATCGGTCATCATGAGAAGGCACCTTCAAAGAATCATCCAGCAGGAAACGGTATGGCCACCTAGAGGACTAACTCCTAAGTGGGGATTGTCCAAGGCAGGTGCCCGTTCCCCTCAGAATAGGATCGGAACTAAAGTGACATCCCCTCCCTCCTTTAACCGGCTGGTTAGAGTTCCGCTTTGCACTGTTTTCTTTTCCCTTCTAACACACTCCTTCCTTTTACAACTTGCCCTGCTGTGGCTCCCATGGACCCGGAGGCAGGTCTGCTCAGTGTCGTAGGACACGTGTGCTCGGATCTGGCTTTGCAGAGCAGCTTAAGAGTGGCTCTTGTCCTCGAATGCTTTGCGGGCAGGCTCCTTTGAACCAGAGTCCATTGAAAAAACTGACTTAAGATCACAGGGACGAAAGCTATTTTTCAAATACACGAGCCATTGAATGGATGTAAAGCCCTGACCAAAAGGCCGCCTAACCTGTCCTGTGGCGATGGCTCAGGAGACGGCGCAGAGCTGAGAGCACCGTTCCCAGTCCAGCTGCCTGGGTTTGTGGCCAGGCCAAGCCACCTGCTGGCAGGAGCGTGGCTAGTTCCTCACCTTTCTGGTGATAGTAGGTAATGGTATCTGCCTAACGCAGAACAGTGTGGGAATCAGAGATATTTCATAAAAAGCTCATAGCATAATGTCTTGGTATTCAGTACACATTAGTTACTTTTAATTATTATGTTAATAAGGTGGTGGTCAGAATGGTGAATGTTGAAAATATCCACTCAAGGGGTGGCACCATGCTATTTTGCAGCCTTTATATTCAGATTTGAAAAAGATAAAGGTCTTAACATAAGCTGAATAAATTAGCATTTAAAATGGTAATCATCAGACCTGTGATCGAGGCTCACCTCTGCCACTTAAAAGCCATGTAAGTGTTCAGCTCTTTAAAAAATGTGCTCGTTTGTAAAATCAACATATTAGTCTAGAGCAGAGGTCAGTCAACTATGGGCCTGCAGGCAAGTCCTGCCCACCACCTTTTTTTTTGCAAATAAAAGTTTGTGGGAACACAGCCACGCCCACTCAATATACACTATCTATGTCTGCTTTCAGCTGCAGTGGCGTCATTGAGTGGTGGTAACAGAGACCATATAGCCTAAAATATTTACTCACCCCTGGGCTGTCAGAGGCCCCAATCTGAATCTATCCCCCCCCACACACACCAAAAAAGTAGAGTTGGATAATGAACCTGTCTTTTCTCATCACCCGCCTTCAACAGTGAACTCATAGCAATATTGTTTCACTTACGGATCCCCCAGATTGTATGATAGCAAACTGCAGACATCATTTCATCCAAACACAGTTTCTTTATTATCAAATATGGTTGGTGACCAGATTTCTTTCCCAAGTTATCACTCTTTTTGCAGTTTGAATCCGAACCCAAACTATTGATAGTTTTGTTTGTTTTAATATGTTTTTTATTTTTTTTCAGAGAGAGAGGAAGGGAAAGGGAGAGATAGAAACATTAATGAGAGAGAGAAAAACATCGATCAGCTGCCTCTGGGGGTTGAGTCCACAACGTGAGCATGTGCCCTGACTAGGAATCAAACCGGCAACTTCTTGGTGCATGGGATAATGCTCAACCAACTGAGCCACTCGGGCTGGGCCCCAAACTCCTTTTTTTTTTTTTATAATATATTTTATTGATTTTGTACAGAGAGGAAGGGAGAGAGATAGAGAGTTAGAAACATCGATGAGAGAGAGTCATCGATCAGCTGTCTCTTGCACACCCCCTACTGGGGATATGCCCGCAACCAAGGTACATGCCCTAGACCGGAATCGAACCCGGGACCCTTCAGTCCCCAAGCCGATGCTCTATCCATTGAGCCAAACCAATCTCCGCCCAAACTACTTTTTAAGTCCCTTTCAAACTGTAGGTTCCCCTTCCATTTCTTCTTACATAACTTATTTCTTGAAGAAACCATATCATTGTCCTATAGAGTTTCTCAGTCTGGATTTTGCTGATTGTATCATTTTAGAATCATTTAACATGTTCTTTTGACCCCTATAGATCTATAATATGTATCAACCCTGTAGATCTAACTGCTGAATTCAGCCTCAAGTTGGTTCTTGTTTTGCAAGAATATTTCATAGGTGGTATTACGCTTTTCCATCTAGACACATGATGTTTGACTGCCTCTCTTGGGTGGAGGTCGTCTGTTTTGGAATAGGTGTCAACTGAGTTGTTTTCCTTTTGAAACAGGAAACAGTTCCCTGGGCAGCATTTCATTTCCTCTTTGTCTTACATGCTGTCTTTTTTTCCCTTTACATATTGTCTTGCATGCTAATTTGCCGCACCCTTGTTTTGCAGCTACAGCTGATAAATTCCAACGAACCTGGGGTGATCATGTTTAAGACGGACGCGCTGAAATGCAGAGTAGCCCTTAGTCCCCAAACCAACCAAACGCTTCAGCTGAAAGTGACCCCCGAGAACGCAGGACAGTGGAAGCCGGACGAACTTCAAGTTTTAGAGAAATTCTTTGAAACAAGAGTAGGTGTTTATGAATGCATCGTTTTAGTGTAATCAGCGAACAGAAGAGTCAGGGTGAAATGAAGAGTAACCTGCTGTATCTATCCCTGCAGGTAGCCGGGCCGCCGTTCAAAGCCAATACGTTAATAGCCTTCACCAAGCTGTTAGGCGCTCCTACGCACATCCTCAGAGACTGTGTGCATATCATGAAACTGGAGCTGGTAAGTCACAGAAACACCGGCTGAGAAAGGTGGGAGCAGGGTTATTGGTTTTTACCCGGTTAGGCAGGCACTTTTATTTTTCTTATATTCTTCTTCATTTCTCACTTACTTTTATGTTTTGAATAGGCAACACAGTCCTCCTCTTGCATCCTTTGAATTTAGAACAAGGTGATTCAGTGGGCCATTTCCCATCCATCTCTGTCCAGCCGTCTAGACCTCCTTCCCTCAGACAACCCAAGTTACCGGTGGCTTCTCTCTTATGAAAGCAAATATATTTAATACCCTGTTCCTACTCCTGGATAATGAAGTAACCCTCCCATGGTTTCTTCTCATACTGTTTGGACCCGTTTTTTAAATTACTCATTTAAATTTTGGGTCCATTTTAAATATGTCTTTGTGTCAGGTGTGAGGTATGGATCTCTGTTCTTCACATGCCCCTAATTGCCCTAATACCATTTATCAAAAAGTCTGTCTTCCCTGGGAGATTTTTTAATTCCTCTTCCTTTCTCTGAAACTAAACAATTATATCGGTGGCATCCAGGTGGCAGCCGATGACATTTTTCCAACCTTACAGTAGTCCTTTCATTTTAATGTTTCTAGAATTGCTTTGGGTGATTCCAAACACCTCACTTTTTTCCGTTGATATTTTAATATCGGGACAGCATGGCTTCTGCTCTGATGGGCTGTAGTTGACATTATTTATGCCAACAAGATATCCATCTGAGTTTTTAAAGGAGTAAATCTTTCTGTGGCTACAAAAGCATCCGTGGATATAATTGAAAGTTATTAACACAGTGTGTCTAGTTTAAGTCTGGGTTGGCACCAGTTAAGAAGGGCCTTGGATGCCAGCTGTTGATCCTTGGAGGGGGTGGGAGACAGCATGTGTCACTGCCTGTCACTGAGCATTGTGAGCTAGAATAGAACCACCCTCCAGAACACTTGGCAGTGCTGCACAGGTGGACGGGGAGGGACGGCCCCCGAATGGGACCATTAGGGGACCACAGGGAAGTGCCAAAGCCCTGGGCTGGCATCAGTGAAACAGAGAAGGGGGCAGTGCCAGAGACCCCGAGGAAGCAGGCCCCGTGGGAATTGATGTAGCCAGTGGGGAGGAGAGGAACATACCACTGGATCCTTAGTGGCCTTTTCCATTAGTAACTTGCTGTATATCTATTTTTTTTTAAACATGCAGGTTATCAGCTTGGTTTTGTTGAGTATAAAACAACCTTCTGCCTTAGCTTTCTAGACTCCTAATGTTCATAGGACTTTGTCTTGATTTTTGATTTTTTTCCGAACAGTTTCCTGACCAGGCAACGCAGCTAAAGTGGAACGTTCAGTTTTGCCTGACGATCCCTCCCAGCGCCCCGCCCATCGCACCTCCTGGGACGCCTGCTGTGGTGCTGAAATCCAAAATGCTCTTTTTTGTGAGTACCCGGGGTGTGTGCACGCAGCCTCTGGAGGAAGCCGTGTGGGATGGGGCCGCAGCTTGTGGCTAACTGCACACATGATCCGTCGCTGCCCAATATAGGTCCAGATTCCTCGTCGGCTTAGACTCGTGTGGCCCTGGTTCCTTTAGTGCCGCGGTCGGCAAACCGCGGCTCGTGAGCCACATGCGGCTCTTTGGCCCCTTGAGTGGCTCTTCCACAAAATACCACGGCCTGGGCGAGTCCATGTTGAAGAAGTGGCGTAAGGAGAAGTTTAAGTGTAAAATATTTGGCTCTCAAAAGAAATGTCAATCGTCGTACTATTGATACTTGGCTCCTTGGACTAATGAGTTTGCCGACCACTGCTTTAGTGATACCAGAAGGTTATTGAACTCGATCGTTGTGGGACAGTTGCATGTTAATCATACCTGTTTGTCCTTGTCATATTTAATTTTCTTTGCTTCACGTATGTTAATCTGACAGGAAATGATAGTACCTTTGATAAATCTTAGTCTAACGTTTTCCTTACTTACTGTGTTTTCCTTCTCTGCGTGTGTTTTGTGTCTGCAGCTTCAACTAACCCAGAAGACGTCGGTCCCTCCCCAAGAACCTGTTAGTATAATAGTTCCCATCATTTATGACATGGCTTCAGGTACCACCCAGCAGGCAGACATTCCCAGGCAGCAGAACTCTTCTGTTGCTGCGCCCATGATGGTCAGCAACATTCTGAAGAGGTTTGCAGAGATGAACCCACCGCGACAAGGTACATGACCCGTAGCTCTTTTGTTGCCTATGTGTCGTAAGAGTTCTTTCCAGAGACCCCCTTCTCCTGCTGCTTCCCCTCCCCCGCCTCCGCCAGCCCTAGTCCTAGAGCTCCGGTGCTGTGGCCTCTCGGTGTCTGCTGTCGCTTTCCTCTGTTCTCACTGGTTCTTTGTTGTCGTCCATGTCTCTGCTGCCTGGACTTCATTTCCACTAGTGATTTACTGTTGGGACCGACCCAGTTGCTAATGCCAGAAGCTTGTATTTATGGCGCACAGTGCCACAGTACCCCAGGTTAGGCTGCTAGAACTTTCCATGGATGTGAATCCCTGCCCTGCCATCAATACCCGCCACTCTGTACATCACCGAGTTGAAATGCATGTTGCTTTCTCATATTTAATGGTTCAGTCATGAAGAGAATACTATCATTCAAAGCTCTGTATCTTCTCAATGTTTTGTGAAGAATAAAGGCTGATACAAATGGCATCGCTGCTTTTTGGGCTCCTTATGTAAGTTCAGGCGGGTGTAAGTGCACCTTTTCACCAAATGCACAATGAAGCTCTCAAGGTGAGCACTGTCAAGGAAACCAGAATGTTCTGGCAAGATAAACAAGGTCTGGTCAGTACTGTTGCAGCCTATGCTAACACACGACTCCTGGCAGTGCGAAAGCCTGGGTGACAAAGCCAAGCTCAGAACTTTCTTCCCTTTCGCTTATTTCTAATGTGAAGGGAGTCCGCCATCTTTCTGCTGAGAATAGTATGACAAAGGAATTAGGTTTTTAAATGAGGGAAAGTTGTTCTCTGAAACATTTTTATGTACCGCAGTGTGAACATTTTACTAGTAACAGGAATCCTGGGAGAAATGATTTATTTTCAGCTGTTTGTTTCCCCATATTGTGTACAAGGCCAAGTTCTCACTCAAGTACAGCTGCTGAGAAATGCACTGGGCAGTAGAGAGGGTATGCTTCTTTTGTTGTCAAACTTCTTCCACTTCTTATAATTTTCTGCTTTCGTCCTTTGACTTCTTTCTTCTTTCAGCTAAAGAGTAGGTCCTTAACAATCCAAGCTTACAGCTACCAATTTTCCAAGTAGTAGTCCAGGAGAACTCTGATAATAAACACCTTTCTCTCATAAGCAGAGGGCTATCATTATGTCTTGTGGAATTTAAAGTTGAAAGGAAAGAATGTTTTGATCCTATTGCCATCAAGCAAGTTTTTCTGCCTGTCATTAATGAAAATGTGTTTTTAGAAAAAGAAAGATGTAACCTCTTTGAATTAATAAATGGTTGGGCTATTTTGAAATTGTTTTCCTTTCATGTCTACCTTAGACAGCTTATACCTTTGCAGTTCATTTTCTTTCTGTACCTGCATTTGCCAGCGGTAGGTGAGAGGGTGCGGTGACTTGCACAGGGTTGCTGCGCTCTGCCCTCTGCTGGAAGGCCATTACTCAGTTGAGGTCTTCAGTTCTCAATTCAGCCACTGTAGCGTTAGGCTGTGCTAGTTTACAATATTAACGGCTGGTCTTGGGTTATTATATTGACATATTTGTAATATTTACAAGAAGGAAGAGGCAGGGTGTTTGGTTTCTTCAAGCAAAGGGGACAGTGAGAGGATGAATCGTCAGCCTCCCCCAACGTGTCTTGCTTTGGGATGCTGCTGGGCCACATCCAGCCTTCCTCCCGCCTGCCAAGCCATCACTTCCTCCCCGTGGTGGCAAAAGTGCTTTTAAGAAAAACCACTTTATTTTTGTCTTAATTGATTTTAATGCTGAACTCAAGAAGTTGATCATTTCCTTCAAATTTGAGAGAAAACTCTAAAAGATGTCATAGAACTGTACCGTCCAATTTAACTGTCACTGCTGCATGTGGCTATTTAATTTTAATTCAATTTAAATTTAATTTAAAATTCTGTCCCTCAGTCACCCTAACTACATTACAGGTGCTGCTTGGTAGCCACAGTGCACGGATAGAATATGCCCATCTTCACAGAAAGTTCAATTGGACGGTGCTGTCACAGATATTTTACCTGACCTTTTTATAAAAATACATTTTCATTGATTTGAGAGAGGAAGGGACAGGGAGAGAGAGAGAGAAACATCAGTGATGAGAGGAAATCATGACTCAGCTGTCTCCTGCACGCCCTTCACTGGAGATCGAGCCCACAACCTGGGCATATGCCCTGACCATGAATTGAACCGTGACCTCCTGGTTCATAGGTCAATGCTCAACCCCTGAGCCATTCAGGCCGGGGTGTAGATCTTTTCATTACATTCAGAATGCACAAGCCAGTTGTCAGCAGCCTTGAAGCCCAACTTCAGAGGTTTAGCCAGTGCTCCTTCTCCGGTGTTCCTGTAAACTCTAGGCATCTTCTTAAACTCAAACCTAAATGGGGCTTGCCCAAAATTTCCTCATAAGAAAAAACAAAATCCAAATGAAATCAGTATCTGATACTCAACACCACAGTTTAATCCCCTGTAACCTGTGCAGTTAAAATTTATTCTTTTATTTTGATCCTTAAAGTTCTTGCTAATTTTAGATTTAACTGCCCCTACCCCACCGGTGTGTTGACATCATCTTTCCTGTATTGCGAATAGCTAATGACCATTTTTCTCTGTTGCAGGTGAATGCACAATATTTGCAGCTGTTCGTGATTTAATGGCTAATCTTACACTGCCCCCTGGTGGGCGTCCATAGACACTATTGTTTTTAAACCAGGAAGGCTGACAAATGAGACAAAACAACACAAAAAAAGTCTGAATTCAGCCTTCAGTTTAAAAAAGGAAAAGGACTTTTTTTTTTTACTTTGAGCTAAATATTCTAAACTTGCAAAAATTTTCAGGGTGCACTTCATCAAACCATCAATCTTTTGTATAGTGAACTTGTAAAGTGTGTTTAAATGGGACACGTTTCAAACTAGGTAAATACATCAGTGTCTCGCTTGCCAATCTTAGATTTAATATTCTGTTTTATACTATAAAGTTACGGAAATGCCAAACTTGTTTATTTAATTGTTTTCCTATGTTTTGGGTGTAATAGTCCTTTTTTGGTTTTTGTTTTGTTTTTTTAAGGCAGGTCTGTCGTTTTGAATACTGTAAAACTGTGATAAACTTTATATGAAGCTGTATTTTAATATGACCACTTTGAATCCTTACATGAATATGTTCTGGGAGCTGTTATTAAAAAAAAAAAAAAAAAACATCCCAAAGAAGCAATATTTAATAAAACTAGAGGTTTAAAAAAAACAAAAAACAGTGACCCTCACTTGTGTGTATATATCAGTCCTAAAGACCTCTCAGGCCTCCTTCATCTTCAGCCTGGTGGCCAGTAACTAATCTCTAATAATACATGATGAAAATGTGACCAAAAACATCAACTTCTTTGTTTCAAGTTTATTTTCTTCAAGCATTCCTACATTGACCGTGGCCAACACTTAGCCCCTTGGTTGTCTTTCAGTGTAGGATTTTGGCAAAAGCAAGAACCCGGTCTTTGAGAAGAGACAGTGAGCACTTCACGTTAACCAAGGCTCTCGAATGCTGCAGTGTTCCGGTCTGTTGATGCGGGAACTTTACCGTTAGGCAAATTTAGTTTCCAGGAGCCTCTGCGCACAGCATTCAGTAGGAAACAGAAGTTGAATGCTCTGCCTTTGCATGAAATTTCTGCAGGGGATCCTTATCTTGCTTAAGCTCCCCACCAAAGTTGGGGTTATTCAAACAATCCCTGTTTGATTCATTGCCTACAAAACGGTAAAATGATTTGCTTGGAAGAAACCTGGTCCAGTCCCCTCCCTTTGAAGAACCTAAGGTCACTTCTCAGCAGCGTTTCCTTTGGGGGCACTGCGCTGTGTCTGCCAATCAGTCAGGGACTTTGATAAGCTTGAAAGAAGGCCGTCGGAAGCAAAGGTCTTCTGGTGACTTGATGCTATTTGGGGAAGTTTTATGAATGACTTCATGCCGAGTAATCTTGTCACTGTAATGTTGGTTCTCCATGAAATTGCAGATGCTTTGTCTAATTCCCTTTTAGATTATTTAATTGTGCTTCTGTAACTGTCTACTACCAAACTCTAATTTCAAGCATCTCACCGCAGCTGTAGCCTGTCTGTTCTCAACTTTGCTTGGTTCTGTCTTTCTTTCTGGTCAGCGCTGAGGCCTTCTTTGCCTTTCTTCTGTCTTCTGCCTTCATCCCCTGCCTCCTGCCCAACTCTGCCACTACTCAGGAGCAGGTGACTAAACTTCTGCCCTTCCTTTAACTTACCTTTGTCCTTCCATTTCCAGTTCTCCTCGCGGTGGTAATCACATCTGTCTGTCAGTCTAACGTATCTTTATCAAGGGCCAGTCCTTTTCTGTTTGGAGCGGAATCCTCTCTTTCATGTAGAAGCCTACATGTATATACAACAAATGTATTTTTATCTACAGGATAATACTGCCTCAAATAATTCTATGAACCAAGTTGACTTTCTAGGTGTGTGCCCTCTGAAGTATGATTGGTTTTGAACTGTTAATTGCATTTTAAACATGATGCATTCAGTGGACACTTCTTTCCTAATTATGACTCCTCTCTGAATGCATTGTGCAAATGAAAAGGAAAATAGGACTCAGTGAACAAAACTTGTATTTTGATGCTTATTTAAGAGTACATTGGTGAATTTGAATTTTGATATCATACTTGATACTTGGAATTGGAATATACTTTATTAAAGCTTGGAAACACTAGTATTTGAATTTTAGGCTTCATCACAAACCATGTCTTTTGCCTCTTTTGTTACCTAGTTTCCACCAAAGGGATTGGATGTCCATAGAGATTTTTTCTACTAGAGGGTTTGGGTCTTAACTTTAAGACGTTTTCAATGTGGGTTTAGTAATAAATAAAATTTATACAAGTTTCAGAGAACTACCAACTCTCAGTAGTTAATTTTCATGGAGATTTAGTGTTAGTTTAACCTTGAAAGAAGAAATTGGTTCTGATTTGCCACCTTTTTTGTATCTACTGAAATGCCATTTCAGAATGTATAGAAGTACTTTCAGAATTAGGAAAAAAGTGAAAACTTCAACAGAGCATATCAAGTTAATGGGCTGAAATTAACTTTCTGAGTGAGTTATGTATAGGTGTAAACTAAAATATATATGATTGTGAATTTGAATACCACTAATAACTTTACTTTGTTGCAGTTCACACTGTAACCTGTCCACAGGATACTAATAGTTTGTTAGTCATTCTTTGGACTGTGATTAATTTTATAACTTCAAGAAGCATAATTTTGTTACTCTAAATTCAGATCCAATTTCATCATAAAAAGTTGTTTCCTTAATGATTTCCCCCCAAAGAAATATCTATTACATTTTGCTTTAATATTATTACCCAAGTGTGTGTTTGTTGTTGTGTTTTTTTTTGGGGGGGGGGGGTGTTGGTTGTTTTTTGAGAGAGGAGGGGAAAAGGAGAAAGAGATAGAAATATTAATGAATGGGACCGGTGACCTCAGTGCATGGGACCACGCTCAGCCATGGAGCCGCACCAGCTGGACTGCCCAAGTGTTATCACAGTACGAAATCACTGTACCAAAATCTTAAGAAAACTTACAGGGACAAAAAGAGAAAATAATGTGTATTTCATTGTTTCTTGGGGAATTTTCTTTTTCATTTGGTTTGATGGGAATGGACAGTGTGTCTTAGGGGAATGATTTGAAATTTACTTGGATAGCTTTGAGGTCAATAAAAAATGAGCAGAGGCCAACCAGCATTGTGCTACACAACTCCAGGAAGCCATGATCTGACAGTTTTCTGTAAATGGCCTCCGCTTCCAAGTGGCTGCGATTTGTTAATACCTTGCCCAGGGATATGATTGATTGATGAAAGGGCACATTTGGGTTAATATAAAACAATAGCTAATATTTACTGAGAGCTTACTATTGCCAGACACCATTCTAAGTATGTCAGTGTGTATTTAACCCTCACAACAATCAAATGGGGTAGGCATTAATATCTTCCTTTTACAGATGAGTAAACTGAGGTCTAGAGAAATGTAACTGATGAGATCAAATTTACAACTGCTTAAGATCAAACAGCTAAGTGGAGGCAATTTGAGTCCAGATCTATTTCTCTGAAATAGGGAGTCAAGGACAGGCTCCAATGTTTAGACTCTCCCCTCGGAGCCTTTTGGCGATAGTTTTAACTTCCTTCTCAAGCTCAAGAAGTGCACGAAACCTAACTACAACTGAGATCACCTCTTGTCATTCAGAACTGACAATTCATTTGCCTTCTGACCCTCTGGCACACTTACCTGGAACTTAGACTCCCTTATGGAGGAGCACTAGTTATCATATAATGTGGAGTACACAATAATCATCCAAAGCTTCAGCGCCAAAGAAGAAACCCTTATCTGGCTCGGAGTGTGCGGCCTTCCAGAATCCACCCTCCAAAACCCAGGTGATGTGTTGTCCACTTTGCCTCTCCTTGGTGGCCCAAAGGTGTCACCTTGGCACAAGGCAAACCGGTGATAGGGGCGTGGTGCAGGCTACCGCCTTCACTTTTCGCTAGTTCCCGGATTTGCTACACCCAATCTGTGGGTTTAGAAACCAGGTAAGGCAGCTTAGTTGTATAACGCTAGGCACATTCAAGAAGTGTGCCTCCAGCGCCTTCTGCACTCCTACAAGAAGACAGGAAGGGGCACGGACATCGGACGGGAAGGAGAATTCGGGGCTGGCGGGGTCTCAGTTTGGGGGAACAGTTTCAGGTAGACACGCTGGGTAAAGTGTGGGTCCTTTAAGACGGGTGCGGCCGACTTTCCTGGGAGCCCGAACGCCCCGCCCACAGGCCCGCGCGCCGTGCTGACGCGCCCTGCACGTGGGGCGGGGCCACGCCCACCTCGCGCGCCGCTTCCGGCTCTGTCTAGGATTCCGCGCCTGCGCATTGCCGCCCGCCCCGCCCCCCGTGGCCGCGGCAGGAGCGGGAGATGGTGCTGTCGGAGTTGGCGGTTCGCCTCAACTGCGCCGAGTACAAGAACTGGGTGAAGGCGGGCCACTGCCTGCTGCTGCTGCGCCGCTGCCTGCAGGGCTTCGTGGGCCGGGAGATGCTGGCCTTCCACCGCGGCCTGCTCGCTTGCGCCCCGGGCCTGGGCCCTGGCGCCACCTGCAGCTCCAGGTGCTGCCCGCGCGGCCGCCAGGTGAGCATCCGGGGCCTTGACCATTGAGTCCTCCCCCACCCCGCCCCATCCCCTTGCTAGTCCCTCCGACCCCTTGCGCGCGCGCGCCCCCCCCCCCCCCCCCCCCCCCCCCGGTTTCGAGCTCAGTGTCCCGGGCCCTCCGTGGTGCGGGGCCCAGATGCCCAAATGCCTGTCCCTGCCGCGCCCTGCAGTTCCAGCCTCAGTGTCCGCTGTGCGCGGAGTGGAAACGGGAGATCCTGAGACATCACACCAACAGGAACGGGGACGTGCACTGGGGCAACTGCCGGCCGGGCCGCTGGCCCGCGGACGCCTGGGAGGTGGCCAAGGTGAGCACCTGCGGCCTGTGGGCCGGGCGGGGCGGCGCCGCGGGCGGGAGTCACCGGAGCCGCACCTCATCCACAGCCCGAGGAGCGGAGCCCCAGGGCTGGCGTCGGGGCGGCTCCGGGAGGCTTGCTGCGGCCTGTCCGCGGCCTGGGGGCATGGGAGTTGCTGCTCCCGCTTGCAAAGCCGGGGGCCGATCTGCGGGGGAGACGCGGGGACAGGATGGAGCGGGGGTCCCGGGCACAGGCCCCGGGGGCCGCATGGAGTGCGGTGTGGAGGGGAAGTTGCTCCGCTCCTCAGCCCGGTTCTCATGTCCCACGAGGACGGCGAAGTGAGCCAAGGCGGAACGGGCTCCAGCACGGAGGCCCCATGCCGGCTAAGGAGGGAAGCCGGAGCCGGGGTAGGCGGCCAGATGGAAGGGTTCCAGGAGACTTGTTTTTAGGTTTTGGCAGTTTGACTGACTAGCCGGGCCAAGTGGGAATTTCTGTTGTTGTTGTTGCCTCTTTGATGTTTGCCAGAAGCCGTGGAGGGGGTGGGCGGCTCAGGCAGCCTCCTGCCAGTGAGCAGCGGGCACAGGCTCGGTGCCTGGGAAGCAGCGATCAGTCCCAGCTCAACCGCTGTGAGTGCCGTGGGGCCAGCCCGTTCCCTCTCCTCCAAACTGAAGCTGAACTGTCTCAGCACCCAGACTGGTGGCTGTCAGGGTCCCGTAAACCCACACACCTGCACCCCCGGCCCCCTTTTTCTAAGCCAACTCCTCTCACCTAGACAAGAAAACACCCTAAACTCCGTCCTCTACAGTGACGTTTGGTCTCTGTTGCTGCTGTTATACCCTTGGAATTCTCTGGAAGCACAGGCCACCTGCTCATGCCACTTGGTGTTGCTGTCACCTGCAGACCTTCTAGTTCAGATTCTTTCTCCCTCCCACCCCCCTTTCTCCCTTCTCTGAACTTGCCTGGCCCAGCTCCAGCCCTGATGGCGCCATCGCTGCTGCTGCTGAGAGGAGGGCTCTCACAGGGAAGCTGACTGGTTTCACTTTCCAGTTTTCTTTTCTTTTGTTCATGAGCACCGTTTACTGATTTATTTGTTTCCCCCCCGCTCCTCCCCCCCCCCCTTTTTTGGCAACCATCACCTTGTTCTCTGTCTCTATGGGTATGTTTCTATGTCGTTTTGTTTATTCATTTGTTTTTCTAGATGCCACATATAAGTGAGATCACATGGTATTTGTCTTTCTCTGATTTATTTCACTTAGCATAATGCCCTCCCGGTCCATCCATGTTCACAAATGGCAAGAAGGAAACAAACACTAATTCAAAAATATTATACACTCCTAGGCTCATTCCAGCATTACTCCCCTGTTTCCCCGAAAATAAGACAGTGTCTTATATTAATTTTTTCTCCCAAAGTTGCGCTAGGTCTTATTTTCGGAGGATGTCTTATTTCCGGGGACACACGGGTAGTACTAGCCAAGCTAGGTGAATGGATAAAGAAGATGGTGTGTGTGTGTGTGTGTGTGTGGTACACATGGAATCTTATTCAGCAGTTAGAAAAATGAAATCTTGCCGGGCCAGGGTGGTTCAGTGGTTGAGCATCAACTCATGAACCAAGAGATCACCAGTTTTATTTTTTATTTATTTATTTTTTAAATATATTTTATTGATTTTGTACAGAGAGGAAGGGAGAGATATAGAGAGTTAGAAACATCGATGAGAGAGAGTCATCGATCAGCTGCCTCTTGCACACCCCCTACTGGGGATATGCCCACAACCAAGGTACATGCCCTTGACCGGAATCGAACCCGGGACCCTTCAGTCCCCAAGCCGACGCTCTGTCCATTGAACCAAACCGGTCCCGGCAGATCACCAGTTTTAGAGAAGAGGGAAGGGAGAGAGAGGAACATCAATATCAGGTAAAGCATTGATTGGTTGCCTTCTGTACGCGCCCTGATCACAGGTTGAGCCCCCAACCTTTCATTATATGATGCTCCAACCAACTGAGCCACACCGGCCAGGGCTCCAGGCATGCTTGCTTCATCTCTCCGAACTCTCACTACCCTCTTTGTGCCTGCATGGTAGTTACGAAATCCCCCTTCTCGCCCTCTCTGCGGCACACACTCGCCCTCCTTTTTATTCCCTCTCCTTTTTACTCCCTCTCCTTTTTACTCCCTTGCCTAAAGCCCTTGGGGGGCTTTCTGATGCCCTTAGAATAGATCCCAGACCCCTTTCCAGAGCCTTGTTTATTTCTCCACCCTCCCCTCCTCCTCCTCCTCCTCCTCCCTCTCCTCCCTCTCCTCCCTCTCCTCCTCCTCCTCCTCCTCTTCCCCCTCCTCCCTCTCCTCCCCTTCCCCCTTCCCCTCCTCCTCCTCCTCCTCCCCCTCCTCCCTCTCCCCCTCCTCCCCCTCCCCCTCCCCCTTCCCCTCCTCCTCCTCCTCCTCCTCCTCCTCCTCCTCCTCCTCCTCCTCCTCAGTGTGGACACATGCGGGAGGCTGCATGTCACACGTGGAGCACACGGTATGCGACATGGCTTTAAGGAACAGCTTTCGAGGCAGTAGGCCCTTCCTGTTGGCTTCCGTTTCTGGAGAAAGGGAATGATGGCTAGAATAAAATGCCACTGCGCGAGAGACAGGTTCACCGTGGCGAGAAAATGCCAGAGTGTGCCTTGTAGTGGCAGGGAAACCAGACCTGGTCTGAGGCCACTGAGGCCTCTAACTCTGTTTTCCTCTCAGCAACAGCCTGAGTAATGAGCAGAGTTTCTCTTTCCTTTTCTTGGAATTCATTATTGATGCTCTAGCTCAGTGGTGGGCAAACCGCGGCTCATGAGCCACATGCGGCTCTTTGGCCCCTTGAGGAGTCTTATATATATATATTGTTGATTTTTTACAGAGAGGAAGGGAGAAGGATAGAATTAGAAACATTGATGAGAAACATCGACCAGCTGCCTCTTGCACACCTCCTACTGGGGATGTGCCCGCAACCAAGGTACATGCCCTCGTCTGGAATCAAACCTGGGACCCTTCAGTCTGCAGGCCAACGTTCTATCCACTGAGCCACACCGGTCAGGAGGCCCCTTGAGTTTTTAGCAAAGGCCAGCTGAGATGTACCCTAATTAAGATAATAACAATGTACCTACCTATATAGTTTAAGTTTAAAAAATGTGGCTCTCTAAAGAAATTTTAATCGTTGTACTTTTGATATTTGGCTCTGTGGACTAAGGAGTTTGCCGACCACTGCACTAGCTATTTCTCTGCTAGCCTTTGCAGCATCCATAACAGACTTCTTTCAGAGGGTGGCATATGGTGGCTGTCAGATCTAGAAAGACGGGGCTGGTACTGACCACCGGACCTTCTGATAGGGGCCATTTCTGAATGACATGAGGCTCAGGTGTAGGGTCCCCCACCATCAGGAACACGGCCCTGACACCCCCCCCCCCCTTCCCGGTGCATTGGCGTCTCAAGCAGCCCTGTAGGAGGCAGTGCTGTCGCTTGCCTACTGAAATGTGTTTGTTTTCAAGGGAACGCTGTATTTTATTTAGAGTCCTCATTGCACGCAGTTTCTCATATGTCATCTTTTCCAGTCCCTTGGCAGGCATGCTCTCCTGAGCTGCTGAGCTCGGTGAAGTTGTTGCCTTCAGATGTAAATTTGGCAATGTTTCAGGAAAGAAATGTGCCCCAGCCTTGCTATAGCGCCGTTTGGGGGCTTGTGCCAGAAAATGCTGGGAAAGGCAAGATCGTGCTGGAACAGGCCCTCTGCTGTCATCTAGGGCCGTGGTCGGCAAACCACGCCTCAAGAGCCACATGCGGCTCTTTGGCCCCTTGAGTGTGGCTCTCCCACAAAGCACTACAGCCTGGGCGAGTCTATGTTGAAGAAGTGGCGTTAGAAGAAGTTTAAGTTTAAAAAGTGTGGCTCTCCAAAGAAATTTCCATCGTTGTGCTGTTGCTATTTGGCTCTGCGGGCTCATGAGTTTGCCGACCACTGGCCTAGGGCCTCCAGCCCCGGAGCTCCATCTGGAACTCCGCAGGTCCTGTCACCCGCACCACCAGCAAGGTGACAGCCAGCGTTCTGGGCCTGTTCATTCACATCAACTTCCTTAATCGTCACAACACACTTGGAGGTACATGAGAACGTTACCCCGTTTCCTGATGAGGTCTCTGAGGGCGAGGACCTTGGCCAAGGTCACACAGCTGTCCCCCACACTCCCAAGCCCACAGCCTTGCCTTTATACTACTGTACTGAGTTTTCTCAAGTCCTAGTGTCTAACTATTGTTTAAAATTTTAAATCTCCTTTAACAACTCAGCCACTGACACTTCAGTAAGGACAAGAAAGAGGTGCTTTCTACCCATGTTTCCTGCTGACGTGCTTTTAAGAAAGTGCAGGAAACCAGCTGTGTGACATGTTAAGTGTCTCTCCGAGCAGAGGGACTGATAGAACAGCCCTTCCATTACTGCCCTGCCCGCTGAGCTGCGCCCTGCTTCCCGGCTGGTGCTTTGGACTCACGAGGCTCTCACTGGAAGCTTCACTGAGAGAAGGGCAGTCAGCTCTTGGGAAGCAGACACGTGGCACGGGCCCCTTAGCTCACGGGCTTGGCGGAAACTCAGGTGCCCTCGTCTCTCCCTCCCACAGGCCTTCATGCCCCGCGGACTGGCAGACAAAGCAGGACCCGAGGAATGTGACGCAGTGGCTCTTCTAAACCTCATCAACGCCTGCGATCACTTCCTGGTGGATCGGAAGAAAGTCACAGAGGTAAGAGCCGTCTGATTTCAGCCCACACAGCAGGAGTCAGTCCCGTCTGCCCTGTGGAGCCAGCTGGGAAACACCCAGTGATGCTGAAGCTGCGCGCAGGCGCAGCACACAGCCCCTCCCCAAAACTCCAATGTGCAAAGAAACCTAGACTTTGCTGCCGAGCCGTTGGCTAGCCCGGCCAGTGTGCTCAGTGGTTGAGTGTCGACTTATGAAGCAGGAGGTCACGGTTTGATTCCCGGTCAGGGCACTGGCCCCGGTTGCAGGCTCCATCCCAATGTGGGGTGTGCAGGAGGCAGCCAATCCATGATTCTCTCATAGATGTTTCTCTCCCACTCTCCCTTCCTCTTTGAAATCAGTAAAAGTCTTTTTAAAAAACTTTTTTAAAAATTTAATTGACAAGACCAAGCTACATAGAACTGGAGAAAACAGGAACACTAGTGAATAAAGGCCTGAATAGATCACTATGTCAGATTCCTTGGAGATTTAGACAGACGTGTCTCTCACCAGAGAACAGCTCTGCGCAGTTATTACTCTGAGGGCACTGAGGGTGCATGTGAATGGAGTGTTTATAACGGAGAGAAGACGCATGGACATTCTGCTAGGTCGCCAGCGGCTAGGACTGAGAAGCCTGTGTGACATCAGCAGAGACAAAAACGATCGCAGTGCGGAATTGACCCCTGTGCTCTCTCCTCACAAAGATTGGAAGGCTTTCCGTGCATTAATGAACACATCGGCAGCACCATCTGTCTTAAAACACACGCTCCTCTTTCATCATGGTTTCTGCAACAAAAAGCTCCCTTGCCCCGCTTCCCGGGGCTCCAGCGATAGCTAAGGGTTTCTGCGTTTTCTGCTGCAGCCTCGGGCGCGCAGAGCCGCCAGCCAATCCTCTTGCTCTCCCGGCTGTTTGCAGGTAAGGGGTGTGGGGGTTGTAAGAGACAGCCCAGCCAGGCACAAGGTGGCAAGGACCAAGGATAGGTGTAAGCTTTGCATTTCTTTCCCTGATGAATTGATTATTCAAGTGGCAGGGGATTGAACATAGCAAAAAGCCTTTCTGCAACTTTTCTTTTAAAAATAAAAATGGTTTGTTCTTTTTATGGATTTCAGGAAGAGGGAGAGGGAGAGAGAGAACCATGGACCGGCTGCCTCCTGCATGCCACACACTAGGGATCGAACCCACAACCTGGGCATGTGCCCTGACTAGAAATGGAACCACGATCACCTGGTTCATGGGTCCGACGCTCAACGACTGAGCAAGCCGGCTGGGCTGCAACTTTGTTTGGAACTACAAAAATGTCAGTTTACCCCGCTGTTTGACTTTGAAGGCTTTTACCGTTTTTCGTCTTTCTGTAGGTGATTAAGTGTCGTAACGATATCATGCACTCTTCAGAGATGAAGGTATCTTCTGTGTGGCTTCGGGATTTCCAGATGAAGATCCAGAATTTTCTGAATGAATTCCATAATATCCCAGAGATTGTGGAGGCGTACTCCAGAATAGAAGAGGTAAAAATTAGGTTGAACACTTCTGGCATTAAGAACTAAGGGGAGCTCTAGCCTGTTTGGCTCAGTGGATGGAGCATTGGCCTGTGGACTGAAGGGTCCCGGGTTCGATTCCAGTCAAGGGCACATGCCCGGGTTGTGGGCTCCATCCCCAGTGTGGGGTGTTCAGGAGGCAGCTGATTCATGATTCTCTCTCATCATTGATAAAATATATATATATATATTTTTTTTTTTTTTTAAAGAACTAAGGGGGGAAAGTAGCCACAGTCACTCACTTAGAATTGGAAGTTTATTAGGTTTAAATGAAATTTTAGCATGTAAACGGTAAAACATGTTGATATGAAATCTAGAACTGTACTGGGTTAGGAAGCTTTTCTATGGTCACAGGATGCTATTAAAATGGGTCCAGTCAGTGACCATTCATTGTGAATGAATTCTTGGAGTCATCCAGTGGAACATCTTTTTCATTCATTCAGTTCCTCTCTCTGTCCGGTGTTTCAACAGCTGCTGACATCGGACTGGGCCGTCCTCATCCCCGAGGAAGATCACCGAGATGGCTGTGACTGTGACTCCGGCGTTCACCTGAGTGAGAGCCAAGTCCATGAAATCGAAATGGAATTTCTCAAGGAAAAGCTTCACGAGCTTTATCTTCAGGCAGAAGAACAAGAGGTGTTGCCAGAAGAGGTAAAAAATGAAAAGTACTATCTCCTCTGCGTGAGTAAACAAACAGATGCCAGGGAGGAAGAGGAGCTAATTTTAGCCCATTACCAACCATGTTTCTGATTTATAAGACAAATCCCTTCCAGAAACGAGTACCCCTTTGGCGCGGATGAACAGTATCTTTAAACCGTTCTTTTCCCTTGGCCAGCACACATTTCAGTGCCTGATGCCTGCCACAGGGTGGAGCCACACGGTGAGGCTGCCACAGCTCCGAACAGCGGTGCCGGAGTCTCTGCGTGGGGTGGGGGGTGGGAAAAGGCTTCGCTGAGAAGGTGCTGTGGAGCTGGGACTAACAGAATCAGCTCCGTTTGACAAATTGGCATTTTTGGCAGAAGGAACATCACCTGTCAAGGCATGAAAACAGCTTGGGCCCAGCCTGTGTGGCTCAGTTGTTGTGTCGACATAGAACAAGAAGGTCACAATTCAATTGCCAGTCAGGGCATGTGCCCACGTTGTGGGCTTGATCCCCAGTAGGGGCACGCAGGTGGCAGCCAATCCATCATTCTCTCATCATGGATGTTTCTCTCTCTCTCTCTCTCTTTATCCCCCCCTCCCTCCCTCCCTCCCCCCCCTTCCTCTCCCTCTTTCCCCCTTCCTCTTTCTGAAATCAATATTTCTCAAAAAGCCAGAATAGGTTGGGCCTGGACAGTGACAAGGTGAGCCTGGGAGGAGGTGTGATGAGATGTGAGGTCAGGTAGGTTGAAGCCATATTTGAAAGGTTTTCTGTGCTTCACCCAGGGGCTGGACCTTATTCCCGAAAGTGGTAGAGAGCGATAGTCTGGTTTTTTAATCCTCAGCTGAGGGTGCGTTTATTGGTTTAGGGAGAGAGTGAGTGGTGCTCCCTGGCACACCAGGGTCATATTAAATGATGAATGAGACTGAGTTTTGCTTTCCAAGTCCCTGGGCGTCGTCTTGCTTTGGTTTAAAATGCACGGAGCCAGCCCCACTTCTCTTCCTGCTGCTGCTTCCAGAAGCAGGTTGTGTAAGAGGAGGCAGCCAGGGGCTCCGGATCTCAGCCGCAGCGGTGTCTGGGGTCCCCTCTTCCCTCTTGAGGGAGCTGCGGTTCTTTCCTGTGTGTGTAACAAAGAGCAAAGCACACCGGCAGCAGCACACTCCTGCCAGCAGTCTGAGCCGCGAGCTGCGAGGGAGCCTGGCCATCACTGATGGCAGCTCTGGAGCAGGCAGCCCAGGAGCAGGCAGCCCAGGAGCAGGCAGCCCAGGAGCAGGCAGCCCAGGAGCAGGCAGCCCTGGAGCAGGCTCTGGCGGGTGTGAGGCTGCCCCGCGCCTGGGGCTGGCCTTGGGTGCCCGCGCTCCAGGCTGTGCCTCATGCCTCACTGCCTCTGTGTCACTGAGGAGCTGGCGACCGTACATTTCAAACCCTCATTATCTCTGTTTTCCAGGAACAAATTGGGGTTAATGGGCTTGTTCCCCGGGTCCCAAGCCTCCAGATATGTTGATAAGTTCTCATTTTGCATGCTTTTGTTCAGTGGACCATGGCATTGCTCTTGCTGTTTCCATTGATCAGAATGTAAATGCGGATGGATTGGCATGTTATCTCTAAGAAGTTGAAGGTTGGCTTTCCGTGATGTGAGGAACTTGACCTTGTTGAGGAAGTTCAGTCCCGATATGGTTATCCATGCTCGCCAGGGTCAGGCTCCAAAGGCAGATGATTCGATAGACCACCTTTCAGTGGCTCTAAGATGCCACCGTTTGTAAGACACAGCATTGATTCCACTGCTTCTGAGACAGAAAAAAAAAAATGCTGCCTGTTTGTTGTAAGACATTCAGTGGTAAGATGCACTCTCATTTGAGATGTTAAAATAGGAAGAAACAGCACGTGCATCCAGGAATGCGGAAATCCGGTGATTATATTATGAGCACAGGACTTCTCCTGTGAGTGTTTAATAAGACCTGCTTCTGGTGTTCGGTAAAGCAGTGGGAGTCGGGGTGGAAAGCCGAGTTGAGGAAGAATGGCTCATGGTGGTAATTTAGTGTGACGGTTCCCAGAATGCCTCATGGAGCTCATGGCAGAGAGAGCTCATCATGTCAATTCTTTTCTGCTCGATGATGAGCCGTAATGATATACACTGAGTGGCCAGATTATGATGATCTCTGAACACATAATAATCTGGTGCGCGCATGTGTGTGTGCGTGTGTGTGTATTAGAGGCCCGGTGCATGAATTCGTGCATGGGTGGGGTCCAGCCAGCCTGGCCAGAGGGAGGGGACATGGGCGGTTGGCCAGCCTGCCTGCAGGTGGAACTCCTGGTTGGGGAACAATTTGCATATTAGCCTTTTGTTCTATAGGATACACCCAGAGTGGCCAGATGATTATGCGTTCAGAGATCATCCTCATCTGGCCACGCAGTGTATAACGTTATCAAAGGGGCTCCCCTGGAATACACTGCGTGTGTAACTTGCGCTCTGCTTCAGATCCGCGGGGAGCAGCAGCCGGCCAGCTCCCCGGGGACATGTGTGGCGTGTGGCTGCCAAGGGCCATCTGCCAGAGCTCGGCTGCCACCCAAGCGCCCTTCGCACGGCCCTGCCGGCCACCATGCTCTGCTTGGCCCTGGCAGTTGAAATTCAGCAGAGTAAGCGGCTAAAAAACAGGGGAAGAGCTGGCGCCTTCTTGCAATGCATTCCTGCTCTCAGAAGCCCCGTGAGGCCCGCGCCTCAGCGTGTGTGGCGCCCAGACCCGCCAGCGTGGCCCGGGCTCTGCGGGGAGGCCCTGGGGGTGCTTCCCAAGTGCTCCCGGTGCGGTGCCCGCGGCGTGCTGTGTGCTGGGGGTGCTGAGCTGGGTGATCTGCATTTTCCGTGTTTATGGGTTCCAGATTTCTCCTGTAAAGCCCAGGTGTCCTCCAGGAGCCGTGGGCTTGTTTCCAGCCGCGCCATAAACAGCTCCGCTGAACGGCGGCCATGTGCTTCCTCATCGCCGCCGCCCCTCCTGCTCCCCGTTCCCCGGAGCGACAGCCACGGCCCACTTCCCGTCCCCTGTCCCCGGCAGGCATCACCCCGCACCGCTGGCTCTTTCCTGCTCACATCACAGTCCCCTGTGTGCTTGCTGAGTGCCCCCTAGACCTGCATCAGAATGTGGCCACCTTCCTGCTAGGGGTAGGGCACTTCACCACTATCCTTCATTAGATTTAGATCCCCCTGGCTAGCTTTTAAATGAGGCCAGAGTTTCCCATTTAAAAACTTCATCAGCCCTAGCAGGTGTGGCTCAGTGGATAGAGTATCGTCCTGCTGGCCAAAGGGTCCCAGGTTCGATTCCGATCAAGAGCACCTCCTTGCAGGCTCCTCCCCAGCCCAGGCCCTGATCAGGGCTCATGCAGGAGGCAACCAATCGGTGTGTGTCTCTCACATCGATGTTTCTCTCTGTCTCTCCCTCTCTCTCCCACGCTCCCTAAAAATCAATGGGAAATATCCTCTGGTGAGCATTAACAACAGCACATCATACCCCAAGATACAAGTCACTCACCTTTGTCATAAGCACAGGGACCAGCCCTTGGTGCGCTTCCAGGCTGCTGTTCTGCGAGTGCTTGTGTTAGGTTAAGTTCTGGAAGTCAATGTTGCCAGTGGGAGTTTAAATTGCTACCTCACCCTAACCAGTGTGGCTCAGTGGACAGAGCGTTGGCCTGCAGACTCAAGGGTTCCAGGTTCGATTCCAGTCAAGAGCATGTATTGTACCTTGGTTTTGGGCACATCCCCAGTGGGGAGTGTGCAGGAGGCAGCTGATCGATGTTTGTAGCTCTCTGTCCCTCTCCCTCTCTGTAAAAAATCAATAAAATATATATATTAAATTGGTACAACCTCAGTAGATGGAAGATTTGGCCCAATCTAGCCACGGTTTCTGTCTCTTGGTGGACACGTGAGCAGGAGCCTGACTTGGAGCTGGGAGTTTTCCCTTGCATCCCGGGCCCATCAGAGTCTCTGACTGCACTTGTGTGGTTTCTCTGCAGATCCTGACGCGGCTGGAGGCGGTGAGAGAGTTTCTGAGCAGCAATGAGGATCTCAGGAACGGCCTTTCAGAGGACCTGCAGAAGCTGGACGGCCTGTGTCTGCAGCATCCAACACTGCATTCAGAGGAGCCTGCGAGGCAGGCAGCCGCAGGGGAGGCCTGAGGTGAGTAAGAATAGAACAGCCTCGCCCCTTGATGCCGGTCTCTGTCGGGTCACAGCGGACGGACACACAGTGTCACCCAAGGCTTCCCTGTCCCGCGGAGAGAAGGGCCCCAGCCTTGGTGCGGGTTCTCGCACCAGCTTTGTGCAGCCGCAGGTGCCGGAAGCTGCTGGTCTGGTCTTAGTGAGTCAGCGTCAGACCGTAACCAGAAGGCAGGGCAGCCCTCATGGTGCCCACGGTGCCCAGCTCTCAGCTGTGTTCACAGCAACCTGTTACTCCATAGGAAGATCTCATTAAAATGAGTAACTTCTTCCCCCTCAGATAAAATTAACGTCTCCTTTGATTTCAGGTTGCCCTTGGGCCAAGCCAGACCTGTCCTCTGAAAGTCAGCACGACTCCTCCCTCAGCGTCCTCCTCTGTGCAAAAGGGAGACCTCCCGGAGCACTCTGCCCCCAAAGGATGCTGTCTGTCCCTGAGCGCCCCTTTCCACCTTTGGGAGTTTTGCTCTAGCCCAGTGGTCGGCAAACTCATCAGTCCACAGAGCCAAATAGCAACAGTACGATGATTGAAATCTCTTTGGAGAGCCACATTTTTTAAACTTCAACCTCTTCTAACGCCACTTCTTCAAAATAGACTCACCCAGGCCGTGGTGTTTTGTGGAAGAGCCACACTCAAGGGGCCACCGAGCCGCATGTGGTTCCCGAGCCACAGTTTGCTGACCACGACTCTATACTCATAAGCAGAGTGTTGTGCGAGCCCAAAAGATGTTAGATTCGGTACTTTTAAGCCAAAACTGTCATCCGGGGTTTTGGGAGTTTGCTTTTGTTTTGTTACATTGAAAAGGTGTCGTTCTTTTCTGGTCCTAAACTGGCTGCTGAGCACAGGCAAGGCTGGGCCCCCTGCAGACCCTTCCTGCCACGCCCCTCCTTCCTGAAGTGTGGCAGTGCTGTCTCTTAATTTATGAGGAGGCCCAAGGCTCGAGCTGGGTGTCTGGAAGAAGGCGAGAAAAAAATGTCCCCAAAGGCCATTTCCTAGCCATTTCCAATTAGTCATGGAACTGGTGGCCTGAGGCAGTAGGACAAGAGGGCGGGTCCATGCTGGTGAGGGTGGGGCTAGAGAACAGTGACTGACTGACCAAAGGGGGGTGGTCGCAGCTCAGTGTCCCAAGCGCATGTTGGGAAAAGGTGCCCAGGTGCTGGCACTTAGGGAAGGAACTGCCTTGGCAGCCACAGCTTCCGCTCACTTAGCTCCCATGCTGAGCACCGGCCTGGCCTCCTGCGCTCAGCTGATGTTCGATGTTCGGCTGAATAGGAGGGTCACATGTAGATTACATGTCGGTTACGCTGTCATCTAAGCCTCTCTCCTCCCTCTTTAGGAGATTTAAGAATTACTACATTCTTAGGGAAATTCATTTTCTTTTCAACAGGTTCACAAACTCATTCATACTTCCTCCATTCCTACCCAAGACTTCCACTCTGACTGTCCTGTGTGTTCCTGAGCTGTGACACGGCTGTCCGGTTCCAGCTGTGGTGCTTAGCTGGCCATGTTGCCTCTGAACCTTCAGGGACAGAATTGCCACGGTCCCCGCTGCCCAGGGCCTGGCCGCCTGGAGGAGTGGCCCAAGTGAAGCTGAGCTCTTGCTTCCTCGGCTGCCCATCAAGGATGTGATCTGGCCTGGCTGGTGTTGCTCAGTGGATAGAGCATCGGCCTGCAGACCAACGGGTCCCAGATTCGATTCTGGTCAAGGGCAGGTACCTTGATTGCAGGCTCCTCCCTGGCCCAGGCCCAGGCCCAGGCCCTGGTCAGGACTCGAGCAGGAGGCAACCAATCTATGTGTTTCTCTCACCTCGATGTTGTTCTCTCTCCCTTTCTCTTCTACCCCCCCCCCCCCCCAAAAAAAAATCAATGGAAAAATAACCTCGGGTGAGGGTTAACAAACAAAACAAAATTGTTTTAAAAGAAAAAAATTTAAAAATGGTTATGATCTGTAGAGAAGCGGCAAGGATAGGGCAGGTGTTCAATGTAAATATTTTTACATTAAAAGGCACTAATGTAATTTTATTAAACTAAGATATATGCAAATGTGCCTGTAACTTCCTTCTTGGATCTTTCTTGTTACTCTAATTTTTTTTGGGGGGGGGGGGGGTTGTGTTGGGTTGGGTTTTTTTGTGTGTGTTTTTGGTGCTGAAACCTGGGTACAAACCATGCTCTTTGGTCTTTAATCTTACATTTTCTCTCTCCCTTCATTTTATGGAGTTCCTTGAGATGACTTCAGTAGTAAAGAAACAAAAATTTTCATCCATCTTAAACTCCCCCCAAACGAAGAAACCCTGCAGTGTTTTCTAGCTTCGAGACATAAGATACAAAACTTGGCATCAAATTAAGTCTTGATTCACTAACCAATTTTTGACCTCATTTCCAACTTTAGGGACTTTGGGGCTATGGACACCTTATTTTCATATCTCTCACGTGCAGTTAGCTTTTCCTTATCTACTCAAACATTTATCAATGTCAGCCACGTGCTAGGCATGAACAAATGCAGATGTAAGGGTTTTAAAGGCACAGCCGATGGATGGCCTCTGAGCTTTCACCTCCTGGATTTAATGTCCGCTCTGGTAAACTACGATACTGCTCAGAAAACTATCCTGGCAGCATTGGATCACACTGAAATGGAAACAAAGGGAGACATTCCCAGAGAAGGCTTACAGCAAAGTGACAGACACAGGGACATGACCTGTGGGCCTCCTACAAGCCTGTGCGTGTGGGAACAGTGCGCACCGAAGGGTAGTCCCAGAATTGGCAGCCAGGCACGGGGGTGGGGGTGGGGGGTGGGGCAGTTAAGTGACGGCACAGCCATGCTGCGGTGTATCATGCAATTGGGAAAAGAGGATGAGCAAGTGCTGCCATGCAGTCCTATGGAGTGCGCTCTGAGACATGAATAGAAAAGCAGACTGTTAGCAGTGTGTAGCATGCTATAAAACTGTTTTAAAATAACAGGTCTGGAAGGGGGTGTTTTCCCCAAGCATTTTGGCTGTTGCCTCAAAGGAATTGGGGTCGAGGGGTGGTTCGAAGAAACTGGGCCTTTCTACTCTGTATACTCCCATGTGAAACTTCTTTTTACAACAAACATACACTTGTGTCCTTTGTCATTGTTTTTAAAATTTTATATTTCATAATAAAGAGACATGAACAATATGAATCCAAACAGAGTCATGTGTCACATTTCCTGTAATCTGTCCCAGCCTCCTTTTTTGTGGGGGTCAACTCCACCTTAGCTGTCAAGGTCAGAAGCAGCTCTGGAAGTGGCTGCTCCTCCCTCGCCCAAAGCTTTGTTTGATCTCGCAATGCCTTGTTTTCATCCAGCAATACTGTGCTCTCGGCCTCTCCCTGGGACACGATACAGTGGTTCATGGTTGTGAAAGAATTAGAGGAGCCCGGCCGGTGTGGTTCAGTGGTTGGGCATTGGCCTATGAACCAGGAGGTTATGGTTCCATTCCCAGTCAGGGCACATGGGGCGTGCAAGAGATAGCTGATCCATGATTCTCTCATAATGGATGCTTCTCTCTCCCCCTCTGAAATCAATTAAAAAAAAAATATATATATATATATATATGTATATATATATATATATATATATATATATGTATATATATAAAAGAATTAGAGGAGGAAAATGGTTTTAGTATTATATATGATGATGATCTCTGAATGCATAATAATCTGGCCACTCAGTATATATCCTATATAATAAAAGGCTAATTGTCCCCTCAACCAGGAGTTCGACCAGCTGGCAGGCTGGCCAACCACCCATGTCCCCTCCCCCTGGCCAAACCCCACCCATGCACCAGGCCTCTAATACACACATGCACACACTAAGTGGCCAGATTATTACGCGTTCAGAGATCAATAATCTAGCCACTCATTGTAGTTGGAGAGAGATGGCAGTTCTTTGGATTTTAGCCTGCGCTTTGCTAGGAAGCTCAGAGGACCTCAGGAAGAACTCAGGACTTCTTAAACTCAGTGTAAAACACAAAATCTGGGAAATAAGCATGTGTCAGTAACAGAAACTTTGGGAAAAATAACTGCCAATTCGGAAAGCGTTATTAACCTCATAAAGTCCTGGTAGGCATCTGCAGACAGTTTCAGTTAAATTGCCAAGGCCAGGAAGGATTATGTTTGAGAGTTTGGGGACATTATGAAATGATTTTACCCCAATGATTTTAAAGGTTCGTTTTTATTAAAGTATTAATCATTTGTATGACTTTCAGCATGAATATCCCAGGCGACAGAGGGCTAGATCTCTTAGCTGGGTGCGCGTACTGCGAATTGGATGCTGTGAGCGGAGGCTGCGTTGGAGGAGAGGTGTCATCTTCCGGGGTTTTCCTGATGGCTCTGCCCACTGGATTATAAGCGCGGAGTGCGGAAGTTCTCAGCAGGCAGTCCCCCCTTTTCTCCTGCCAGGTTAATTAGAAACCTACCTGCTCTGAACTGTGTTCAATAGCCTTTTATTGAAATCTAATACTCAACTTACAAAATACATTCTGTAAGACAAATCTAAAAATATTAATTTCTGCTCATAGTGTAGCGAAGGGGAAAATCCTTCCAAGTTTTAATAAAAATCTTGATACAAGGTTATGATTCATTTCAGAAGTGTAAGAACAGCTTTTTATTACTGCATGGGAGTTTTGGCCCCCCCGTGATGGCCACCTCCTGGTATTCCCACTCCTGTATTGTCCTCTCACGGGGTACCAGGTGGCCAATAGAGCCCAGGGGAGGCGGTGGTACTTCACCCCCCAGGTTAAGTACGTGGGCGCAGCCCTGTGGCCCTCCGGGCACGGAACTGAAGCCTCCTGCAAACTGTGACTCTGGAAGTAGGGTTCTCTAGCCACAGGCAAGTCTCCAGACACCGCAGTCCCAGTGGATAGCTAAGACACCCTGAGCTAGTGCAAGCACCCAGCTAAGCCAGAAACTGAGAGAGAATATTTAATTTAAAAAAAATTTATTGATTTTTCACAGAGAGGAAGGGAGAGGGAGAGAGAGTTAGAAACATCAATGAGCCGAAACCGGTTTGGCTCAATGGGTAGAGCGTCGGCTTGGGGACTGAAAGGTCCCGGGTTTGATTCCGGTCAAGGGCATGTACTTTGGTTGCGGGCATATCCCCAGTAGGGGGTGTGCAAGCGGCAGCTCATCGGTGACTCTCTCTCATCCATGTTTCTAACTCTCTATCTCTCTCCCTTCCTCTCTGTACAAAATCAATAAAAATATATTTAAAAAAAAAAAGAAAAGAAAAAAAGAAACATCAATGAGAGAGAAGCATCCATCAGCTGCCTCTTGCTTACCCCCTCCTGGGGATGTGCCCGCAACCAAGGTACATGCCCTTGACCGGAATCGAACCCGAGACCCTTCAGTCCACAGGCCGATGCTCTATCCACCGAGCCAAGCCAGTCAGGGCTTTTTGTTGATTTCAGAGAGGAAGGGAGAGGGAGAGGGAGAGAGAGAAACATCAATGATGGCAGAGAACCATGGTTTGGCTGCCTCCTACACACCTCATACCAGGGATCAAGCCTGTGACCCAGGCCTGTGCCCTGACTGGGAATCGAACCGTGACCTCATGGTTCATAGGTTGACGCTCAACCCCTGAGCCACCGCTGGCTGGGCTTTTAATTTTAAATGTTTGTTTAAAGCTAAGTTTGGGGATGAGTTGTTACATAGCAACAGATAACACACTAGTTTTCCAGAGTCTGGCCCGCCCACCATGGGGAATGTGAAATACAGAACTACCAGGAGGATTCTGCTTAGATGCCTCAGTGGATAGAGCGTCGGCCTGTGGACTGAGGGTTCCTAGGTTCGATTCAGCTCAAGGGTATGTACCTTGGTTGTGGGCACATCCCCAGTGGGAGTATTTTCCAGAGTTCCACTAATGTGCCTGTCTTGTCCGAAACCTGACAATTTCAGAAACTTAAAGATGTGTGTTTTTTTGTTTTGTGGTTTTTTAAAATATTTTTTTTATTGATTTTGTACAGAGAGGAAGGGAGAGAGATAGTTAGAAACATCGATGAGAGAGAGTCATCGATCAGCTGCCTCTTGCACACCCCCTACTGGGGATGTGCCCACAACTAAGGTACATGCCCTTGACCAGAATCGAACCCGGGACCTTTCAGTCCACAGGCCGATGCTCTATCCACTGAGCCAAACCGGTTTCAGCTAAAGATGTGTTTTTTAATGGATTTGCATTGATTGGTTTTAGAGAGAAAGAAACATCAACTTGCTGTTCCACTTATCATTGGTTGATGCTTTTATAAAATTTTTTATTGGTTCCAGAGAGGCAGGGAGAGGGGGAGAGAGGAAGAAACATCCATGATGAGAGAGAATCATTTATCGGCTGCTGCCTGCACTCCCCCTACTGAGGATGGAGTCCGAAACCTGGGCATGTGTCCTGACTGAGGAATGAACTGTGACCTCCTGGTTCATAGGCCGATGCTCAGCCCCTGAGTCACGGCGCCGGGCCACTGGTTGATTCTTGTATGTGCCCTGACTAGGGATGGAACCGGAAACCCTGGTACATGGAGTTAACACTAACCAACTGAGCTGCCAGGCCCAGGCTCAGAGAGCTGTTTCCAGTTGCTCTGCATTTGAAATATTGAATAGAAGCAGGGTTTCAGCAGTCTTAAACACACACATTGGGGTTCCCCAGTAGACCACTCTGGAACTCCCTGCATCCGGCACAGACAGGGAGAGATTTGGGGTCAAATCCTAAAGGGTAGCTTGTGCTGTGGCCTCACCCCCACAGCCGCCCACTCTCTCCCCCTTCTCCCCTGCTCCCTGGTTTAGAAATCTGTAACACCCATGAGGTCCCAGGGGTATAATCTGGGCTAATACTGTTGGCCACAGACCCTCACCGCCAGAATAGCTAGTGTTCAACACAGGGTGATAGGGTAACCCAGTGGTCGGCAAACTCATTAGTCAACAGAGCGGCAAACCGAGGCTCGCAAGCTGCATGTGGCTTGAGAGCCGCAGTTTGCCGACCACTAGGTTAACCAACTGCATTCCCCCATTTTTAGGTATGAGGGGAAGAGGAAAGGATTATGGTTTTGTCACTTTTATTTTCTAATTTAGGTACCTATACTCCAGCGTTGATAACAATTGACCTGAGTTGTTTATCCTGTTTCCATGGAAGATTCTAGAATTTCTGTCACCAAGAGATTCTAGAGTCTTTTAGTAAGTACTCCTTAAAAGTCTAAACTGGGTTTCACTGAGTTCATATAAACTCACTTCCAAGTATTTCCATCAGTAGAAATAGCCCCACACTTTTTTGGTCTTAAGAGATTTGTGGCTCTACCAAGGTTTTAAAAAGCCATGTGTGCTAAGCATCCTTATTTGGCCCCTGGACACCCCAAGCAAATAACAAAAACATATTCCCAAGAGAGCTTTAAGAAAATAAAAGAAGCAATGAGTTAACCCTGGCTGGTGTGGCTCAGTGGATAGAGCCGCGGCCTGTGGACTGAGGGTTTGATTCCCGGTCAGGACACAGGCCCGGGTTGCAGGCTCCATTCCCAGTATGGGGCGTGCAGGAGGCAGCTGGTCCATGATTCTCTCTCATCAGCGATGTTTCTCTCTCTCCCTCTCCTTTCCTCTCTGACATCAATAAACATCTTTTTTAAAAAGAGAGAAAGCGGCAATGACTTAGGCACATAGTTAGACATGCCTTTCAGTCAGTCTTCCTTCCGCATACAAACTGACCTTCGAGTTGCGGGTCCCAGGAGAACAGCCAGCCCGCCCCTCACCTTCTACAAACACTGTGTCCACATCAGGGAAGAGGCGAGCTCGGTGTCAGGCCTGTGCCAGTTCATTCCCAAACTGCGGGTTCCGGTGAGATCTGCACGGTGTGAGCCAAACCGAGCCTTCCTTCATCTTCGGGAGGAGGAAGAGTTCAGCTGCCAAGATCCGATGACTCTCATTCCGGGGGCCCTAGTCACAGGTGCCATGAGTGCAGCCCTGGGGGTGCTGGTGGCGGCCTCGGTGCGGTGCCGGCGTCAGCAGCGGGGGTGAGCAGGCGGCTGCCCTGCACGCTCTGCGCCATCACGTTGGCGCCATGACACGCCGTGAGCTGACACGCCATGAGCAGGCGGGTGCGAGGCCGCAAGTAGAAGACGGGCGCCGCGGTCTGCGGCCGTGGATGACCTCCGGTGTCGCCCTCACGTCCCGAAAGGCGGCCAGCGGCAGGCCAGTTGGCCAGGGGACCCCAGAAGTGTGTGCTGCTCACATAGTCGCGAACTCCTTGGTCTTCACGTGCTCCAACGCCTTGCGCCGCCATTGCCGCCGCGGGGGGAGGGGTGTCACGGAGCAGTGGGAGCGCCCACAGACGCCCAGCCCGCTCACAAAGACGTGGCCATGGAGACCGCTGCCATGGCCTCGCGCCTCGGCCGGGCTGCCGTAAAGTGCAACACACAGCAAAGCCGTTGTGGTGTGTGCGCCTTTGGGGCGGGTCATAGCCTCGCTTTCCCGCCTTCAGCGACTGCCGTAAAGCGAGGCAGACAGCACGTGCGGCTGTACGGGCGTCAGTGCCGGGCGGGAGCGCAGCTTCCCCTTCTGCCTGAGAGCGGCTGCCGTAAAGCACGTCCGGTGCTGTGCTGTGTGCGCTGTGGCAACCCGAGCAGGCCCTCGTGGAGCCCGCCTTCACGTGACCACCTGAGTGTGCAGAATGCGCATGTCTGCGTGTGCGCGTCTGCGTGTGCCCCGCTGGCAAAGGGGGAAGCAGAGCGCCGTCGCTGGCACCACCGTGGTGTGGCCGCCATAAAACTCTCCGGGCTGCACTCAGCCCCGGGAAGGCGACCATTGCGCGGCCCGTGTCCCCTCAGCTGTGCAGATGGCACCTGGGCTCTGTCAGCGTGTGGACAGCGTCGATGGCAGCTGACACGAAATCCCTCACCCAGGTAAACGCTGCAGTCCTTCCAGTCTGCCGCAGTGTTACTTGCAGCCAGTTACAGGTCACCCCGAAATATTCCAGATCTGGCTCCTAACAAGGACATTCTCCTAATTTAGTAACTTACTCGCAATACAGTAATCCCGTCAGATACTTAACGTTTAGTAGAGTACTTTCTCCACTGTGCAGCGCACATTTAACTTTCAATTTTATGGCTGTGTTTAAAGTTTATTTATTTGTAATGTTTTTATTGATTTCAGAGAGGAAGGGAGAGAGAGAGAATCATGGATGGGCTGTCTCCTGTTTGCCCCCTACTGGAGATGGAGCCCGCAACCAGGCACATGTCCTTGACTGGAATGGAACTGTGTCAATCAAGATTCACATTTAGTTATTAGATTAATCTTTTAGATTCACCTCCTTAATCTAGAATCGTTCTACAGTGTTCTTTGTCTTCAGTAACACTGGCATTTTATTTTATTGGTTTGAGAGACAGACAGACAGACAGACAAGCATCAGTTTGTTGTTCCACTTATTTGTGTGTTCATTGGTTGATTCTTGTATGAGCCCTGACGGAAGATCAAACCCACAACCTTGGCGTGTCAGGATGGCATTCTAACAACGTGAGCTATCCGGCCAGGGCCTGTTGATGAAAATTCTTAATGACAAAACTGATGATTTTCCCAGTGTTTTCTACCGTTTCCAATAAAAATAATACTTGTTGAAAAATAATAAGTATACATTAAAATTCTAATACTTTAAGTAGTGGTTTACAAATAAGCCCATTGTACCTTTAAAAGTTATTACATTCTGTTCATTTATGTCCCAGACATTTCACATAAATATGTAGTATAGCCATTGCTCGAAAGGAAAGCAGCGTAATTTTTAGATAACCCTCTAAAAGGCGAAGCTTCCAAACATGGATGGCTGGTATAAATCAGGTTATTAGTTTGAATTCATAAATTAGCAACATGAATTGATTGACATTTTAGGCCTACAATGCCACATGCTCCAGTGTCCTAAAAGATCAGCTAACTTGCTTTCAGGTACCTATTGCTGCATAAAAAAATCACTCTAAAACTTAATGGCTTGGAACAACAGCCCTTACAAATGTGCAGTTTGGGCTGGACTCCTGGTTCCTAGGTACATGCTCCAGGGACTGCCAGCTCCAGGGACTCCCCAGTGGGAGCAGCCGATCCATGATTCTCTCTCATCATTGATGTTTCTATCTCTCTTGCCCAGCTAGTGTGGTTCAATGGTTGAGCATCAATCTATGAACAAGGGTTAGGGTTAGGATGAGGGCTGGAGGTCACAGTTCGATTCCCAGTCAGGACACATGCCTGGGTTGCAAGCTCAATCCCCAGTTGGGGGTATGCATCTCTCCCTCTCCCTCTCTGAAATCAATAAAAATATATATAATGTATATTAAAAATTCTATACATATAAAAGCCTAATAGGCAAATTGTTCTACTGGGAGTATGACTGCTTGCTATGACATGTGTTGCCCACCAGGGGGCAGCGTGGGATGTTGGTGAGCAGCACTGGCAGTGGGCAGCAGTGGAGGAGCTGCTGGCTCCAATGGGCCCCAACAAGAACGGAACCACAGTGGGATGGTGCAGCAGGTGAGTGGGCGGTGCCAGGCCAAGGTGGGTGCAAGCAGGGGCCCTATTGTCCTGCCAATCGCCCTGCAGATGGCAATAAGCAGCGACAGTGGGGGTCGGGGCCACTGCCCCAATTGATCACCCCAGACAGTGATCGGCAGGGTTGTCGGGGGTGGGGGGGAGGGCAGCCCCAATTGATCGCCCCATAGGCGGGATGGTGGAGCAATTGAGGGGGCACTGCCATGCCACGGTGGGGTACCAGTTGGGGCTGCAGGACTGGAGGCATGAGCTGGGACCCAATCCCCGCAGGCCACACCAAGGGATCCCACCCATGCACGAATTCGTGTACCAGGCCTCTATTAATAAATAAAATAAGTAATTTGTGGGAAGATACTTTGAGATTCTGTAAATGCTCATTTCCTCATTTAATATTTAACCTAGTACATTTAGCATCCATTTATGATTCTTGCCTGTACCTTGTGTTAATCTAATAGTAACAATTTATGTATTTGGTTTTTACTCTATTATTAATATTTTTTCATCCTCACCCGAGGATATTTTTTTATTGGTTTTTAGAGAGAATGGAATGGAGGGAGGGAGAAGAGAGAAAAGTTGATGTGAGAGACAGACTGGGCCTTGACAGGGGCCAGGCATCAAGAGTGCAACTCAGGTTCATGCCTTTGACTGGGAATGGAACCCTCGATCCTTCAGTCTCCAGGCTGACACTCTAAGCACTGAGAAACAACAGCCAGGGCATTATTTTTTAATTTATTTTTCAATTATGTTACATTCAATATATTATATTAATTTCAGGTATACAGCATAATAGTCAGACAATCTTATACTTTACAAAGTGTTCCCTCCAATATTTCAGTAACCCCCTGGCAGTGTACGTAGTTATTACAATATTATTGACTATATTCCCTAGCCAACATTTTACTTTTTAAATTATTTTCTGTCTTGTGGTGTGAAAGTCAGACATGTACTTTATTAAAGTTGCCCTGGTATGCCGGCCAACATTTACAAAGCATAAGACGTCCTGAATTATGGCTGTGAAAACCGAACATTTAGGATTTAGGTATTTTATGAATTTTTTTGCCACATCCTATGCTGATTTCCTCGGAATATTTGCTCTTAAATTCTACCAAAGGGAATAAATAGCATAGTGTCTCAGGAGAAGCTGGATGAATAAAACAATAGGCGGATATATTGACTCTGCTATTTTCAGTTACCGCTGAAAGTAATTTTAGAGCCATCTGTGGCTCTGATTCTAATCTCCTGCCTTCTTACACTGTTTCTCCCCTCATGTGAATAGAATGGCCGAAGGCTGGATAGTTATCCAGTTTCTTCCAGTAGCTACCAGAATGTCAGTGAAATGTGTGGTACCTCATTTTCTCTAGCAATCAGGTGGCGGGAAGGGATCGGTTGGGTCCATTCCCCAGTGACCTGTTGCTCCCTCCCAATCTTTTGTTTCTGACTCGCTTTATTGCAATACATATTTTGTTGCAGTGCTCTGGAACTAACTCACAATATTTCCAAGGTATATACACACACACATATACACATTGCTATTTATTTTTTAAAAAGTTTTTATTGATTTCAGAGAGAGGAAGGGAGAAAGACATAGAAACATCAATTGGCCATCTCCTACACGCCCCACACTGCGGATTGAGTCCACACCCTGGGTATGTGCCCTAACTGGGAATTGAACTGTGACCACCTTTACATGGGATGACACTCAACCACTGAGCCACACCGCCCAGGGCACATTACTATTTATTTTATCTGAACCATTTGAGAGTAGGTTGCAGACATTTTTCTACTTTACTCCTTAATACTTCAGTGCATATTTTCCTAAAACAGAGATATTCTCTGATGTAACGATAGTACAGTCATCAGAGATTACCATTGTATAGAAAACTTTATGTAATTACTAGAGGCCCAGTGCACGAAATTGTGCATAGGTAGGGGCCCTAGGCCTGGCTGGCGATCAGGGCCGATCGGGCCTTCTGGCTGCTGGCCTTCCTTTGTTCCATGCCAAGCCTGGTGGTCCGTGCACGTCATTCGAGTGATCAAACTCCAGGTCTCCTGGTAGAACTCCCAAGGGGACACTTTGCATATTACCCTTTTACATATATAGATTATATATATAGATACTCCATGTTTTAGTTTGGTCCATTGTCTCAATAATGTCCTTTATAGCATTTTCCCCTACAGTACAGGTTCCAGTCCAGTATGATTTCAGAGTATGATTCTCAGCTTTCCTTTGTTTTTCATGACTGACATTTTGTAAAGAGTATTGGAGCTTCCATGATGTTTCCTCATAGATTCAGTTTTAGCTTCTCACCCAAAATACTAGTACTTGGATGGTTTCTTTCTCTCTTTAAAATTTAGATCTCGCCCTGGCCAGGTAGGTCAGTTGGTTAGAGCATCCTCCCAATACACCAAGGTGTGGGTTCGGTCCCTGGACAGGGGACATATAAGAAGCAACCAAAGAATACATCAATAAGTGGGACAACAGATCAGTCTCCCCCCCACCTCTACCTCTTTCTCTCAAATCAATAAATAAAATTAAAAAAAATTTAAATCTCTCATCTATTTAGAGATTATTCTTGTGTTTGCTGGAAGATGTGGATCTAATTTTATCTTTTTCAAAATGGGTGTCCTACTGCTCCCAAGTTATATCTCTGGACTTTCCACTCTCTTCCATTGGCATGACTGCTTTCTAATCTGCCAGATGATACTGCTTTATATCACAGAGGCTTTTTATACCTGGCAGGGCTAGTTCACCTCTGTAACTTCCCTTTTTCTGTGTTTTCTTAGTTTTCAATTTTGCACATATAAACTTTAGCTCCATAAAAACATGTTTGTTTTCACTGGGATCCCATTAAATTTGTTCATTACCTAGGGATTACTGACATTCTTATGCTGTGGGTTGAATTTTGTCCACCAAAAAGCTATGTTGAAGCTCTTACTCCTGATACCACAGAATGTGAGCTTATTTGGGAATAGGGCTGTTGTAGATGTAATTATGTAGTTAGGATGAGGTCATGCTAGAATAGGGCGGGCCCTTACTCCAATATGACTATTCTTACAAGAAAGAATTCTACCTCAAGACTGTAACAGAAATACTGCCTGAGTTCCAGCTTGCTGGCCTGCCCCATGAACCAATTCCTTAAAATAAATGTGTGTGTGTGTGTGTGTGTGTGTGTGTGTGTGTGTGTGTGTGTATGTATGTATATATATATATATATATATATATATATATATATACATACATACATACATATATCATATATTCTCTGGAACACATTGACTGATATACTGCTCTTTCCTATTCAAAAAGCTGTCTTTTCATTTGTCAAGCCTATTTTTGTGTGTTTTAAGAGTTTCAAAGTTGAAATGCATTTTCTATATACATGATTTCTTAAATGACAGCCAAGCTAGATATAAAATTCTTGGCTTGCATTTTCTTTTCTTGAAAATGCTGTTCCATTCTTGTAATACCTTGTGTATTATTCTTGAGGTCTGATTCCAGGTAAATTTCCTCTTATATCAGTAATTAGAGGCCTGGTGCACGAATTCGTGCATGGGTGGGGTCCCTCGGCCTAGCCAGCAATTGAGGCTGTCTTGCCCAGTCCCAGTCAGGACTGATGGGGGCCAGCCGGCTGGGGAGGGACCATGGGAGGGCTCCAGGGCATATCCAGCCCATCTCGCCCAGTCGCGATTGGCCAGACCCCAGCAGCAAGCTAACCTACCAGTAGGAGCATCTGTCTCCTGGTGGTCAGTGCACATCATAGCAACCAATCTGTCGGACACTTACCATATTAGGCTTTTATATATATAGATTTGACCTTTTTCCTGGAAGCCCTTAAAATCTTTCTTTTGTCTCTAAAGTATAAAATTGTATTAAGATGCATCTCAGAGTTGATAGACTCAGGTCAATTTTCCCAGGTATATATGTAGATTTTTCTTATTTATGGAGTTTTCTTGGATTTGAATTTTGAAAAATTAGTTCTCTTCCATTGTTGTTTTTCTTGTATATTTTCCATTTCAACTATTTTTTTCTGACCCCTTTTTATTTACCTGGTTTTCTATCTTTATGCTGTATCCTTTATTAGATTTCACTTGAATCTATTTTCCTTTGGGTTCCTTGTAATTTATTCATTTGAGATGGTTGCCTTTTACTTTGACTTCAATTTCTTTCCCTAGTTCAGTCAACTCTCTTGCATTTATTTCTATCTGTCCTTTTCCATTCTTAATTTTTACATTTCTGCTTTTAGGATTTTTTATATTGAAAAACATGTGTTTAAATGCAATCCAGTTTGGATTTTTCCTGGTTGGCTTTTATGGGGAGAATTTTTGTGAGCTGATTTTTTTCCTGTTTTTGTCTTAAAGTAATTCTGTTTTTGTATTGAAGTAATTACTTTCTTCTCCTCCCAGGCATGCTGTGGACAGAGTTCCTAGCTGGATAGCACCTTCTTCTTCCTCTCACAGAACAGACAGGGTTTTGCCACACAAGGCGGGAGCGGGGCGAAGACAGGCAGGGCTCCCCGGGGCATTCCGCCTGTGCTGTGGGAAAGGACCAGCTTTAAATTGTTAATTTCAAATCCATTGTGGACCAGAACTCTTGTAAAATACAGTGACAATGACATTTGTAATGATAAAAAATACAAGCCTAATTGTTTTATATTTAACAGACAAAATTGCATTTTTAAAATGATTTTTTATTACCCTAGCTGTTTGGCTCAGTAGATAGAGCGTCAGCCTGCAGATTGAAAGATCCCTCTTTGTACATGCCCAGGCTGCAGGCTTGATCCCCAGTAGGGGGTGTGCAGGAGGCAGCTCATCCATGATTCTCTCTCATCATGGATGTTTCTCTCTCTCCCTCTCTGAAATCAATAAAAATATATTTTAAAAAATAAATAAAAGGATTTTTTTATTGATTTTTTTTTTTTTTTTAGAGAGAAGAAGGGAGAGAGAAACATCAATGTGAGAGCGAAACATTTATCGGCTGCCTCCTGTATGCTCCCTACCGAGGATCAAGCCCGAAACCTGGGCATGTGCCCTGACTGGGAATCAAACCAGCAACCTTTCAGTTCATGGGACAGAGCCCAACCAACTGAGCCACACCGGCCAGGGCAAAATTGCATTTTAAAACAATATAATCAGAAAAAAAGAAAAAATTATAAAAACTATGCATTCATTGAAAGTGAATATATATAGGTAATTAATCACTATTTATATTTATAACTTTATCATTACCCAGTTGTAACTAAATAAAAAGTTACAAGTCAAAGCAGTTCTCCCACATCAACTACCTATATGCACACTTTGAAAAAAACGCATGAATATTAATATTTTAAAGTTTTTATTTTTAAAAAATATTTTTTATTGATTCAGAGAGGAAGGGAGAGGGAGAGAGAAACATCAATGATGAGAGAGAATCATGGGTCGACTGCCCCACACTGAGGATCGAGCCTGCAACCCAGGCATGTGCTTGGATCAGGAATTGAGCTATGACCTCTGGTTCATAGGTCGAGGCTCAAGCACTGAGCCACGCTGGCGGGGCAATATTTAAAAATTTTGAATGTGACGGGTAAGCTTGGTTGCTTGTCAGCCTATCTAATTGAGGTTGGATTGTTGACAGGGCTTGTGTAGGGATGATATATAGCTGAGCTGCTTCTTTCTTTGGTCTTAACATTTATAGTAGAGAAACTAGTCTCACAGAGCTGTTGACAGGAAAGGAAGAAGATATTTTAAAGTAATTCAGAAAGTTCAGGATATTCATTTTTAATTCCCATCCAAAATAAAAGCAAGTGATGATGTATCCCCAAAATGTCTTCAAATCTTCATCCAGCTCTAACAATTTATGATGTAAAAGTTAAATATAAATTCTGAATGTGATATTCTTGTGGGTAACAGTTGGCAAACTAACCTTAGACTAGCTTCCATTACAGCATGGAGTGTGGTGCATGACTAGGACAACCTGCCCTCTGTGACTCACCCTACAAGCTTTCCAGTATCCAAACTGGTCTGTGCCTCATTCACTGAGATGAGTCTGTTGATCATGTGTTTGGATATCATCACATCAAATCGCTATAAAAATTTCTCAACACTTATAGCATTGCAAACTGCTAACAGCCCAGACCTGCACCAGTCTCTGGCCCCCGGCCCACTGGCAAGTTACCAGAGACTCCTTGCATTTTCCGGGGAAGCCGAAAGTAGAGGGACTATTGCTAGTGGAGATTAAAAAAAAGCTCACCAAAACCACCAAAGACCTTTAAAGGTGGCAAGAACATCTACCCTGATTTCTTCCTCATTCTCTCTTGTGTTATGCTTACATGTTCTAAATGACACCACTTTTTTTTTCCTTCCTTGTCCCACCCCTCTCTCTCCATCACATAAAGGTGTCACACAGAGGTGGTTTACTTGATATTTAGTCCACAAACATCACGTGGTGCCAGAAGGCAAACAAGTGCTCAGAAAAAATGAGGATGTGTCAAAAGGACATAGGAGCCAAAGAAAGGGGCTCCCATTTGGCCAAATCTGGGACAGAATAAATGATTATAATCCAGTAATGCATTATAACACAGAGACTAAAACAAATATCCATGAGTTCAGGTAATCTATCTATCTATCTATCATCTATCTATCTATCTATATGGCTAATATGCAAAGTGTCCCCTTGGGAGTTCGACCGGGAGACTGGGAGTTTGATTGCTCGCTATGACGTGTGCTACCAGGGGGTGACACGGAACAAAGAGGAAGGAAAGCCCTGGCTGGTAGCTGCAGTGGGGGAAGGAAGGCTCTGGCCATCAACCCCAAGGCCCCGATTGGCTCTGATTGCCGGCCAGGCCTAGGAACACTACCCATGCACAAATTTCGTGCACCGGGCCTCTAATAAATAGAATTGATAAATTAGTGGGAGAAAAGGGAAAGCTCTTTACAGAGTTCCAATTAGTAAGTATACTGGGAATAATGGATTGAGAAAATCATTATTTGGCAAACACCACAGTAATTATTATTTCAGGCCAGAATCAATGGATGCTAAAATGAATGGGTAAAAGTAGGATGAAAAATGGGATATAAACATAGTCTTAAAGTGTCTAAGTACAGCCCAGCCAGTGTAGCACAGTGGTTGAGCATCAACTTATAAACCAGGAGGTCACAGTTTGATTCCTGGTTGGGCCTGATTGCAGGCTCAATCCCCAGTATGGGGCGTGCAGGAGGCAGCTGATCAATGGTTCTCTCTCATCATTGATTTTTCTTTCTCTCCCTCTCCCTTCCTCTCTGAAATCAATAAAAAAACAATGTTTTAAAAAGACATAGCAAAAGAAAATAAAAATTGATTCAATATTATTCCTAATAGAATCAGGCTATAAGCAGTATCTATCACATATAAAATCTCAAATGTTTTATAAATCCAGAATATTCTACCAATAAGATATGAAGTGATTGGGTTTTTCTTTCAATGCCAGTGGATAGTCAGCCATGAGGCTTTCCTGCTTTTCACACACAGTGATTTATGTTCCTGAACAAATGAGACTTAATTTAAGAGCAAATCATCAGCAACAGGTATAATAATCTTGGCAGAACATTTATTTTAATTAATTGCTTTCTGTCTAACACAGATAGAAGGGTGCTGATGCCATTTACCCTATAAGGATTAGTGCTGTCATGTAATTAATTTTTTTTCTTCCCCTAGAACTTAAAAGTCATCAGTTTTAAATCACAAAGGCATTGGTTTACTTCATTGTTAATCAAAACAATCTAACTTTTATGCACTGTTTATAGAAGAAACTGGTGGAAGAAAAATGAATTTTAATCACTGCAGCATTACAGATTTCCTGCTTCCCAAACATAGGCCCTTAGGGGTGCATGGGGGTCAGTATTTGGGGCTAGGCAGCTGAACAACCTTCACCTCATAACCTTGGCAGTGGGTAGCAGCGGAGCATACTTGAGTGATTTTAGAATAGTGTAGTTTTTCTTCCCTGTGGAGTTCACTATCAACTTCATAATTCCTTATTATTATTTACTAGTGGCCCGGTGCATGAAATTCATGCACATTAAAAGGGGATTAATTAGAGGAAATATTTTAATATTGCTATTTGCCCTTTCTCTATAATAGAAGTGTCAGAGATGAAAGAAAATTAGTAAAATGTATATGAAAACCTTCCTCCTGTCAGTCTGGGACGTGCTGCGGGACCCAGAGTCAAATCCCTGCCCACCTGTGGCACCTCAAAATCTCATGAGACCCAGACCCATCTGGCCCCACCCCCATTGGATGAGATCCAGACAGGGCCAGTCCCACCCTTTAAGCTGGGGGAGGGGGGCCGCGCGCGGGCACAGGCTCAGGTCCCCCGACAAGCCCGCTGGGTGGGGGTGGGGGCACAGCCTCAGGTCCCTGCTGATTGCTCATTAAGGCTCATTATGGGAATTTGGCCTCCACTGTGGGTACAGCCATCTTGTGTTATAGAAACCCCCACCTCCACTGTGGGTGCTGCCATCTTTGTGACCGTATGACGGTCAATTGCATATTTCCTCTTTATTAGATAGGATAGTTTAATGGGAGGCAAAAATAAAAATATTTCCTTCGCGCTATGGATGCTTAACACTGCGGCTGTCAAAGGATCTTGCAATAAGTGGTAGAAAACACAACCAAAAAGACTCCGTTTTCTCAAATCTGCTGACCCTTATTGTTACTTAGAAATGATTTGATGATCTTTTTCAAAGAGGCAGCAATAGCTGATATTAAACCCACATAGGATACCCAGGGGCAGGGCAGTGTAACTCTCATACTAACATAATTTAGCTACATCATCATGAAATTTTAAATTCTATGTAAGTCATTTAAGAAAATTGTAACCTTTAAACCTCTGCTTTGGATAGTCCTTCATATTCTAACCAATTAGTTGCTTATTCGTCTGAAAATTATATACTATAGGGAAATTTAAGCCTTTCCTTCCTAATGTCTAGTTTGAATTGATCATATATTCTGTATAAATGCAATCACAGGAGTGGTGATCAAAGTGTCCACCTTCTATTTGGTACCACAGGAGGCAGTGAGAATAAACAGATGTTAAAAAGAAGCATGAAACTGTGTAACAAAATGACCAATTCCGATGACATAAAATCCTGTTTAGGTAGGGTTTTACCATATAAAATAGATTTAGTATTGAAATGACACAGATTTGGAATCATTAACTTTATTTGTCACTCTTCACAGACATTGGTCCACTTCCACATTAAAAGTAGGAACATCTAAACTTAGTCTTCGATAACGACATTGTACCACAAACCATAGTAACTTACAGAGAAAAGTTATTGAGATAAAAGAGATTTTTATATTCATGACCTTAGACATCCCCCAAATATCTGTCCTATCTGTATAATTATGAGGCCTTATAACTCCACAAAGCTATTTCTTCTTAATTTAGTATTTTTAATAGCCACACTAGACCATCGGATCACCAAACTTTCAAGAGGCTGGAAAACAGATGCAGTTCCTAATCTAAGTGACTATATGCACATGCATAGTTTAGAGCTGCTTTAAAGTTAAAAGTCTTCTCTAATCTCAGAGATATTTACATCAAATTAAGACATTTATAGTAGCTCACAGTACATAACAACCCAATACCATTGTCACCTGTCCTGTGAGGAAGTTAAGCATTCATAATCTAATAAATTCAGTGCACTTTGTCAACATAAATAACACAAGCTATTCTAAACGTTTGACATTTATTTCAGTGCATTATTTTCAAATACTAAATGGAATGAAATTATAATTACTGGTTATATCATAATTGAGCATATTACGGAATCTGTTACACAAACAATTCACATCAATACTCTAGTTCATTCTAAAACAACTTCACAGGCACACACAAAATAGAGAACAAAATTTGCTTTAAAAAAAATTTAAAGTATACTGTCAACTTTACACTGAAAGATTTATTTTCACAAAACAGTCTATTTCCAAACCCCTTTTCTAAGTTTGACTTGAGAAAGTTCAATCCATCCGAATCTTCTGGTTTGTCATCCTGTAAATGATGCTATCGTATCCAGGATCCATGTTCCAAATATTGTAAGAGGTGATAATCACAGCCAAGGCCAAGCCGATCATTATCCAAAGCACCATGTTGAAAATCACTGAATACTCAAAATTATACTTATAAGCAAGATTATAGGGGCTTGATGGGTTCTTCTACAGAGAAGAAAGAAAAGGGAGAGGGAAGAATTTTAAGAGGAAATTACCCAATGCAGCAGCTCCGATTCATCTCTATCAGGCATTTACTCCTAAGTGGGTAAGAGCTTGTTGAGGGGGGACCAGGAGGGAGCTTGCAAGGAGGAGCACACGCTCTGCTGACTGAGCGCGAGCAGGTTCAACTGCCACCGGTGACTTAAGGTTTAGCGGGGTTTTCAAGTGAATGTCACAGTTTTAAAGCAGGATCTGAAAACGTCCTTACCTCTTGTTTTGCCTCAAGGATAGTCCTTTCCTTACCTCTTGTTTTGCTTCAAGGATAGTCCTTGTCTTCCTCACAAGGGATGTGTCGAAGGATCTGACAGTCACCAGCTCTACCACTGCATTCCCACCATAGAGACCATACATGTCATCTGCAAACTGAGCAGTCAGTGACATTACGTAAATCTTAACTACATGTTTATTTAAATTATTTGTAAAGCTTCTATGCACCTACAAGAACAACATACCTACCTATTGGCTCATGAAATACAAGCTTAGAACTGGCAAGTCTTAAACGTTTCAACATACATTCAAATGTTCCAAATAACTTGAAGGGCCTGGATTTTTGGCATATAAGTTGGGAGAAGGGAAGAAGGGAAGGGAAATGAAAGAATCTTCCTAAACGGTCTCTGGTTCATCAAAACATTTAACTGGGAAACCTCATTAAAGAATTACAGGCGAGTAATTTCAAGAGCAAGAGAAATGAGCGTTTATTACCTACCTACTGAATGTCTGCTACCAGCTTGGTGCTCCCCTTTGATTATTTCAGTGTGTAATGGGGACAGGGGTTCGGTGGGGAAGATGAAAAGTCCCAGTAATGGATGGCAGTGGTGGTTGCACGGCAATTTGAATGTACTTAATGTGACAGAAGTCTATGCTTAAAAATGATCAAGTGGTAAGTTTTATGTTACATATATTTTAGCACAATGAGAAGAAAAAGGTATTGGGCTGGAGTTATCCATCATTTCCTACGCTGCCTCTGCCAGCATTCCAGACGTCCCAGTATACATATACATCTTTGCTGTACTCTATCCTGGCCCACTAAAATCAGAAGTTCTCCAAAGAGCATGAGTTCAAACAACATTAAATATTCCACTAAACAGACTTTTCCATTAAGAGGCTAAAAGTGAGATGGTCATATTGTAACCTCTCATACCCCACTGATAATTTACCTTTTGTAGAGCATCAACAAGGATCTTAGAAGCATCTCTGAATTGTTCAGAATCTTCTCCGTAATGTTTCCCAATTTCATCCAAACCTGCCAGCTCCAGTGAATATAAATCAGGAGAATGGTCCTTGGCTAGATGCTTATGTCGAGACAACTGAGGAGAGCAAAAAAACAAAATAAAGTGGATGAAGTCATATCAAACACAGCCAATTAAAGTTTTATGCCCAACTAAACTAGGCTGAACAGAACCAGCCCGTGTGCCACAATAGTCTAAAATGGAGCTGGTTTAAATGGGAGTTTCCAATAAATCCAACATAAATCTCATTTTTAAGAGCAGTTCCAGGACTACATGAATATTTAATAAAAGCTCTTTTTAAATTTTCTTTTAAAAACTTCAGATATGAAAGAACAGATGGTTGGACCAGTCTGATCCCAGAACACGAGCCATCAATGCTCAGAGCAGACACTTCCCACAGTAACTTACAGAGAAAAGTTACCCCCCGGTGGCCCCCGGACTGGGCTTCCAGCTCCCGGAGCCAGCCCTGCTGGAAAAGTTTGGGCAACGACTTCAGTAGACAGTGAACAGGTATGTTTTTCTGTTTCAGTCACAGGAAGATTTTTGTGAAAAAAATAATTCACCAAAAATACCCTTAAGGCAGATTTATTCCCTTCCTGACTGGGTGGACAGCTTTGTTAATCCAAACTGTTATTTCTATTTTCAATACAGGGTTTAAGTCTTAATGTCTCACAAGAAATCATAGCCGAGCCAGGGCTGCAGCCAGGGTGCCCACTTAAGTCCTGTGTTCTTGGAGGAGATACTTACTACCGCCTGAGAGCAGAAATCCAAGGTAAATTGACTAACATGAGTTCAAAATTCCCACCCCACCACCAATTCCTCCACTGGCATGGCAGCGCAAAGCCAGGGTGTATGTGGTCAAACTTTGCTATTGGCTCACTAGCATGCACAGGTTCTCTAGAAGCATCTTCTGGCACCAACATAATTGGAACTGAACAATCAGAGCAGCTACTCACCAAACTTGAAATGTCATGTAGAACTTGCAGTTCGGAAAGGAAGAGCAGATCGACCTGCAGAGCAAAAGAAATGCGCAGCGCCTTCAATATGCATCGCAGAGCTGAGCTGGCCACTTATCAGTGAGGCGCAGGTATCACACACGCTAAGCACATGAGCGAGCTTACGCAACAGTTGTCCTCCATTTGGTGGGTTCATTTCCATGGACAATACATGAGACATCACTTCCCACCAGAAAAGGGATGGCCATCCCCACCCAGTGACCACCACTCAGCTGGGTCTTAATTTATTTTTTAATGTTTTTATTGACTTTTTAAGAGAGTAAGGATAGGGGGTAAGGAGTGGAGGGAGGGAGGGAGGGAGGGAGGGAGAGAAACAGACAGACATCGATCAGTTGCCTCCTGCACACTCCCTGCTAGGGAATGTAACCCACAACCTGGGCAATTGTCCTGACTGGGAATTGAACAGGTGACCTTTTGGTACGGAATGACACTTAACCAACTGAGTCATCCCAGCCGGGGCACAATAGCCACATTTCTTTTTTCTTTTTTTAAAATATATTTTATTGATTTTTTACAGAGAGGAAGGGAGAGAGATAGCTAGAAACGTCAGTGAGAGAGAAACATCAACCAGCCGCCTCTTGCACACCCCATACTGGGGATGTGCCCGCAACCAATGTTCATGCCCCTGACCGGAATCAAACCCGGGACCTTTCAGTCCGCAGACCGACGCTCTACCACTGAGCCAAACCGGTTTCGGCAATAGCTACATTTCTGATAAAGCTATGATCAAGCATCTAAACTCTACAGTTTTTCCTCAGGATGTCAGAATGCTCTGGTACACTGCAGTGAGGCCCTGCCAGTGGCCCCGTTTGCCTACATCCCTTGAGCATGTCCTACATTGGAGAGTAAAGGACATGGTCCTGGTCAACCATAGGAGGAGGCAGCGAGGGTGCCAGACAGGTGGCGTGCCATGTGGTTAAGAGGGTGTGTGAGCGGGTGGTGAAACTGACAGACAGGAGTCATAAGTAAGGGTGGCTCCCTCCATTCGCTGTCAGAATAAACTAGAGCCCTGGCCAGTTTGGCTAGGTGGACAGCATGTCAGCCTGAGGACAGAAGGCTCCCGGGTCCTATTCCGGTCAAGGCTCAATCCCTGGCCCCAGGTGGGGCGTGTGCAGGAGGCAACCTATCGGTGCATCTCTCTCACAATGATGTTTCTCTGTCTCTCCCTCTCCCTTCCACTCTCTAAAACTCACTAGAAAAATATCCTAAGGTGAGGATTAGCAAAAAATAAAAAGTAGAAAAGAAACAAAGGAGAATGAACTAGAAACATGAGGGAACACATCAGAAGTGGCAGTGAATGAGGGCACCCACATTGCCAGAGTGGCCAGCTTCATCCACCGCCAGGTAAGTCCCGTGATTTCTGGTTTGTCCCGATTCACTGGTGACAACCCTCATTGGAGAATGTAACCCTGCTTACCACCACAGTTCAGCTCACCAGCGGCGTGGACTCACGCAGTCCACGAGAAAACTGCACTAAGGAAAGAAGAATCGACTCCAGCCATAAACTTGCAAAAGTCAGCAGCATAACAAATGGGAAAGCAGTAACGAGATTAATTTATGCGTCGGTAACTATACTTACTTCGTTGTTCCTGCTCAGGGAATTGAGGGGAAGTGAGTTGAGGACAGAGTTTTCTTGAAACAGGCGACTGCGGAGCTGTCGTAACGTTACTGAAAGATCTTCAAAAGCTGAGTTTGCCTTCCCCACCATGTACACTCTCTGCAAGAAGAATCCAAAAGTTTCAGCTGTGTCCTACAGAGTAAGTCCAATGTACCACGGCATTGTTCATAAAACTGGTTTTGAGTTTTCATTAACTAATGAAAGCTATTTTCTTAAAGCATCTTAAATAAAAAGTCTATCACTTACTTCCTCGCTGGGAGCCAGCTGCAAAACTACTGGCGTTTCTTCAGAAAATAAGGAGTGAATGGAATTTGCAACACTGTCCAGGTTGAAAGGAACCGCCTGAAATTGAAGAGGAGGACCTTAATTATTATCTCAACCAAAGTGCGAAGAAGAATCATTCAGATGGTATTAAAAAAGGAGCCTCAAAAAAAAAAAAAAAAAAAAAAAAAAAAAAAAAAGGCATCAGCATTTTCTAGGGAAATTCAAAAGACCCAAATCATATCCGAACACTGAGTCCTTTTGAGGGCACAGAAGGTCAGACAGCCACCTAGCGGGCCAATGAGCCTGTCCCCCAATGCGCCCCAACAGGAAATGACCTGCAAACACCACGGACACAATGCTGTCTTGCATAAACCATCATTTCCTGGTGGTCATGTGTGTATTTTAAACAGCAGTATATTTGGTCTCAATATTAATTAAACATTTGACAAAGAATGCATATTCTACAATAAAATATAAACTTTTACTCAGAAGGTCAGTGTACACCTGAAACGCGTAGAATGCCATTAACCAATGTCACCCCAATACATTTAATAAAAAGAAACCAGGTCAGAAGATTTTGAATTGAATTGTATTGAAAGAAACAGATCTCTTTTTTCTTTTTTCTTTTTCTTTTTTAAGAAATGTGTATTTATTTATTTTTATTTTTATTTTTTTAAATATATTTTATTGATTTTTACACAGAGAGGAATTGAGAGGGATAGAGAGTTAGAAATGTCAATGAGAGAAATACATCGACCAGCTGCCTCTTGCACACCCCCCACTGGGGATGTGCCCGCAACCAAGGTATGTGCCCTTGACCGGAATCGAACCCGGGACCTTTCGGTCCACAGGCCGACGCTCTATCCACTGAGCCAAACCGGTTTTGGCAGATCTCATTTTTCATTTCAAAATTTTAAAAATGTTTAATAAGACTTAGGGTTTGTCTTCAGATACACTGAAGACTCTTAGACAAGGCCTAAATTATGTCACAGAATTTCAAAGGGCTTTTATCGTAGGACTATGTGATATTAAACTGAAATAACTACTTGTGGTAAAACCTTCCTTGAACTTTTTTTTATTGAAGTGTAACATACATGCAATACAGTGCACAGACCTTGGGGTAACTGCTCAAGGAATGTTCACAAATGGATACACTCCTATAATCCCCCCAGATCCAGACAGAACGTGATCAGCACCCTAGAGCCTTCCCCATCAGTCACTCCACCACAAGAATAAGCACAAGTCTGACTTCTGTCCTCACAGATCTCTTTTTGCTCTCCCTTAGTTTTAACAATAAATTGTGATAATTTTCCCCACAAAATAATTATTTAATCTCAATATTATGGTACTAAAACAAGCACTGTAGCCCAGCTGGAGTGGCTCAGGGGTTGAGCATTGACCCATGAACCAAGAGGTTATGGTTGATTCCCGATCAGGGCACAGGCCTGGGTTGCAGGCTTGATCCCCAGTGTGGGGCGTGCAGGAGGCAGCCGATCCATGATTCTCATCATAGATGTTCCTATATCTCCTTCTCTGAAATCAATTAAAATATATACTTTTAAAAAAACAAGCAGTATAGTAGTAGTGGTTTTGCTTTAATGGAGATTTCTTACAGTGATTCCTTTTACTATTAAAAGGTTCATGTTTATAAGCAGCAAAGTAATGCTAACATGGTACAGGCAGAAATTATTGGGATTATATAAACCTTACTGATCAAATCCCACCACTCATGATGCTGTGAAACAAAATCATTTCCTCTTAGTCAAGATGCACATTAACTCTCCCCAAAATTCTCCTAAAGTGAGTTAATGAGCAAATGAAGAGAGAAGAACGTTCACGCTTGCGGGAGCATCCTGAGTCAACCACAGCTCTGCCCGTGCAGCAGCCACTCCGGCCTCAGGCTCAGGAGGGAACACTAGGACACGCACCTAGGGGAACGGCACACGTGGCCGGACAGTTGGAGGACTGGTGAGTCAGTGCTGCCTGCTGGGGAGGAAAAGGAGGGTCTCACAGCAGCTGTCAGCGCCTGCTGGAAGCTGGGAGGGAGGGAGGGAGCCTCCAGTCGCCTTCCAGAAAAATGAGGTGAATTCTGAAGGGAAAGTGACAAGATAACGCCCGAGACAGTGTCAGGGAGCCACGGCAACTGCTTTCCGTTTTCCGAGCCTGACTGTTCCGAGTGGGGCCATTTGTCTGCCGTTTATCTGAGACAGTGCTCCGTGCACGGGGCCAGACGAGCCTCCGCAAACTCCCAGCCGCCGCTCACTGCTTGTTCCAGTTGTTTCACTTATCAATCAGCGCACAGACAGACAGGCGCGGAGAACCGGCTCCTGGTGACAGCTGACAAGCAGTCACAGCGCTGGCTCCCGGTACTCACGTTCTGCAGCGGGTAGGAGATGACGCTGCCCGGGGGCAGTGCAAGCCGGTCCACGCCCTTCACCATCACCATCACCGTGGCCTGGGGACGATGGAAGAGGTTTCCCACAGCGAGGCCCGGCCAGGAAAGGTCCTGAAGGTGGAAAAGCGCCAAACTGCGCTGAGTTACCAATTCGGGGAAGCATGCTGGAGCTTCTGGGAAAACAGCTAAGACTGTGGTGAGCAAACTGCAGCTCGAGAGCCACATGCGGCTCTTTGGTTCCTTGAGTGTGGCTCTTCTACAAAATACCACGGTCAGTGCCCTTATAAAGGACCTGGAGCAAGAAATGGCCGCTGCTTAGAAGCCACCCAGCTAGTGTTCTGTAACAGCAGCAGGAACTAAACCAAATCTGTACTGAAAACAATAGAAGTATATGTCCTATTAACAGTGGGGCAGATGCATTCTCTTATATACGAAGAGTGTCACTACTATGAGTAAATTATTACATGGGCAATGATTTATAAGGATTTGGTTTCATAAGCCAAGCTTGTACTTATCCCAAATCTCCCTAACTACAAATGAGCCTTTTTACTTCTGCAACCTGTACCAAATATACCTATGTTTGCTTGTTGCTTTCTAGGGCTATTTGCAGAAATCAACAAAAATGCTTTTAGAAACAGCTCTAATTAAAAAAAAATATTAATTGATTTGAGAGAGAGAGAGAGAACATCGATTTGTTGTTCCACTTATTTATGCATTCATTGGTTGATTCCTGCATGTGCCCTGACCCGGGATGGAACCATATCGGGATGAGCTACCCGCCAGGGCCCAATACATATTTTTAATGCACGTACTTCTTTCACAGAGAAGCCCATGGACAGTGCCGCCACATCCGGGATGCGCTCCCCTGGGATAGGCCAGCTTCCATCGCGGAAAACAACGGACCCCGGAGATCTCAATATACTGAACTCGTTCCCCAAAACACCTGGAAGAGAGATTAGTAAGTGAATGATGAGCACATGAATCTTCTGCATCCATGTTGGAAAGTATGCAGCATGTTTCCCCATTCCCAGTGACTTAGCACACTAAATCATGATGGGACAAAACGCCGGATCGTAAATAAACATCAGAGTTCTATTTCAAGGTATCAAAGAATTGAAGCACACGCATCCTGCTGTAACAAAGACACAACTATGAAACTGGGTTCCCCGGATGATCTAGAGGGCTTCCTACACATGGCTCTTAACCAGGGGCACGTGGCAATCTGTCAAGTATTAGAAATCAGTGGCACTCTCCAGAATTTAAGAAACAAAAAACCAAACTCCAGCACAGACTACCAAGAATGAAATCTTAAAAACTCTACATTATTTCTACCATCGACCCTCTCTTCGAAATGCAAATTCACAAAATGTCCTAGCATTTCACCCTAAAACGTTAGTAGGTTAGTATCTTAGGGAAGATCAGATCTTTCATCCCTAGACAGACCTAGTGAAACGAGGCCAGTGAAGTGGGGGTGCATGTTACCAGTCAGGATACACAACACCAGGCTACAGAAACAAAACCCAGGAACTAGTATTCCCAGTGGACATATAAGGAAGGTGAGAAAAGGTATTTTGTAATAATAAAGTCAGCTAGTCTAGGGATATGAGGAGAAGCCCAGCCGGTGTGGTCCAGTAGTTGGCACTGACCATGTTTGGTGTTGCGGTGTTGACAGTGAACAAAAGGCCTCCGATGGTGCTGATAAAATGAGTTGCAATTCAGTGCAGCCACCAGAGCAGAAATTTCCAAACTGTTCTAACCCGAGGTGGACCAAACAAATGCGCAGGATGGAATAGCCGTTTGTAATGGGTACACATCTTGGTTCACTGAAGGAGTATTTTGCAAACTCTAAGGAAAATGGGCAGCAAGAGACGCTTTCTTTCAAAGCACACACATTAAAAAGCCACGTCTGCACCTGGAGTAGCCCTGCTTTGAGATGTGGCCCAGCAGTGTCACACTCAGTTCCTTTGCCGTGGCTTCATTATTTTTTTAAAGGTTTTCATTGTTTTTTTGTATTCTGTTTTCTCTTTTTTTTTTTATTGTCTAAAGTTTTACATATGTCTCCTTTTTCCCCCAATTGATACCCTTCCCAAGCCATTCCTACCCCGGGCAAGCCCCCACCGCCCCAGTGTCTGTGTCCATTGGTTATGCTAATATGCACGCACACAAGTTCATTGATTATTTTATTTATTTTTTAAATATATTTTATTGATTTTTTACAGAGAGGAAGAGAGAGGGATAGAGAGTTAGAAACATCGATGAGAGAGAATCATTGATCAGCTGCCTCTTGCACACCCCCTACTGGAGATGTGCCCGCAGCCAAGGTACATGCCCTCGACCAGAATCGAACCCGGGACCTCTCACTCCGCAGGCCGATGCTCTATCCACTGAGCCAAACCGGTTTTGGCTCATTGATTTTTTTAAAGAGAGGGAGACAGAAACATCAATGGTGAGGCAGAATCATTGACTGGCTGCCTCCTGCATGCCCCCCACTGGGGATCGAGCTCACAACTGAGGCCTGTGCCCTGACTGGGCATCGAACCGTGACCTCCTGGTTCATAGGTCGAAGCTCAGCCACTGAGCCACACCGGCTGGGCCTTTGCCTTGACTTTATAGTTAGATTCTCCTTCTGGTCCATACAGCAGTCCTGTGGGAGCCTAGAACTTTAGAGAACATCAGCCACAGACTCCAGACTTTGCAGGTTTCAATCCTTCCAGTACAAAACACAAAATCTGAACGTAGCTCCCCTAGACACATGTTTACCAAGCACACACTGGTATAATAGGTTACATATTCGTAATATATGCACAAAAGTTACAGTCTTTGAAAAGGAGAGGCCTGTATAGTATTTTCCCCAATTTAATCATCTGGAAATATCAGGCAAACCCAAAGCGAGGGTATTCTACAAAACACCTGACTGTTAATTGCTAGTCCAAAAAGTAAGTGCCCCCACTCTCCTAGTCTCCCTCTCTCTCCTGAGGCTGAAAGCTCCCCAACACACAGATGGCCCCCAGAGTTTGATTTTCAGCCTGGATTTCTCTTGAGCCTCAGACCTGCACCCCCAACAGTCTGCTGTGCCCCTCCCATGGGCCCCACCAGCCCCGTGGGTCTTTCAAAGCCAACAGGTTCGGAAAGGAACTGCCCAGCTTTCCATCCGTTCTCCCGTGGTCTCCACCCTCCAGGATGCCCGGCCAGCCACCCAGCTACTCCAACGGGGCGCCTTGAAATCCCTCCTCAGCACCACAGCTCACCCGTCCACCCCCTGAGTCCTTCCCACCCACGGCCAGTGCGCACGCTCAGGCCCTCGCCAGGCCTGGGGAACTAGCCGCCTTAAGACCTGCCTTCTGTCACCTCCTCAAAATACAGATCTGTTCATCCACCCTTCAGTTTAACCACCTCCACTCACTCCCAGAGCCTTGGGGAGCAAATGCAAGGGCACCTCACTAACATTACTTCTGGGGTCTCTCAACTGAACCCCTAACACTCAGACTGTGCTGCCAGAAATGCCTCCTTCCCACCCCAACCTCCCACGTGTGTCCTGTGAGCCTCCCAGGCTGAACCAGAGGCGGAGTCCCCCCCTTTGGGAACTGTGTTTTGACCTTGCGCCTTTCCTCTCCAGGCTGAACATGCGAACTTTTTCAGATACTCCTTGTGATGTGGTATTCATACCCTAACCCCCCTCCTCTAGTCTCTCTCTGACTTGGTCACCATTTTAAAGAACCTGTTCTTTTCACTAAGAGAGAAGTCTGGTCTCTTAAAAATGTCTTCCATTAAATCACCTTTAGTCATTGTGGAAAAAACTAATTGAACCTCAGCTGACAAGACCAAGCAATGCAACTGCTGACAGGATGCGATTCCTGGTCTGCATGGATGGACTACTACTCTGGTAGGAAAGCATGTTCAGACCATCCACCAAACCAAAAATAAACAAACAAAACCCCCTGAAACACAATAATATCATTTATAACACTAAACGTGGAATTAGCAATGTTCAGATAAATCATGGTGTGCAGATTTTTTAGGTTCAAAAATGAAATTTCAAAAATTAAAGTAGTCCTGGCCAGTTTGGCTCAGTGAATCGAGCGTCAGCCTCTGGACCAAATGGTCCGGGGTTTGATTCAGGTCAAGGGCATGTACATTGGTTGTGGGCTCCCCCTCCGCCCGGCCCTGGTTGGGGGCTCGTGCAGGAGGCCACCCATCAGGGTGTCTCTCCCACATCGATGTTTTGCTCTGTCTCTCCCTCTCTCTTCCACTCTCTCTAGTAATCAATGGAAAAATGTCCTCAGGTGAGGATTGACAAAACAAAAAGAAATTAAAATAAAAAGTTGCCCCCAAGTAACTTATAGATAGATCAGAATGACTTTCCAGAGACACAGAACAGCCCTAAAATCCAGGGGCAGGAAAAGGAGAACTAGCGTGAACACTGTGAAAAGAAGTAGAACTGTGCAAGCAGAGGCACAGGCTGGGGAGCGGAGCCCAATTCCTCCCAACTGTTTTCCACGCGCCAGGCCCCAGCCCCCTGATTCCCAGAGCGGCGGCCTCCCACCGCCTGGGCCACGGCGCCTGGGCTGGGAAGGCCCCCGCTCAGGAGAGCTGGTCTGGGTTCAAGTCCAGCCTTGCTGCTGCTGCCTGGCGGCGTTGGGCAATGTGCTTGGGCGTGCCCACTCTGTCCTGCGCAAGGGCTGCCGTGGAATCACACGAATGGCGTGATGCACAAGAGGCCGAACCCGGCTGCCTGCACGCCCCTGGCTGAACGGCGGGGAAGCCGGCTCCTCGGAAAGCCATGATCTGGCATGTGACCCCCAGACCGTGACTCACAGCCAGTTCCCGAACCCTGACAGTCGCTCACGGACCGGCCGCTGAGGGGCTCGGAGTCCCTTTAGAAACAGCCAGGCGTCAATGACCCCTCCAACTCTGTCTCCCGCAGCGATCACGGGGCCCGCGGCCAGGGAGGAAGACGCCAGGGAAACGGAAGAAACCAGCCGCTGACGGCAGCTAAGGAGTCCCTGCCCTTCGCGGACGGCTGCGGTCCGCACCCCATTGAGAAACGCCTCCCCGGGCCGGAGCCGGAAGAGGCCGGGGGGCGAGGCGGGCGGACGGCCTCCCGCGAGGAGGAAGGTGCGGCCGCTCAGACGCCCCCCGCCCGGCCCCGGCCCGGCCCGGCCCGGCCCGCCGGCCCCCGCCCGCACTGCGGCGCCCGCCCCCCGGAGCACCCGCCCGGCGCCCCGACCCCGCGGAGCGGGCCGCCCGCCCGGTCCTCACCCGCCACCACCAAGGGCAGAAGCGCGACGAGCACAGCCATGGCTCCGGCGGCCGCGGCGGTGCGGGAGGACCAGGAACCGGCGGGAGGACGCGAGCGACCACGGCGGCTCCGGGTGACGAGCTCCGGCGCTGCCCGAGCGCTGGGACCGCCCCACCGTCGCCGCGCTCACCGGTGCCGCGCGCTCCGCCAATCGCCGGCGACGCCGCGGCTTGCGGGGGAGGCGTGGCCGGCGCGCGTCGGGATAGTGGGCGGGTCTAACGCGATGGGTGGGCGGGCTAAGGTGACGGACGGGCGGCCCTTCGAATGGGAGACAGCAATCGCGGAGCCGGGCAGGCCCGCCCCCTGGCCCGTGACAGCTGGTCACGAGTTAGAGGGTCGCGCGGGCGGTCGCAGGTGTGGGGAGCGGACCCCGTGCCGCTCCCGGTGACGGGTGCCCACCGGCCGGCCGGCCCGGTCGCGTGGCTCTCCCTGCGCGGGGGTAGCCGCGGAAGCTGCGTGGCTGGTTTGGTCTCGCTCTATTGCCCAGATGCCGAGTTCCGGCGGGGAGGAAGCCGGGAGCCCTGTCCTCCACGTAGGGCCCCACGAGTAATTTTTAGGATGAATATTCACGGGACGTACTGACGCTAAAAAAAGAAATTGGTTGTTTGTCTGAAATTCACATATTCCTGGGCGGCCTGTGTGCGGATTGCTAAATGAGGTGACCCTATCTCCTAAGCTTGTCTGACTTCCTGATCGACCAGGAGTGACGTGACAGAAACATCAATTACTTCCTTCGTCCACTCACTGCGGGCTCCGTGAGGGCTACACATATTAATCAGACCAGGCCCGCCCTCCCCGCCGCTCTGCCCGTGCTGGGCGGAAAGAAGTAACGCAATGTAAACATCTGCAGTTAGAACCCCCGATTGCCAGCTGATGACCTTGAAAGATGGGTGCGTTCCCATAGGCAAGGGTAGGTGATGTGGGGAGGGGATCCTACCAGGTAGGAAACTAAGTTGTTGGGGAGGCAGCACACGGTGGAGTCACTTCTCTTCACATGCCCTGAAATTTCACTCCGTTCACCTCGCTGCCCAGCCTGGGACAAGTTCCAGACCGGGGCCTGGGAAGAGCTTGTCCTAAATGAACCTTACCTGGGGGCATAGTCAGCTGAAGGTGGAGCAGAGCGCCTGCGCACCCATCCAACCTAAAGGAACAGGGAAAGGAGTGGATTGTTCTGTTCTTGAAAGAGTTCCAGAACATTCTTCCGTCTTTTAATTTGAAGATGACCAAAAATATTGTAAATAGACTGGAATGAAATCCTTCCTCTTCCCCCTCTCGCAAGAAAACGTCAAAATCTCATCATCTCTCATGCTCTACCCATGTCTTTTTTTTTTTTAAGTATTTATTTTTTTAAATATATTTTATTGATTTTGTACAGAGAGGAAGGGAGAGAGATAGTTAGGAGCATCGATGAGAGAGAGTCATCGATCAGCTGCCTCTTGCACACCCCCTACTGGGGATATGCCCACAACCAAGGTACATGCCCTTGACCAGAATCTAACCCAGGACCCTTCAGTCCCCAAGCCCACGCTCTATCCATTGAGCCAAACCGGTCTCGGCTCTACCCATGTCTTGAGAAATAACATCCCTTGCTTAGCTAAGGGTGAATCTCTTCCCCTTTCAATCTAAGGCCCTTTTCCTCTGAGGTCTTAAAGCGGCAGTGCTGCCTCTTACAGCGGCAGAAGCCAGGAAGACAGCCTCTTGTTTCCCACACTGAGACTGAAACCTGGGGGAGGGCACATCCGTAAGGTCCCGTTCTGACCCGTCGGCAGCTCTGCTTCATGAAGGCAGCCCTTTGGATTCAATTGAGCGCTTTGTGAGGAACCGGTGATTCGGTTAACTTTCCCGTGAAGCGTTTAGGAGTGGATGTGTGAGTGGCAGGACACTGGTTGAAGGTATGACATGTAATGTTTGCCTAAAGCACATGTGTCAAACACAAGGCCCTCGGGCCAAATCCGTCCCGCCAGGCCTTGCAATGTGGCCCGCACCGCGCTGTCATCACTGCACTCCGCTGCGTTTCCATCACAATGACAGTTTATGACTGTTCAGTAAACCATTCGGCCCGCGATTTAGGCTGGATTTTAGATTTTGGCCCCTTCTCTGATTGAGTTCGACACCCCTAGCCTAAAAAGGAAGCCTCCTCCCTCACCACACCTCTCCTCCCAGGCCATTGCCCTGATGGGAGGAAGAATCAGAAAACAAAAACTTCAAACTCTTGGTTCTTGAGTTGCAGGAGAGGTACACATAATATTTGAAAGAATATATGCATAATTCAGTTTGCTTTCCTAACTCTTTTCCTCCGTCCCGTCCCTCCTCCCCACACCCCATTAATTCCAGCAGTAAATTCTGAGTGATCCCAGATAGAGCAGATGAGGTGGCCTGGTCCCTGCAAATCAGCCATCGGGGAGCCCTGTGGAGGCCAAGGTCATGTCATGCCCCAAGACCATGCAGCCCCCACTCAATTAAAATTAAGAATTTGTTTTCAAAAGCTAGCGCATACAACTCTGTAGAATGAAGAAGTGATGGGGGGGGGGGGAGGGGCGGAGTAACTTCACAGGGGAGAAACCTGACAAGAGACCTCAGCGAGGTGATCAAGGTGCCCGTCAACAATCACACACCATGTTGATGCTACACATCCAGATGTGATGTGAGGAAAATGGCGCTTCAGCCTGGCTGGCGTGGCTCACTGGTTGAACGTTGACCTATGAACAAGGTGGTCCTGGGTTCAATTTCTGGTCAGAGCACAGGCTGGGGTTGTGGGCTCCATCCATAGGAGGGGGCGTGCAGGAGGCAGCTGATCCATGATTCTCTCTCATCATTGATGTTTCTATCCCTCTCTCCCCCTCCCTTCTTCTTTCTGACATCAATTAAAAAAATTTTTTTAAGGGACTCAGCTATAAAAAATAAAATAAACTGGCCTTTGTCAGTTACAGCATTATTAAACTTTAATTGACGAGACCTGTTTCAACAGACATTTAATGTCTTGCCTTTACATGAAATGCTGCGCTACCCATCCATTTCACAGAATGTTTGCATATACACTGAGTGGCCAGATTATTATATGTTCAGAGACCATAATAATCTGGCCACTCAGTGTATCTTTTTAATAACTGCATCATATGTCATTGTGTAGATGCACCCTAATTTATTAGTTTCATCCCCTATTTTTGTATTTTGTGTGTTGGCAGAACCTAGATCCGCACCCAGTTCTGGTTAAGGCCAAAGCCCATGCCATTCCCAATACTTCTAGAATTTTCCGCAAGATTGAAACTGGGAGTCTAAATACCAGGGGCTCATCGTGGCTGCTGCTCTCTCCCCAGTTCCTGTTTGTCTGGGGGTCCATTCTAGACCTCAACTGACCTGTCCCCTCTGGGTCAGCTTGAAAGGGTTCCCCATCCTGGTTCCGCGTGTGGTTTCCTGACCAAACATAAGGAATGCTGCTGTTACAACCTAATTTTCAACCTGGGAAGGTGGCAAGATCCGATCGTCAGAATATGAAGTTAAATCTAACCTCATGCATCACGCAGTACAGTGAACATCCTAATTAATAATTCAGAGCGCCGAGTGCGGCGTGGGGAGGCCCTGCTTGTGGAACAATTTGCTGCCTTCGCTGCACTGCACTCACCTTTCACCCACCAAGCCAGGAAGTGGCGACCGTATATTAATAACAATTAATATTAATTAATATAATAATAATTTCTCAATGGTAATGCCACTGACTAAACTTCTTTACGTTTCATCTTCTGAGGCGATGAAGATTTTGATGTGGATTTTTGCCTTCATTATAGTGTTTTATAGTCTATGTTCCTAAGAACTAGGTCAGACTTTGCTTTATGGCTGTAATTTATTTTGGAGTGCCTGATATTTACATTCCTAAGCGAGCAGTACATACAGTATATAATGCCATATTAACACTGGAGCTTTAAGTTAGAGGAGTTATTTTTTTAATTGAAATAACAACTCAGCCCCATTCTATACATAGCCCGATGTAACTTAATTGTTTCTAAATGAACTCATCTGCCATTTCCCTCCTGCGGGATCAGTCGTTCCCACCCCACACACCTCCTCCTCGGCGCCCAGCCAGCCAAAGGTCAGTTCCATCGTTTCTGATCCTCCAGAACATTTTGTATGCTTTACCTTATGCAGCAGGCGCCTCCTAAGTTGGGATTTGAATTTGTTTCTAGCCAAGAGAAGCTGCATGGTAAAATCTGTTATTTGTAATTGGCAAGGATTGCAAACAACTGCTACCGGAAAGGGGCCTGGGCCTGGAGCAGGTCTGCCTCAGGCCGGCGGTGGTGTGTGGCTTCTTGACTTCGTGCCGGAAAGATTTCACCAGCGAGTCCCCGTGACTGTGAGAGTGTGTTTGTCACAGCGGGGGCTGGGCGACCAGGAAGGGCCAGGATAGAGTAAGCCACAGGGGAGCTTGGGTGGGGCTGCTTCCTCACTGAGAAGCCAGGGGAAAGATGCCTTGGGCAGGTTCAGGGGGCTAGCCCCGGACCAGCTGCCGCTGCCCATTGCTCCCCCAGATGCAAGTCTTTTGGACTCCCTTAGAGGTTAGGAGGTGCATGGCTGTGGGGATGAAGTGGGGGAGGAAGAGGATTTTAAAGGCTGGGAGTTTAGGGGAGGTCTTAGGGAAGGGTCTCAATAGACTATTCTTCAGCTTTTCCAGGTGTGTCCTTTTTAAAAAAATATTTTTATTGATTTCAGAGAGGAAGGGAGAGGGAGATAGAGAGAGATAGAGAGAGATATCCATGATGAGAGAGAAGCACTGATGGGCTGCCTCCGACATGCCCCCTACTATGGATCAAGTCCACAACCTGGGCATGTGCCCAGACTGGGAATCAAACCATGACCTCCCGGTTCTAGGTCGATGCTCAACTACTGAGCCACACTAGCCAGGCAGGTGTGTCCTTTTGAAACCAGGCAACCAATGGGTCTGGTTTCACATCCTCAAGATGAAGGACCCAGCATGCGCCCCGGAGCAGACCTATACCTTCCCCTCCCCCCACTTCACCCCCACAGCCATGCACCTCCTAACCTCTAAGGGACCTCACAAGACTTGCATCTGGGGGAGCAATGGACAGCAGCAGCTGGTCCGGGGCTAACCCCCTTGAGATAATTAAGCAGACACAAGGTTAAACCATATATGAGTTTTTATTCCAATCCTGCCGGCTGCATGGGAGAGCAGCTGGTCATCCACAAAAATCTGCTCTGCCTCCCCTATAAGCCAGCTGCTTACCTGGTGTATGGGGTACAAGGATGAAGATTGCGTGGGGAGGTGGGTGAAAGGAATAAGAATGGGTATGCAAAAATAAAAATGGGATTACAGGCATGGAGGAGTATGCAAAAGGAATAAAAAGGGGTATAATTGATAGGCAATGCTGCCTGGGCGGGGGAGGGGGGGCTGGTGCAAAGGGCCAAACAAGGCTGTTTCCTTGATAATAGGCAGTTCCCAAGTTAACTCCCAGGCCCCAAGGAATACAATTCCCAGTCAGATCAGAACATGCTTTCTTTATTTTAATTTTAATTTTATTTTATTTTGTTTTTCATGGGGAGGAGGGGGAGGAGAGAGAGAGATGGGGAGAAAGGTAAGAGGAAGGGGAGAGGAAGAAGAGGAAGCAGAGGGAGAGGAGGGAGAAGGAGGGAGAGGAGGGAAGGAGAGAGAGCAAGCCCAGAATATGCCTTCTTTAACCAGAACAAAACAATCATGGTTAACAGAGCATGACTTATCCTATCTAATAAAAGAGTAATATGCAAATTTACTGTCACTCCAACACACAAGATGGCTGTCCCTATGTGGACACAAGATGGCAGCCACAAGATGGCCATCAGGGAAGGGCAGTTGTGGGTGATCAGGCTGCATGGGAGGGCAGCCCCCATTGGCCCTGATCAGGACTTGGCAATATGGCCTCGATTGGCTCTATCACCAGCCAGGCAGAGGGCCCCTACCTATGCACAAATTCATGCACCAGGCCTCTAGTATTTCTTTATAATTATATCTGGTCCCCACTATTATATTTCTGCCCCATAATATCCCTCTCTGATGGGTTGAAAGTGTCCTGGTGGGTGTCTGCTGGCCAGAGAGGAGATATGGGAACCCTTGGTGTTGACTGTTAAGAAAGGTGAATTCTGGCCAAGGCCGGGCTGGGCCTGCAAACCCCCAGTGTGTTGTGGAAACAAGGGCTGTTTCAAGCCAAAGTAGAGCCATGCACTTGGGATCCAACTCGTGGCACCTTATTCCAGGGCTCTCGGGAGGAAGGGGGCAAGAGCTGGACTAGGGGTGAATTCGGGTCCCCGGACTGAGCAAGACCACTGGTATTCACCAGCAAAACCTGGGGGCAGCCATGGCAGCAAAAAGCGGAAATTGGACTGTGTCCTGGATAATTTCCCAGGAGAGGGGCCCCAAGAAAGAATCTGGGCTTTTTATTAACCTCGGTGTGTGGACCCTCGAGCAGTTCATTTGAATATGAGACTTGAAGGGGAGCAGAATCTGCCACCCCCAAACCTGCCTCTTTGGCATCAGGATTCTTTTAGGCGGGTTGTCTAAGAGACAGCAGGCACGGGGAGTTCTGAAAACGGAGTAGAAGTTACCCTTTGGCCGGGGACCCGAATTCACCCCTAGTCCAGCTCTTGGCTGAGACACACACACACACACACACACACACACACGATAATAACAGGACAAAACAAAAGAAGTGTAATGACCCCAAGTCTCTGGAGGCTCTTATCAATGGGGGATGCACAGCTTTAGGTCTGCATTACAGCCTCCCCCTTGTTTACCGCCATTTCCTTGTCACCTCCCATAACTGGTTTCCATCTGAAAACATCTTTTGTTAGGAGCAGAGATGTATTGAAGGTGGTGGCTTGGGTCATTTAGGGAAGTCACTTGGTTTTCCTGGGTGTCTCCTATGTACACAGGAGGTATACAAGTCATTACACTTCTTTTGTTTTGTCCTGTTATTATCGTGTGTGTGTGTGTGTGTGTGTGTGTGTGTGTGTGTGTGTGTGTCTCAGCCAAGAACCTAGAAGGGTAGAGAGAAGATTATATATTTTTCCTTCCCTACAGAACAAGTGATAGTAAGGTATCATTGTTAATTATTTTGGGGGCGAAATTGGTATTGTGGTTATGTTTATAAGGATTCCTTCTCTTTTAAAGACACATATTGAAGTATTTGTGGGTAAAAGAATATGATGGTTGGTATTTCTTTAAAAAAATCAATAGGGAGGAGGTGGGGAAGAAAAAAGTGGGTAGGGCATAGAGGAACTGAGATGGGCCATGAATTCATACTAGTTGCACTGGATGATGGGCACATGGGGGTTCATTGTACTACTCTCAGTTTGTGTAAGTTTGAAAACATTGTTTTTTAAAAATTTAAAGACAAAACAGCCCAGCCGGCATGGCTCAGAGGTTGAGCTTTGACCCTTGAACCAGGAGGTCACAGTTCAATTCCCAGTCCGGGCACATGTCTGGGTTGCAGGCTCAGTTCCCAGTAGGGGTCATGCAGGAGCCAGCCAATCGATGGTTCTCTCTCATCATTGGTGTTTCTTTCTATCTCTCTCCCCCTCTCCCTTTCTCTCTGAAATCAATAAAAACATGTTTAAAATAAAATAAAACAAGCCATGTGTGCTCATTTAACCCCAAACTAGTGAAATTTGTTCTACCAGGATATACAGGGAAGGGCAAAAGTAGGTTTACAGTTGTTAGTATGGAAAAGAACACAATAGTCCTATATAATAAAAGCCTAATATGCTAAGTGTCTGACCAGTCATTATGACATGCACTGACCACCAGGGGACAGACGCTCCAAACAGTTTAGCTTGCTGCTAGGGTCCAGCTGCTAGGGACTGGGTGAGACAGATCAGACACGCCCTGGAGCCCTCTTACAATCCCTCCCCGGCACCGATCGTGCACCATTGGGGTCCCTCAGCCTGGCTTGTGCCCTCTTGCAATCCGGGACCCCTTGGGGGGTGTCAGAGAGCTGGTTTTGGCCTGATCTCTACAGGCCAGGCCGAGGGACCCTACCAGTGCACAACTCCGTGCACTGGGCCTCTTATTAATCCATAAGAATACAGTGTGTTTTCAAACCCACACTGCAACCCTCCTCTTGCCCCTCCCTGCATATGCTCTTTGTTCCTGTGCTCCTTTGCTCTCTTCAGTGCTTGTGTCAACTCCCTAAGTGAAGCAAGAGCTCATTTTCACATCTGTCTCAGCTTGAGTTTCTTGTGGGCACACGGAGGCAGCAGAGGATAGTGGTTGGAAGGCAGAGCACTGGGTACCTTGCCTGGAGCTCACACCTGGCACAGCCACTTAGTCACTAGGCCAGCCACTCAGCTTCTCTCTGCCTCAGTTTCCTCATCTGTGCTACAGCAATAAAGCAAATAATATATTCTAAATAATAAAATATCCTAAATGCTGTTCAAGGATTAGACAAGATGATATAATATAGCACCTGATGTATAGAAAGGCTCAAAAATGCTTATTAATAGTAGGCACTCAAAGAGTATTTATTGAATATGAATGCCTGGATAAGTAAATGTGTGTGAGGGATGGTATTATTATAAAATCTACAATTTTGTAATTTGTCTTATTTTAAAAATGTATTCAGTAGTTTCTAATGTCCTTAGTTTTCAAAGAAAATGTTGAAATTAGTTAAAATTCACCACATTTTCAGTGATTTAACTTATGTTTAATTTGGGGTCTCCTTTGAATAATAATGGACATCTACAAGAATTCATTCTGAAAATTTATTATATATATATAGTCTCAAACTTCAAAGATTTCTATGTGAGATGTGAAGTTCATACTTTTGGCTGATTTTTTTCTGAGATTATATTTTCCTCCCATGCTTTGTTAGTTAAAAAATTAATTGAGACTCAACCTTGTGTTCTTATCACTTTCTTTTTAGATTCAACTTTAAAGCTTCCAGACAGAAGTCTGTTCTTAAGTTTGTTTGTTTGTTATTTTATATATATATTAGTGGCCCAGTGCATAAAATTCGTGCACATTAAAGGGAATTAGTCAAGTCCCACCCACCCCTATGAGCTTCACCGTGCATGCAGCCTCCTGCTGATTGTTTGTTACGGTGTGAGGGTGTCATGACTATCACCCTTTTATTATATAGGAGATATATATTAGAAGCCCGGTGCACAAATTTGTGCACCAGTGGGGTCCCTCAGCCTGGCCAGTGGGAATGGGGCCGAAACTGGCTTTCCAACCTCCCCCGAGGGGTCCCGAATTGCAATAGGCACAGGCTAGGCAGAGGGACCCCACGGGTGCATGATTGGGGACGGGGAGAGACAGGGGAGGTTGGCCAGCTGGGGAGGGACTGTGGGAGGGTTCCAGGGTGTGTCCAGCCCATCTTGCCCAGTCCTAATTAGTCAGACCCCAGCAGCAAACTAACCTGTTGGTTAGAGAGTCTGCCCCCTGGTGGTCAGTGCACATCATAGCGAGTGGTTGAGTAACCTTAGCATATCATTAGAATGTAACACTTTGATTGCTTAAATGGCTGACTAGTTGACCAGACATAGCATATTAGGCTTCTATTATATAGGACACACCTATATAATTGATTTCAGAGAGGAAAGAGGGAGAGAGAGAAGGAGAGAGAGAGAGAAACATCAACGATGAGAGAAAATCATGGATTGGCTGTCTCCTACACACCCCTACTGGGGACTGAGCCCACAACCCAGGCCTGTGTCCTAACTAGGAATTGAACCATGACTTCTAGGTTCATAGATTGATGCTCAAACATTGAGCCACACTGACCAAGCTGAAGTTGTTTCTGACCAGAAATTTTGGCCACATTGGAGCTGCAGAGAGCTGGGCAATTCCTCTGACTCCCACTTCGGAAACCACTGCTGTGTCTCACCTTCTCAGCCTTGAGGTCGCAGAAAGAGCATTTAGAGTTGCTCTGTCAATGCTTCTGTAACTTCAAGGACCCCCGACATTACACCCAACTTCTCAGTCTTCTCACATCTGCAAACCCACCCAGGCTGAGGAAGCCAATTGATTTTTTTTTTCCACTTAACAACATTTTATCTTAGCCATTAAAAAACAATTATTAGGGTTATATTGCTTAATTACATTACATAAATTTCAGGGGTACAACTTTGTAATACTACATCTGCATACTCCACTGTGTGCTCACCACCACCAGCCTCCTCTCCTTGGGGCAATTAGTATTTCTTTGACTCTTAAAGGTATTTACATTTCTTCCTGCCTAGGTCTAAAGGCCTTTGAACTTTACAGGAATTCTGCATTTTTTTATGTCTCAGGGCAACTGGATACTTCCCTATATTAAAATGGTTTTGCTTTGCCCTATTTGGTTTGGCTCAGTGGATAGAGCATTAGCCTGCGGACTGAAGGGTCCCAGGTTTGATTCCTAGTCAAGGGCACATGCCTGGGTTGCAGGCTCGATCCCCAGGACGTGCTGGAGGCAGCCAATCAATGATCCTCATCATTGATCTCTCTCTCTCTCTCTCTCTCTCTCTCTCTCTCTCTCTCTCTCTCTCACTCTCTCTCTCTCTCTCTCTCTCTCTCTCTCTCTCTCTCTCTCCTTCTCTCTCTCTCCCTCCCTCCCTCCCTCTCCCTCTCCCTCTCCCTCTCCCTCTCCCTCTCCCTCTCCCTCTCCCTCTCCCTCTCCCTCTCCCTCTCCTTCTCCCTCTCCCTCTCCCTCTCCCTCTCCCTCTCCCTTTCTCTCTGAAATCAATAAAGAAATATATTTTTTAAACCTTTTAAAATGGTTTTGTCTGATCTGTGATCATAGTACATAAGGTCCATTCTACTGGTGTTAAATACCATTGGATTTCATGGGAAATGTTTTTAGAAAACTGATATGAATAAGTCTGTGATCAAGTGGAGGAGATTTAGTGTTGCATCATAAACATGAAGAAAACAGTAAGAGAGGGAGGAAGGGATGGGGAGAGAGGGTGGCAGACATGAGGTTTATGCCTGACAGGGTCTCAGCACCCAGGAATGGAAGCAGGACACCAGGGCAGCTTGGAGAAAGGAGAGATGCCCCGTCTGCTTACAGCTATGTGGGTGGGCAGCCCCCCCCCCCCCCCATTCATCTCTATTCTAGGCTTCAGATGATGGGCTTCTCTTCCCTGCCGGGAGATGGGGGCTTTGCTAGCTGTGGTTGGCTGGCTTCCCCTGTAGGTCCAACAGAGAGAGCCTTCACCTCGCCACGGAGAGTCTGCCCCCCCGGTGGCTGCCTGGCCGGTGGCAGGACCCCATGGCTGCAGAATGTGGCTGCTTTCCTAGGGTGACAGATGGATGCTGCTGTGAGATGCTCCTCTGGCACCTCAGATGTCCTCCCTTCTCCCAGAAGAGCACCCCTTAAGGAGCTCCTTATGTGGGGTCAGTTGCTGGTAAAACCACTCAGCGTTTGTTGTCTAAAAATGTCATGTTTTTACCCTTTTCCTTGAAATGCAGTGTATCTTGGCATAAAATTCTAAGTTGATGGTTATTTTCTCTCAGCACTTTAAGGACAGCATTTGGTGCCAACACAATTCCATGGGGGCGAGGGGGTGGGGAGAACAGTCTTTTCAACAAATAATGCCAGACAACTGTATACAAACATGCAAAAGAATGAAGCGGGACTCCTCCCTTCTACCCCATACAAAAATTCCTCAAAACTAAAAGTTCTTTTGGTTCTAAGAATACCATCAATGAAATGAAAAGACAACACATGGAATGAGATAGAACATTTGAGAAGCATACCTGATAAGGGTCTAGTATCAAGCACATATAAACAACTCTTACAACTCAATAATAAAGAGATAACCCAATTAAAAATGGGCAAAGGATTTGGATAGACATTTCTCCAAAGAACACATACCAATGTCCAATCCCATGTGCAACATCATTAGCCGTCAGGGAAAGGCAAGTCAAAGCCACATGAGATATTACTTTACACCCACTCGAACGGCTACGATAAAAAAGACAGATAATAATATGTGTTGACAAGGATATAGAGAAATTGGAACCCTTATACAATGCTGGTGGGAATGTAAAATGGTGCTCCTGCTCTGGAAAGCAGTTGGGCAGTTCCTTGAAATGTCAAACACAGAGTTCCCATCTGACCCAGCAATTCCACTCCTCAGTATACACCCAAGAGAAATGAAAACATGTCCACCAGAGAAACTTGCACATGAATGTTTATAGCAACATTATTCATAACTAGAGGCCCGATGCATGAAGATTTGTGCAAGAATGGGTCTTCCTTCCCCTGGCTGCAGGCACCATCTTTTCACTCTGGCCCAGAGCCACCTTTCTGCCTTCCCATGCTGCCCAGAGGCCTGGAAGGGCTAGGCAGTGTGATACACCTGGGTCATCGCCATGGCGACAACACAAGTGTCCCTTCCCACTTGGTGCCTGCATATGCACCCAGCCTTGTTGGGTTAATTTGCATACTCACTCCTAATTGGCTGGTGGGCATTGCAAAGGTATGGTCAATTTGTATTTTACTCTTATTAGTGTAGATACTCACGAGATAGAAACAACCCAAATGCACCAACTGACAAATAGAGAGATAAAATGTCTATCCACACAAGGAATCTCATTTGACCATAAAAAGGAATGAAGTTCAGACACATGCTACAATGTGGATGAACCTAGAAAACATGCCAAGTGAAAGAAGCCAGGCACGAAGGACCACGTATTGTAGGATTCCATTTACATGCCATGTCCAGAACTGGCAGATCTACAGAATTAGGAAGTAGCTCAGTGCTTGCCAGGAGACGGGCAATCTTTTGGGGTGATGAAAATGTTCCAGTGTCAGACAGAAGTGGTTCTGCAGAACTTTGTGAATTCATGTAAAACTACTTAATTGCACACTTTAAAGAAATGGATTGCATGATATGTGAATTATTATGATTTTTTAGAAAAAGAGCATTTAGCTGTCTTCTGGGTTCTTCAGTTGCCGTTGGAAACTATGTTGACACCCTAATTGTCATTCTTTTCTGGGTAATTGCCCTCCCCGCCCCCCAGGCTGCTTTAGAATCTGTTTTTCTCCTTTGGTTTCTACAGTTTCACTGTGATGTGTCTCAATGTGGGTTGCTTTTTATCCTGTTTGAACTCGTTGGACTCTGGATCTGAAGATTCATACATTTCAATAATTTTGGAAAATTGTCAACCATTATCTCTTCAAATATTGCCTTTCTTCCATTTTGTTCCTTCTCGATGCCAATCAAATACTCATTAGACTGCGTTGTTCTATCCTCCATATCTATGAACCCCACTTTTCTATTTTTCATCTCTCTGTCTTTGCTGCATTCCGGATCACATCTTGGAACTTTATGGTAATATATGCAGCCACTTTCTCCATTTTTCCGCCTACATGCCTAATAGCTCATCAACATCCAACACTAAACGCCTGCCTCCCCCACCGTGCTCCTCCGTGCCTCCCCCAGCCTTCCCACCTCAGCCCCGGAGCCTGTTGTGATCTTCCTGTTGCCCCTTCCTGCACATGCACATTCAATGTACCAGCAAATTCTCCGGCCTCTGCCCTTAGATCCTGAAGATAGGAGAGAAAATGCATCCATCTGTTCCATAAGGAAGAAGATCAGCCAAAATGCGAAACGGAGACCTACTTCCTTAGCAACAGAGCAAGCTGCAAAAGCAGCCTGTGCTTCTGACTGGACGGTGCTCTCTGGATCCTGAGCAGCGGCCTTTGATTGCTTCCATCTCCTGCCCAGACCAAATGACAGGGCGGAAAGCTGTTTCCTAAGCAGAGCGTTCAAATAAATTCTCATCAAGCTACTGTCTGAAGACCTGAGGCCAAACACCCAGCATGAGGCCCCCTCAGGCTCCACCCCCTTTCACCCCAGAACTGCTTCAGCCTGGTCCCTGCCCCCATCCTCCCCGCTGTGCCTTGGCTGAGCCTCGTGGTCCCTTTCTGGACTCTGGCAGCAGCCCTCTGCCTGGTCCACCTCTAACCTGTCCCACTCAGGTATTCCCCTAAAATGTCTCCCCCACACCCTGCTCTGCTACAAAACCTCCTTTGCTTCCCCAGGTTCATCGTCAAATCACCAAGATTCAGCCTGGCATCCGCATGCCGCCCCCGCTACGCTCCACAGCCACTGCATCTGTGTCCTCGGAGGCTCGGCCTCCTCTGCCTGCTGTCTGCTTGGTACCCATGTACTTGCCCTTTAAGAGCCAGCTCAGCCCCGGCCCGCATGGCTCTGTGGTTGAACATGTACCTACGAACAGGAGTTCAAGGTTCAGTTCCTGGGTTGCGGGCTTGATCCCCAGTGGGGGATGTGCAGGAGGCAGCTGATCCATGATTCCCTATCACCATGGATGTTTCTCTCTCTCCCTCTCCCTTCCTCTCTGACATCAATTCAAATCTATTAAAAAAATAAAAGGGCTAGCCGAAACTGGTTTGGCTCAGTGGTAGGCGTTGGTCTGCGGACTGATAGGTCCCGGGTTCGATTCCAGTCAGGGGCATGTACATTGGTTGCGGGCACATCCCCAGTAGGGGGTGTGCAGGAGGCAGCTGGTCGATGGTTCTCTCTCATCGACATTTCTAGCTCTCTATCTCTCTCCTTTCCTCCTTTCTGTAAAATATCAATAAAATAAAAATTAAAAAAATAAAAATAAATAAAAGGGCTAGACTCTCTGTTCCAATAATCACAGGCTGTTGCTGTTCCTTGTGGTTAAGTCCCTATCCCACGGGTCGGCCAACTCATTAGTAGCAGAGCGGCAAACCGCGGCTCTCGAGCTGCATGTGGCTCGCGAGCCGCAGTTTGCTGACCACTGGGTTAGGTCACTATCATCTCCCCGGACTCCTCCAACAGTGCTCCCTCCCTGCAGACCTGGACGCAGTGCACGCACCCTAACTGTTCAGATCTAATCCCCGGAGCCCAGCTCAGTGCTGGCCCATGCGAGACGCTCAGAGAGGGTTGCTGAGTGGATGGGGCCTGGAGGGAACGTGGCCTTGACCTCTGCGGCGGGCTGCTATTGGTGATGGGGAGGGGCCTCGCCCCTAATGAGCAGGCTCTTGGGGAGCCCCTCCCACGTGGCCTCTGCGCTGTGGCACCTGTCACCGCACCCGCCGCTCAGGGCACAGCTGGCACCATGCAGGCAAGCTGCTGCCCGCCGCTGGGTGATTGGCTGATGCCCTCGGCTCTCCTGCCCTTCAGGGTCTGCCACTGAGCGATGGCTGCTGGGGTATGAAAATCTGATCATCCAGGCCTGGCCGGTGGGGCTCAGTGGACAGAGTGCGGGCCTGTGGACTGAAGGCTCCTGGGTTCAGTTCTGATCCAGGGCACATGCCGGGTTCCGGGCTCCATCCCCAGCAGGGGGCGTGCAGGAGGCAGCCGGTCCGTGATTCTCTCGTCACTGGTGTGTTTTTTTTCTCTCTCTCTCCCTTCCTCTCTGAAATCAACAAAAACATATTTTTTTAAAAATGAAAAGGAAAATCCGGCCATGTAGGTGCGACTCAGGACAAGCTGCAGGGCCACCCTGGCTCCAGAGCTCTGGGCCTGTCTTCCCTCCCTGCCTCCTCTCCCCCTCTCCCAGGGGCCTTGGTAAACATCCCTCCTGCTCCCCGCCCCTCGGGCCCCAGACACCCCCTCCCGCCACACTGCAGTGAGCACTCTGCCGCCGGCTGGGGCTGAGATGCGGCTGAGCCCGCCTCAGGGCTGTCTGGGGGGCCGCCCCACAGGGGGTCAGCGCCCCAAAGGACATCGATGCCCCCAGGGATGAGGGACTCTGAGGCTGGAGAGTGCGGGCCAGCGCGTCCCCTGCTGCGGTGTGTGGGGCGATGGTGAGCCCAAGGGGAGGGGCGGGGAGGCTGGTCCCCCAGGTGAAGCCTCTGCAGGAGCCCTGGGGCGGGGGGGGGGGGGGGGGGGTGCCGGGGGGGGGGGGCAGTGGCGCGGAGTGAGGGGGGAGCTGCCGTCCTGGGGCCCAGCAGCTGCGCCTGTGCTAGAAGCAGGGCACACCGGTTCCCCTGCACTTATTCATTCATTTTCCTTTTGTTTTGCTCATCCTCACCCCAGATGCTTTTCCTTCGGTTTTTAGAGAGAGTGGAGGGAGGGGGAGAGACAGAGAGAGAGACATCGATGATGTGAGAGAGACACATGGATGGGCTGCCTCCCACACACCCGGACCAGGGCCAGGGATGCAGCCGGCAACCCAGGTACGTGCCCTGGACCGGAATTGAGCCCAGGCCTGTGCCCTGACTGGGAATCGAACCGTGACCTCCTGGTCATAGGTCGAGGCTCACCCACTGAGCCACACCGGCCGGACACTTCACAGGAGGAGGCAATTGACATCAATAGCCTGCGAGTGGACTCAGTGAGCACAGGGTGGCCGTCACAGCCCGTCCGCGTGGCCGTCACAGCCCCAGTCCGCGGCTGCCCTCAGTTCAGGGCTCATGTTTTCACACATATGACCCCGCATGCAGGTGGGCCACTCCTTCAGGGGCTCCGCGCTGAGCTGGCCCCGCGCTGCCGACCACACAGGCTGTGACTGCTGACTCCTCTGGGCCTGCCTCTGGGCGCCGCCCCCCAGAGGCGTTCCCAGTTCTCCAGGGAACGAGGGCCTGGGACGGCGCTCGGTCTGTAGGAGCAATGACTGGACACAGACATGATGGAGAATTTTGGGTCACTGGACTGGACTCTGGGGGCCCAGGTATCGGGTTAAACGTGCTTTCCTTTTTGTTTTTTAAAAGCATTTTTATTGATGTCAGAGAGAGGAAGGGGGAGAGAGAGAGAGAGAGAGAGAGAGAGAGAAACATCCATAATGAGAATCACCAATCAGTTACCTCCAGCACGCCCCCTACTGGGGATGGAGCCCGCAACCCTGCTTGTGCCCTGACTGGGAATGTAACCATGACCTCCTGGTTCATAAGTCGAGGCTCACCCACTGAGCCACACTGGCCGGGCCAGTTGGAGGGGGGGAGGGGGAGGTGCCCTGCTGTCCTCGGGCCAGAGAGCCCCAGAGCCGCCTGTCCCCGGCCGGAGCCTCAGGCCTGAGGTGCAGCCTGGCCTTGGGGATGTCTGCAGCATTCAGCGCCCAGACCCAGGCCTCGCCTTTAACGCAAAACACCTGTAAACACACTGGTCCCAGGCCCTGCATGGCCGGCCTGAGGCTCAGGTGTGGCGGGAGGGGCGTGGCTTCTGCTTCTGGCCGGGAGCGTTTGTTAGGCCAAGTCCACAGCCAGGAAGGCCCGAGCCGGTTTGGTCCGGGAATAGGAGGGGAGCTGCACGCCAAGGTCAGTGAAATGGAAAACACATGATTTTTATTGTAACTGTCAGTGCTTTGCAGGTTCTAGTTTGTCCCGGAAAATACAGGCTATTGCCAACCGGCCGCGAGAGTGTTGGCCCGCACCCCAAGGGCCTCGGGTTCAGTTCCTGGTCAAGTGCGTGTACCTGGGCTGCCGATTCCCTCCCAGGCCCCGTGGATGTGTCTCTCACACATTGATGTTTCTCTCTCCCCCTCCCTCCCCCCTGTCCCCTCTTTCCCCCTCTCTCTCTGAAAAAAGAAAAAGTACAGGCTATTGATTTCTCCCAGCATATATACAAACCCACTTAAACTCTTACTACTGAAGAAAACTAAAAACTAGGAAGGAAGGAAGGAAGGAAGGAAGGAAGGAAGGAAGGAAGGAAGGGAGGGAGGGAGGGAGGGAGGGAATTGGCTCCCAGGGAAAAGAGACGGGAGAGCAGAGCACGGGAGGAGCCCAAGCCCCAGGCTGAGGCAGGGCGGGCTGGGAGAGTTAACGCAGGAGAGACTGGCAAGGAAACATCAATTGAAACCATCTGCTTCTAGAAGAGGGCCAGGTGCCACCCTGACAGATGGGCACGGAGGCGGCCTGGCCCGGGGCCAGCTGCGGCTCGGCCTAATGGCAGGGAGCACAGCCTCTCCGCAGCGTGTGTGGCCGCCACCCCAGCCTGGTCCCAGCACAGCCCCGGGCCGGTCCCTCCGCTCCTTCTGCCTGCAGGGCGGCATCCCCCCCCCCCCCCCGCCTCGGGCTGTGAGTGCAGGTTGCCTATGGGGACGGGGGGGGGGGGGGCAGTGGTGGGAGGAGGGTGCTGAGTGTTGTTCACAAGCACCCTTGCCCGGCCGGCGTGACTCAGTGGTTGAGTGTCCACCTATGAACCAGGAGGTCACGGTTTCATTCCGGATCAGGGCACGAACCCAGGTTGAGGCGTGCAGGGGCGGCCGATCCATGTTTCTCTCTCATCATTGATGTCTCTCTTTCTTTCTCCCTCTCCCTTCCTCTCTGAATCAATTTTATATATATATATAGGAGAGGCCCGATGCACGAAGATTCGTGCAAGAATGGGCTTTCCCTCCCCTGGCTGCCGGCACCGCCTTCGCTCTGGCCAGAGCCGCCTTTCTGCCTTCCCACACTGCCTAGAGGCCTGGAGTGGCTGGGGTGGTGCGGAATGCCTGTGTCGTCACCATGGCAATGATGCAAGCATCCCACCCCTGTGTATGCAAATTACCTGCCATCTTTGTTGGTTTATTTGCATACTCACTCCTGATTGGCTGGTGGGCATCATGAAGGTACAGTCAATGAGTTACCCTTTTATTAGGTTGATAAAATTGCCCATTAGTGCTTAGTCAAAAATTTCCCAGGGCCTTTGGCCTAGGAACTGCTCCAAGAGGCGAGGCTAGGAATTGGTTTGCATCCGTTTGGGTCTCCGGGTGAAAACCTTTTCTCCTGTCAAAATGGATGCTTGCGTGGCTGCTATGGCTTGCTTTTGCCTTTTTTTTTTTTTTTCCTTCCCAAGAAAGTTATTCTCCCCAGCCTCACCTGCGGTCCCTCACACAGACGGCCGCCATCTCACCCCTCGGCCATGTGACTTGCTTTGGTCACTAGTAAGGATGACATGGGGACTGGAGAGGGCCGTCCCCAAACAAACACATTTTTATTGATCTCAGAGGAAGGGAGAGGGAGACAGATGCATTCACAATGAGAGAGAATCGTTGATCGACTGCCTCCTGCACACCCTCTATTGGGGATCAAGCCTGCAACCCGGGCCTGTGACCTTGATCTGGAATTGAACCTGGGACCTTTCAGACCTCAGGCAGACGCTCTACCCCCTGCTCCACTCCCGCTCGGACGTGCCCCTGCCCTCTGACTTGGTTGTTAGGCAGCTCTTGCTGCGGAAGCTGACTGACACAGCCACGAGGCAGGGCCTGAATTTGCCCCCCGTGCGTATGGGGCGGGAGACCCGTTTTCACACGCTCCCCGGCGGGCTGCCCGCTGAGAGCGTTTACAGAGGAATCGGTGCGAGCCTGGCTCCGATTGCAGCTGCCCCAGCGCGGGGTCCTGGGAGGCCACTCTGACCCGGAGCGCTCGTAAATTAAGCCGGATTGGAACCATGGACGGCTTTAGAATACGATCGCCCATAAAACCTTAAGAGTTCCCTTAGAAGAATGTTCAGGAATCGCGTGTGGACAAAAGCTCCGTCTGTGTAGCCGGAGGCGGCTCACGTTTGCTTCTGAAACTTCCCCGTTTCCCCGAGCAGCCGGCCCGCACGGCAGGTACCGGGCTGGTGTCTGCGGAATGCCCTGTGCCCGCACCGGCTCCGCATCCCCGCGGAAGGTATTCTCACAGCAGGGTCGTAATTCTTAAATACTTAAAATATTATGTATGTTGTCTCTCCTGATGAATAGAACATTCTTTTCATCTGGCTGTTAACAAAGTTAGATTCTCTCGAGTGATTGAAAAGCACTCTGCCAGCCTAAAGTTCTATAAAAACTCTAAGTAATAGCAACAATAAAACCTTATTAGCCATTTCGGGCTCTGAATCAAGAGTTTCAATCCTTGGCATCTAATTAAACGTTTCACATTCCGCGGGAGCAGGAGCGTTTACCTCTCCCGGTGCCCGCTTCCCTGCGGTCAGCAATCGGGCAGACCGGAGCGGGGCGCGTGCAGGTGGCCGTAAAGAGCGTCTTCGGGCCCCTTCCGAGCCGGCGCTACGGGCTTGGTTGGCTCATGTTGCCGGCTGGGGGGTGGGGGCAGGAGGAAAGCCATTGTTTTTGAAAACCCTACAGGCACCTCAGGCGCTTTGGGGATGTTATCTCGTTATAGTCGTACACCTGCACTATGAGGCAGGGACAGTGGTACCCCTAAACATGGGGAGCCAGAGGTGAGGCCAGCGAGAACCGGTGAGTTCAGGCTTCAAACTCACCAACCCTGGAAGCAAAAGTGCTCAGCACCCGAACCCCAGATTCTCATATTTTTCCTCCTCCTCCTTCTCCTCCTCCTCCTCCTCCTCCTCCTCCTCCTCCTCCTCCTCCGTCATTGTCGTCTTCTTCTTCTTCTTCTTCTTCTTCTTCTTCTTCTTCTTCTTCTTCTTCCTCTTCCTCTTCCTCTTCCTCTTCTTCTCCTCCTCCTCCTCCTCTTCCTCCTCCTTTTTCTTTTAAAAAATATATATTTGTTTTCTGGCCAGCGTGGCTCAGTGGTTGAGTATTGACCTATGAACCAGGAGGTCAGGCTTTGATTCCCCATCAGGGCCTATGTCCAGGTTGCAGGCTCCATCCCCAGTGGGGGACTTGCAGGAGGCAGCCTCTTGCACGCCCCCCACTGGGGATGGTGCCCTGATCAGGAATCAAACCATGACCTTTTGGTTCATAGGTCAACGCTCAACCACTGAGCCACGCTGGCCAGGCTCAACTCTAGTTTGACTGTTGTCTTTCTTAGGCTAGTCAGTCCTATTTGTTATGGTTACCATAGTAACTCAGCCCTCACGAGGCCCTGGTAAAGCTAGAGGGCCCCCTATCTCAGTCTGCAGACAGGCAAGGGGCTGGGTCAGATAGCACTCCGGGCAGAGCCGGGGAAATGCCCTCGAACAGCAGCCGGTAGTGAGAGCGCCAAGCACAGCAGTGCAGGAGCTGGCCATCACTGAGCTAAGACTGTGCTTTTAAGTCCCGAGACTTTTGAGTCAGAAAACTCTCCTAATAACAGTTAACAAGAGCATAATCCTTACCCGGAGGAGCGGGGCGAGTTGTGTGGAAGACACTGCGGCTCCAGCCGAGCTCGCAAACAGGAGTGCGGGTTTGTGACAGCCTGAGCCCGGCCAAGGGGGAGGCAGCGCAGGAAACGGAAACCCACTTCCCTGATTGGCTCTTAACGAGGTTTTTGGCTGAACGGAGGGCCACCCTTTTGCCTCCATCTTGTGGTCAGACACAGAACTGGAGCCCACTCTGGGCGCCCCCCCCTTTTCTGTTTGTTTTCCTTTCACTTTTATAAATTTATTTGACAACTAGCAGTTAGTTCTCATCCATATTATTGATAACTTTCTATGTATGTATGTATGTATGTATGTATTTTAATCCTCACTGGAAGATAATTTCCATTGATTTTTAGGGAGGGTGGAAGGGAGAGGGAGAGACACATTGGTTGGTTGCCTCCTGCACAAGCCCGACCAGGACCCAGGCTGTGGAGAAGCCTGCAACCAAGGCACGTGCCCTTGACTAGAATCAAACACGGGACCATTTGGTCTGCAGGCCGACACTCTATCCACTGAGCCAAAACGGCTAGGGCTGTTTGCATTTTTAAAAATATATTTGTATTGATGTCAGAGAGGAAGGGAGAGGGAGAGAGAGAAACATCAATGATGAGAGAGAATCATGGATCAGCTGCCTCCTGCGCCCCACACTGCGGATCAAGCCCACAACCCTGGCCTGTGCCCTGTCTGGGAATCGAACCTTGACCTCCTGGTTCATAGGTTGATGCTCAACCACTGAGCCACACCGGCCGGGCTGAGGTCCTTCTTTGAGGAAAGGTACATAAGCTTACAGGTCCAATGTTCGGTATGATGCGAAATCACAAGAAATTCTGAATTTTTAAGAGTTCACAGCTACCTAAACCTCACAAAATCCAGACAAGGCAACATAATATATTTTTAAACTGCCTAACACCCCTCTTTATCTTACAACTTTTGGCTGCGTACTCAATATTGATTTTTGGTTTGATCAATAATTCCAAAAAAATATATAAAGTTAATCTGAAATTAGGGCCTACAAGAGCAATTCAAATGCCTTCTTAAATTGCCACTACACGGTATCGGGCTACGTAATTATGTAATCGAATTACTCTTATGGGATAAAAATTGACTCATTGATAAATACGTTTCTTCAGGGTGTTTGCTGTGTCAGTGGCAATTTTCCCTCCCGTTTCGTCTGCAGCTGCCAGGCTTCATCAGAGCGAGAGGCGCGGACACTGAGCTCCGGCCCCTTCCCCGGGGCAGGCACGTGACCGCACAGACAGGCTGCTCGCTGTGCGCTGCCGCCAGAGGCCTGTGCCCTGCACACCAGCCAGTCTGATCAATCCTACTCCCTGCAGCCCGGCCGGCGGGGCCCAGGGGCTGAGCATCGACCCGTGAGCCGGGAGGTCAGGGTTCAATTCCCAGTCAGGGCACAGGCCCCGGGTGTGGGCTCCATCCCCAGTGTGGGGCGCAGGAGGCAGCCCATTTATGATTCTCTCTCATCATGGATGCTTCTCTCTCTCCCTCTCCCTTCCTCTCTGGAATCAATAAAAACATGTTTGAAATATTCTACTTCACCTGCACCCGTGCACAAGGAGAGAGCTGTACGGTGCATTCATAATCACACACATTGTGCTGCTGAATAGCTTCCCGGCAGCAGCGAGCCCCTTTGCCTCGGGGTGAGTAAGAACTAGCCCTGCCTCGGAGTTTCCATGTGTGATGATTGGAAGAGCTTTCCTGAGTGGCTTCTGACGCCAGAGAGAGGATGCTGGAAAGCAGCAAGGACGCTGGGTCAAGGCAGGGCTTTTGCTTTGCATTTTCTTTTCTAAGCGGAGGCAAACTTCGCCATGCTCATGTGCTGGGTGGAGAGCCAGCAAAAGCAGCATCAACCATAACAATGGAGCATGCTAAGCGAGGCTGGGAGACCGCGCTGTGAAGGCCTCACACAGAGAAGGGCCCTCAGAGGCACAGGGAGGAGGGGGCTGGGTGGGCAGCAGCATGGGCTGGGCACCCACGGGCACGCGCCATCCTGGGCCCCGCTTAGCTGGGTCAGGACACAGCTCAGAGCGGGAAACCTCTCTGTGGTGGCTGGTGATCCTCACCCGAGGGCATTTCCCACTGGTTCTTAGGGAGAATGAGGGAGAGGGAGAGACAGACACGTCCATGTGAGAGACACATCCACTGGCTGCCTCCTGCATGATCCCGACTGGGGCTGGGAGCCTGCAACTGAGGAATGTGCCCTTGACCTGAACCGAACCCGGGGCCCTTCAGGCCGCAGGCTGATGCTCTAGCCACTGAGCCACACCAGTCAGGGCCAAGCCCTGAGCCTCTTGCTCCTTGCACCTTGTGGGCTCATTTCGGGCTCTAGGAAGGGGCCCCGAGAAGCAGCCGCCTGGTGGTTGCAGGGAGACAGCTGGGCAGGGGCTGCTGGGAGCGGAGGTGGAAGGTGCAGGAGAGAAAGGCGATGGTGCTGAGGCCCAGGGGTGCAGGGGGCGGGCTGTGTGGGGAGCACAGGGAGAGACTAGCCTGGGATCCGATAAGACGCCCTTGGCAATGAGACCACAGGGGAGGGAGCGCCTGTGTGTCGGTGGGCGGTGGGCAGGAAGCAGGCCCTTTCCCTGCCAAGTTGAAGGCCAACTTGGATATGTCAGCTAGAAAGGCTTTGACCCTGAGTCCTCGAAAACCCAACCAGTGGAGCCTTAACCCTAAGGCCCTTCACAGACCGGAGGGAGCGGCTTCCACGTGTGTCTGTGGCTCATCAGGTGCGTGAAGGACCAGTGCTGTCAGCCACGCGGCCCTGTCTTCCTTAGCTGTTGTCTTTTCTTTTTCCTTTTTTAAGGATTTATTTTCATTTTTGTTATTCCTCACCTGCAGATCTTTTTCCATTGATATTTTTTAGAAAGAGTGGAAGGGAGAGGGAGAGACAGAGAGAGAAACATTGATGTGCAAGTTGCCAACTAAGGTACCTGCCCTTGCCTGGAATCGAACCCAGCTGGTATGGTTCAGTGGTTGAGCCTCAACCAATGAAGCAGGAGGTCACACACGGTTCAATCCCACACCAGGGCACAGGCCTGGGTTGTGAGCTTGATCCCTAGTGGGGGCATGCAGGAGGCAGTGGACTGATAATTCTCATCATTGATGTTTCTCTCTCCCTCTCCCTTCCTCTCTGAAATCAAGCTATAATAATAAAAGTGTAATATGCTAATTAGACCAGACGACCTTCTGAATGAAGTTGGGGCTATCAGGGAAGCCCGGGTCCCGATTGCCAGTAAAAATATATTAAAAAAAAACAAAAACAAAAGAGAGGTTTCCCACAAGATGAAGTAGATTGGATACTTGACATGTGGGACTGTCTTCAGAGGACAGGAGCTATCGGCACAGTTTACAGTTGGGTTGCTGATTAGTTTGTGGAAAACTAAGAAAGCCAAAAGGCAAAAGTGGATTAACTGCTGGAGAAGGATTCTGCAAGAAAAAATCACCACGACTGAGGAAAGCCGCTTAGCCCTGAGCTGCTTGATTCGAAATCATTTTCTGTGCTCAGAGTTGCGGAGGGGAGGTATTTTTTAAAAAATTGCTTTCAGAGAGGAAGACAGAGGGAGAGAGAGAGGAACATCAATTACGAGAGAGAATCATGGATCACTGCCTCCTGCACGTCCCACACTGGGGATCAAGCCTGCAACCCGGGCCTGTGCCCTGACCAGGAATCGAACCCTGACCTCCTGGTTCAGAGGTCGACACTCTATCCCTGAGCCATGCTGGCCGGGTGGGAGGCTATTTTGAATGGGACAATAACAAACTTGTCATTTATAAGCTGCTTTATAACTTGCCAAGTACGCTCACATACATGAACTGATTTGACCCGGGAGCTCAGAGAGGTTAGTGACATTCCCTAGGTCACACAGCCGGACGCAGGGCCAGTGTCGGGACCAGATGGCCCAGTTGCCAATGGCTGTAATAGATCCGCACACGCTCAGCAGCTTCAAGCACAGCCAATTCACCAGCGTGCAGCTTTGTAGGTCAGAAATGGGCTGCCTCCCGGTACTATGCTAATGTATAATTTACATGCTGGAAAGAGCGGAGAGCTTAAGTGGGTAGCTCGATTGCTTTTTCTGTGTATGCGCACCACGTGACTGGCACTCAAATCAAGACAGGGACCATTATCCCCCCCAGAGAGCTCTCTTGCGTCCCTTTCTCGTCAGTATCACCCCCTTAGCTTCCCAGAGGTACTGCTATGACTACTTTACTGCCGTAGATTAAATTTCGCCCGTTTTAAAGCTTCATATAAATAGAAGCATGTAGTATTTACTCTTATGTGTCTGGCTTATTTCAGTTGGCAGAGTATCTATGTGATTCAGTCATGTCATTGTGGGATCCATGCTTTGTTCTTTAAAAAATATTTTAATTTTTGATTGAGGTATAATTGACATATAACATATTCATCTCAGGTGTACAACATAGGGACTTGGTATTTGTATATATTGCTAAATGATCACCACATTTTAGTCTAGTTAACAGCCATTATAAAAAAATTTTCTTATGATGAGAACTTTAAAAAGTATACACTAGTGGCCAGATTATGATGATCTCTGAATGCATAATAATCTGGCCACTCAGTGTGTGTGTGTGTGTGTATTTTGGAAGCCCAGGGCATGAATTCATGCATGGTGGGGTCCAGCCAGCCTGGCCAGGGGGAGGGGACATGGGCGGTTGGCCAGCCTGCCTGCTGGTTGAACTCCTGGTCGAGGGGACCATTTGCATATTAGCCTTTTATTCTATAGGATAGACACTGAGTGGCCAGATTATTATGCGTTTAGAGATTATCATCGTCTGGCCATTTGGTGTGTTTTTTGTTGATGTCAGAGAGGAAGGGAGAGGGAGAGAGAAAAACAATGATGAGAGAGAATCATAGATCGGCTGCTTCCTGCATTGAACCTTGACCTCCTGGTTCATGGGTCACCACTCAGCCAGTGAGCCAAACGTGCTGGGGGGATGAGAACTTTGGAGGTCTGCCCTCGGGTTTGTCTGTCTCCCACTGATGAACATCCATTCCATTGCAGGGGGACATTCGGGCTGTTTGGAGCCCGGCTCTGGGCATACCGTCAGCACCATCCTCTGCTGATCGGCTCCGCAGATGCTGCTGGCGGAAGCTGGGAGGGCTGCTGCCCTGGATTCTTCCCTAGGGACCCTCAGGGAGTGGCCCCTGGACTGTGCTGATGAGGGTGAGGCAAACCCCTTTGCCCGCTGGCGACAGAACAGCCCAGCCCGTCTGATGCGGGCGCTCCTTCAAGGGCAGCACCAGGTGAATTGTTTGCCACTCCATGGAGATCTGAGACACCCCCCCCCCCCCCAGGCCGCTGGGAAAGTCCCTGAGCTCCCTGTTCAGGCAGGCAGGGTGAGGAGGGCTTGTCTGGCCTGCGAAGCCGTCTGTAAACTCACAGACCAACCACCAGGCAAAGCAAGCCAGGCCTCTGGGCAAACCCAGCACAGTGTCCTGGTGGGGTTCAGTGGGGACCCTCAGGCACAGGCGCGGGGGTCTGTGGGCAGGTTTGAAGGGCCCTGGCAGACGGCTGGCCTGCCACAGAACGTGCCTGACAAAGGGGCCCTTGGAGGCGAGGTTTATGGCCTCAGCAGCAAGCTGGGACCTGCTCCCCGGCTTGGGGGGGGGGGGACAAGGGGGGGGAAGTTACAGTGGCTTCTCCCTCCTGTGAGCAGCTGAGGGGCCCCAGCTGGGGTGACAGCTGAGGCCGGAGGTGATGGGCAGCTGGGGAACTGGGACTGATTGGCGCTCTAGCTCAGTGGTCGGCAAACTCATGAGTCAGCAGAGCCAAATATCAACAGCACAACGACTGACATTTCTTTTGAGAGCCACTTATTTTAAACTTAAACTCTATTGGTAGGCACATGGTTATTAACTTAATTAGGGGACTCCTCAGCTGGCCTTTGCTAAAAACTCAAGGGGCCAAAGAGCCGCATGCGGCTCTAGAGTAGGGGTGTCGAACTCAATCAGAGAAGGGGCCAAAATCTAAAATCCAGCCTAAATCGCGGGCCGAATGGTTTACTGAACAGTCATAAACTGTCATTGTGATGGAAACGCAGCGGAGTGCAGTGATGACAGCGCGGTGCGGGCCACATTGCAAGGCCTGGCGGGACGGATTTGGCCCGCGGGCCTTGTGTTTGACACATGTGCTCTAGAAGAACCCGGAGAAGCAGGTTAGCACCCCCGCAAGACAGGAGGGCTTCCCCTGCCACTGGTGGTCGGCTCTTCTCCATCCGCAGCCAAAGAGAAAAAGAGGAGGTGGGAGGAGGTGTGCCAGGGGGGAGGGCTGGAGCCCAGGAGGGGATGGAGAGGCGGCGGAGGAGGAGTGCCCGCTGGGCTGGGCCACCATGGAGGCTGCTGGGCGCTTTCTGCGTGGCTGTGCAAACCGACCGGGAGGGCGTAGGGTCAAGAGGAGCCCGGATGACTTCTAAGGTGATTATTTCTGTCAGCGTGGGTCCCCTGAGACCCGGGAAGAGGGCCAGGCAGCCTGGCGATGGACTGGAAAGTGAGCCATCGAGGTGAGGAAACAGCTGGGGCAGACCCTCACTGGGGACTCTCCCGGAGACAGTGTGGAGCGTAATTGCCTTCCCAGATATGAGCACGGAAGCTTCAGAGAGGGAGAGAGAGGAAACATCCATGAGGAGAGAGAACCATGGATCAGCTGCCTCCTGTACGCCCCACACTGAAGATGGAGCCCACAACCCAGGCATGTGCCCTGACCGGGAATCGAACCTGGGAACATTCAGTTCGCAGGCTGACGCTCTATCCACTGAGCCATACCAGTTAGGACTAACCCTTCTCTTTGAAGCTTCCCAGGAAACAAGATTTCAGCATCCCAGACAAGCCCTTCTCAAGTAGACTAGACTCATGATAGAAAGGGAGTGAATGAAGTGGTGCAAGGGGTGGACTGTAGCAGACACCGTTGTGTTCTATCCAGATCCTCTTCAGGGCTGACCTCCCAGCCCCCGGATGCTGACAGCTCCCAGCGGTGGGAGCTGTCCTGAGCCAGGGTTCCTGGTTCAAAGTTCTGCTCCCAGGGGGAGCCTGCAGCCAGTGGCTGGCTGACAGTGGCCCAGCTTGAGAAAGAAAAGTTACAACCTCAGCAGGCAGGACTGCTTGCATAACTGTGGGGCTCCATGAAAAATGAAAACGCAGGGCTCCCTGTTCAAAATACAGGAAAGCCCAGCTGTGTGGCTCAGTGGTTGACCCATGAACCAGGAGGTCATAGTGCAGGCTCCATCCCCAGTAAAGGTGTGTGTGTGTGTGTGTGTGTGTGTGTGTGTGTGCAGGAGGCAGCATATCCATGATTCTCTTTCATCACTGATATTTCTCTCTCTCTCCCTCTCCCTTCCTCTCTCTCTAAAAATCAATAAGAATATATTTTTAAAAGCCCTAGCCAGTTTGGCCCAGTGGAGTGAAGTGTCCTGGGTTTGATTCTAGTCAAGGACACACACCCAGATTGTAGGCTCAATCCCCGGAGGAGGGTAGGAATCAGCCAATGATTCTCTCTCGTCATTGATGTTTCTATGTCTCTCTCTCTCCCTTCCTCTCTGAAATCAATAAAAATATGTCTTTAAAAAAGGGACTATCCTTTATATAATATATATATATATATTATATATTTAAAACAACAAAATTTTCCCCTAAATGTAGAATTGTTAAAAAAAGAAAAAAAGAAAGAAAATATATTTTTTATTTTTTTCATTTTTTATTTTTATTTTATTTTATTTTAATATATTTTATTGATTTTTTTTGCCCCCCTTCCTCCCTCCCATACATACCCTCCCTCCCCAGAGTTTTATGTCCATTGGTTGTACTTATAAAAAGAAAGAAAATATTTTAAAAAGGCAGGGGGAAAATGCTGTTAAAGTTACTAAAGTATGAAGCTTTTCCTTTAAAAATGCTTTACCACTTAGAAAACACAATACGGGTAGCCGTGATATTTACAAAGAGCGAACCAATTACCGTTGGTATTCTCACTTTATGCAATCCAACAAATAATACTTTATTAAGGTGATCTCTTGATTGATCATCGTTTTCTGGCTCATTTACCTACAAATTCATTTATTAGGTCATCAAAGTTTATACTTTTAGCGATTTCATTTCCAATCAATATAAATCGAGGGCGACATCAGTCTGCAAACGCAGCTCTGATCGCGTTGAGTTTGGAAGTGTCTCTTCCCGCTGTGGCAACATCGTGATCAATCTCTGATAGCTTCTTTACAACACTTGGAAACTTAAAACTTTTAGTGTCTCTGGAACTGATGATTCTCACGAAACAATTTTTTTCAAAAATTTAACTGTAAATATCAGTTTCACGTAAGTCTGAATTTAATTTTCAATGTAAATTTATACAATGGCATTTAAATATTTTCTCTGCCATTTCCTGTAACTTGTGGAGGTCACGGGAGAAATTGAAAGTGGCTTCATGATTTATATGTAATCACAATGCCCATTTGTGCATTCTATTGCTGGATCTTCAATCACAACGAAAAATCAATTTAAAAAATTGTCTTCGTTGTTAATAATTGGTTCATCTGAAGCTTCTGATGAGAACAGTGTTCTTTTCACTAGAATTTGACGAGCTTTAAATTTAATTTCTAGTCCGGAGCCTGTGGGTGTTTGCCAAGCGATGATGCTGTGGTTTTCAAAGCCCAAGACCCTTTCACTGGGAAAAGCTCCACCAGCTCGCTCTGGGCTGTGCAGGGGCACCCGCGTGTCTGTTTGATTTTTCATAATTTACTGAGGAAGTTTACTGTCTGGGCTCCAGCAGTGTCTGTCCAGGGGCTCAGGTTGGAATTAAAAATTGTGCAGCCTGGCCAGTGTGGCTCAGTAGTTGAGCATCACCAGAAGGTCAGGGTTCGATTCCCGGTCAGGACACAGGCCTGGGTTGTGGGCTTGATTCCCAGTGTGGGGTGTGCAGGAGGCAGCCGATCCAGGATTCTCTCTCATCATTGATGTTTCTCTCTCTCTCCTTTCCTCTTTCTGAAATCAATAAAGATATATTAAAGCCTTAGCTGGTGTGGCTCAGTGGATAGAGCATTGGCCTGAGGACCGAAGGGACTCAGGTTTGATTCCGGTCAAGGGCATGTACCTCAGGTGCAGGCTCCTCCCTGGCCCTGGTCCTGGTTGGGGCCCGAGCAGGAGGCAACCAATTGATGTGTCTCTCTCACATCGATGTTCCTCTCTGTCTCTCCCTCTCTCTCCCACTTTCCCTAGAATCAATGGGTGAGGATGCCTCAGGGGTGGGGTCCAGGCATGGATAGGCAAGTTGGCCTCCTCCGAGCCGCTCCTGTCTCCTCCGCCTGGGCTGCTGCTTCTGCCATTGGCAGCACCAATCTGGCTGTGGGCTCTGGGGCCCTGCCTACCGCAGGTGTGGGGGTGTGCCTGCCCGGGTCCCCAGGGAGCCGCTTGGGCTGCACTGTCTGTGGAGCCGGAGTTGCCACCCAAGGTGTCTGTGCTGTTATGCGCATGCGCCATTGTCCTGCCAGAGGCCACTTATGAAGCACAGGTTCAAGATCAGATGCTGAAGACTTTCCAGAAGGAGACAGCAGAGCAGGAAAGCAAGATGGGGCCCTTCCAAGAGCCAGCTGGGCGCTACAGTCTGTTTCCTGACCAGCTCCCAGAGCAGAGGGGCCAGGCGAGGATGTAGGTGCGGCTTGCCAGTTGGGGAGGGGAAGTGAGAAAGGGAAGTGAGACAGCAGCTCAGGCTGTGGATGGTGGCTGCCGGGGGGCCTCAGAGGGGCTACGCAGAAGACAGTGTCATCATCCTTGTACTGACAGGCCCAAAAGTTGGGGTGTTTATCTTTCTTTAAAAATAAATAAATAAATAAATAAATAAATAAATAAATAAATTTATATTTATATTTTAAAAATCTATCAACAAATATATGTATATATGTATTGTATATACTAGTGGGCCCAGCTGGATGGGCTGGGCTGGTTGGCTGCTACAGTGCATGTCCTAGCCACCAGTGGTTCTGGTCATTCCACCGTTCTGGTCGCTGGGCTTTTATATATATATATGGAGCCTGCAACCTGGGAATCGAACCCGTGACCTCCTGGTACCTAGGTTGAGGCTCAACCACTGAGCCACGCAAGCGGAGTATTTATCTTACAACTCCCACTCCTCGCTGGTTGTGGGTAACTCCTGACTTCTGAAGCATTAACACCGCCTGCCTCCACCCCTCAACCCACCCAAGCCACCGACCATTTGCAAATGACCTCCTGGGCGGAGCTGGGTGCAGCTATACCAGCCCCAAACCTTTCCTCTCCGGTCTCCCACCTCTGCCCCTCCACACACACACACACACACACACTCACACTCACACTCACACACTCACACACTCACAGTCACACTCACACACTCACAGTCACACTCACACACACACACACTCACACACTCACACACACTCACACACACACTCACACACTCACAGTCACACTCACACACAGTCACACTCACACACACACACACTCACACACTCACACTCACACACACACTCACACTCACACTCACACACACACACTCACACACACACACACACACACACTCACAGCCACACACACACATTCACACTCACACACATTCACACACACATACTCACACTCACACACACTCACACACTCACACTCACACACACACACACACACTCACGCTCACACACACTCACACACACACACACACTCACGCTCACACACACTCACACACACACACACACACACATGCGCACACAAACTCGCATGCTCGCGCGCGTGCACATACACAGATTCACACACACACACACACATTCTCCCTGGAACTGCGGGGTGTCCCCCTCCCGCTGCTGTAATTAGCGCAAATGCCCGCATTAGCATTGCAAGTGCACCCGCCTTCCTTCCCATGCTTATTCTGCGGGAGACACTTAGCCGCACATCACCGCCTCCATCCAGCTCCCACCTGGGTGTCTGCGTTTGCGGGCCCAGCACCGGGATCTGGGTGCTTCCGCAGCCCGTTAGATGGAGGCATTACCGGGGCAGCCACAGCCTGGGCTCCCGGGGACCCCGCCACCGGGGCCCTCGTTTCCAGCCCTGGGGAGCCGGTCCTGGCAGGAGCCCGCCTCGCCCCCTCGGCGTGGGGGCCTGGGGCTCCTTTGGGGGACCCACCAGAGGGGGGTCAGCATGTTGGGCACTGAGCATTTGAAATGATTTCAGTTCAGTGATCACACGCGGATGTTGGGGTGTCACAGCATTTCCTCTCACCCTCTGTGCTCTGAGATCACGGTTAGGTCCTGGTCAGGGCACAGGCCTGGATTGTGGGCTGGATCCCCAGTGGGGGGCATGCAGGAGGCAGCTGATCCATCCTTCTCTCTCATCCTTCTCTCTTCCTCTCCTCCTCTCTGAAGTCAATAAAAAGTATTTATTTTAAAAAGCCCAGCAGAAGCCAGGGAAGCAGAGGCAGCGGCTCTGTGGCAGGCCAGGCCCACCGGCTGCAGGTGAACCCGCTGGGTCCGGGGGCGCGGCGGGGGCGGCGTTGTGGTTGTGTAGAATCTTCCTCGGAGAGATGGATGAGAGAGTGCTCCGTGTCCCAGTCCTCCCCCTCCTCCCTCGCCTTCGGTGCCCTGGCCTTGCCTCAGCCCGGGAAGAGATGAATCAGCAGGAACGCCTCCTGTCTGCCAGAAAGATCAGGCCGCGGGGCTCGCTCCCTCCCACACAGGCAGCCGGCTCGCAGCGGCCTTTGATAGTGGCCCCTCCGGAGCGGGCCGGGCGGAAAGGGGGCAGGGTGGGCGGAGGGGGAGAAGTAATTAGTTTGATGAATCCTCTTTTTAAGTCGTTCTCTACATGGGCCTCTCGCGGCGTTATAGGCGCAGTGATGCATTCCCTGAGTTTTATGAATCCTTAAACACGGGCCATTTTTCATAAGAGAGGTGAGCGCAGTCATCCGGCGGCACAGGCCGGTGTCCCCGTGCAGCAAGGACGCGGCGAGGCCTGGCCTGGCTGTGCAGAGGGAGGCCGGGCTGGGCTCCCCCCCTGCCCGCCTCGCTGCGGAGGTGCTGCGTGTTCAGTGCCCATCCAGGCGCTCCACATTGTTATTGCTTTCAGAGTGGAGGCGAGAGAGAGAAACATCCATGAGGAGAGAGAATCAGGGATCAGCTGCCTCCTGCACGTCCCACACGGGATGGAGCCCACAACCCGGGCCTGTGCCCTGACAGGGAATTGAACCCTGACCTCCTGGGTGATAGGTCCACAGCCACTGAGCCATGCGGCCAGGCTGGGTATGCCTTCTGGCCATGGCCGCCTGGTGCTCAGATCTGGGGCTGGGGGGTGCAGTCAGGCCTCCCCTGTAGAAGCCCACGGCTTGCACCTAGGCGTGGCCCAAGGAAAAATGTCCTCTGTGGACCCTACACACTAGGCTGGGTGGTGACAAGTGCCATGCTACCCAGGTGACTGCAAAATTCTCTCCTGCCCTTCAATCCTATTCTCTCACTCTGACCTTGAACTTGGCCATTGGTATGCTTTGGCAACTCAGACATGTATGGTAAGCTGAGGCTTAAACTGCTCTCTGCCTGCATGCCTGCTGTCCAGAGGCCCGGAGTTGCTGGGGGAGCAGGTCCACCACCATCATTGTTGGGTTAATTTGCATACTCACACCTGATTGGCTGGTAGGCGTCACGAAGTGGCGGTTAATTTACATGTTTCTTTTATTAGTGTAGATGGTTTTACTCGAGGCCTGGTGAAGGAATTTGTGCACTGGTGGGGGTCCCTTGGCCTGGCCTATGCCCTCTTGCCATCTGGGACCTCTCAGGGGGATGTCGGATAGCTGGTTTCAGCCTGATTCCCATCAGGCCAACAGTGTATAAGTCCATGCTCTTGGCTTCTAGTATGCATGTAAGATCTTTGGTTAATCTCTTTCTACCCTCCCCCTTCTCCTCCCCCCTTCCTTCTGAGATTCATCAGCCTGTTCCATGTTTCCATGCCTGTGGTTTCTGCTCCTGTTGAACATATGCCCCCTAGTGGTCAGTGAGCATCATAACTACTGGCCAGTCAGCCAATCGGCCAGTTGGCTTGTTGACCAGTTGCTTAGGCTTTTATATATATAGAGATTGCTTTCAGAGAGAGGAAGGAGAGGGAGAGAGAGATAGAAACATCATTGATTAGCTGCCTCCTTCATGCCCCACGTGGGATTGAGCCCACAACATGTGCTGTGTCAGGAATTGAACTGTGACTTCCTGGTTCATAGGTCAACACCCAACCACTGAGCCACACTGGCCGGGCTCTCCTGCCCTTCTGCAAAGAGCATGTCCCCTGTGGGCCACAGCCCAGGGCGAGGTGGGCAGCTCTGCCCGGGAAGCTGGGGCTGGCGGGGGATGCGCGGATCCCTGTGCTCTCCTCCCAGCCCTGGCTAATCACAGCCCCACGTGTTTTGACTGAAATCTCTCCCTGCCTCTCGGGATTGATGTGAAGATTAATGCCTGCTTAGCAAATTACAGCTTCCCCGGCACCTCCCGCTCCTGGGAGTGGCGCCTTGGAAACGGCAAATAAAAACAAGCCTCGCAGCTCCATGTCGGGGCTTGGCCACGGCAGTGGTGGCCGGGCCTGCCCAGGAGACAGCGGAGGGACACCAAGCCCACCCTCGGGCGGGGAGTGTGGGAGAGCATGGGAGCGGGCCTCGTGGGACCACGGCCAAGGGCAGCTGCGGCCACGGCCTGGCTCCTTCACAGGCCCGACAGGAGCGCGAGGAGGCTGTGCGCACAGAGCAGCCTGTTTCTGCCCTTCTCCGGGGCAGGGGCCTGAGCCCATCCCTTTAAAAAAATGCTTTCATTGGTTTTATGAGAGAGGAGGGGAGAGAGAAAGAGAGACATCCATGATGAGAGAGAGTCATAGATCAGCAGCCTCCTGCACCCCCCCCACACTGGGGATGGAGCCTGCAGCTGGGCCTGTGTCCAGATCAGGAGTCAACCCTGACCTCCTGGTTCATAGGTCGACACTCAACCCCTGAGCCATGCCTGCGGGCCATCAGTTTCTTCCCCGAGCCTGGAGGGAGAATCAGGGGTGATGGCGATCTCAGCTCTTGGGGATGGGATGAGGAGACTGGCCAGGACTCCTCAGAAAGAGGGGCTGAGACAGGCCTGAGGGCGGGCCTGCCACAGGTGCGGCTGTCTGTCCCAGCCTCCAGCTTCTGTGCCGCCTCCGAAGTCCAACCGTGAACTTGGGTGAGCCCTGCTGGAGGGCTTGGCGGAGGCCTGTGTGTGGCCAGCCTCGGTGGGAGACCACCAGGGCTAGAAGGCAGCTACCCGCTTCCCTGGCAGGGGTGCTCAGTGGTTAGAGCGCTGGCCCTCGGACGGAAGCATCTCGGGTTGGATTCCTGGTGAAGGCCACATTCAATCCTTGGCCCCGGCTAGGGTGTGAAAGGGAGGCAACTGCTCGAGGTGTCTCTCCCGCCTTGATGTTTCTCTCTCTCTCCCCCTCCCATCCACTCTCTAAAAATCAATGGAAAAAATATTCTTGCTCCTCGAGGGAGGCTGAAAGAACAAAAGAGAAGACAATGACCTCTCCTCCCTGCCAGGGCCCCTCCCTGCTCACTGCGTTTCCGCTCAGATTGGGGTCCCAGAGGCCATGATGGAGGGAGGATCGGGAAGAGGAACAAGGCGTGTCTCCTTTAAGAAACCCCAAGCCTCTGGCGCCCCACCCTCTGTCCAGCAGCCTGCAGAGTGTCTGGCTGTCTGCCAAGAGCTGCCCCCCCCCCCTTACCCCGGGGGATGGAGCCTGTGCTCTTGACCAGAATCAAGCCCAGCATCCTTCCATTGGCAGGCCGGCGCTCTACTCACTTAGCCACACTGGCTGGGGCAGTGGTTTGTTTCTTGGGGGTCAGCTTGTTCTATCTGGGAGTCCAGAGAGCACACCCCTCCTCAGAAGCATCTGGCCAGCCATGGGGGCCCCTCCTGCGTGACTTCAACAACAGCTTCGCTCCCCTTCGCAGCGTCACAGGCCTGGGGCCCAGGCAGGGTCCGCTGTCCAGCTCTCTGCTCCTCCTGGGCGGCGCTGCGCTGGCAGAAGGTTCTGGAGGCTTCCCCGCATGTCCAGAACTTTGGCAGCCACGCCAGAGGCCAGGGTCAGAGCGGCCTTGCCAGCGTGGAGACCCAGAGCAGCTGGACAGCCCACGTGATGACCAGGGCCCTGAGGGGGTGAGTGTCCCGGGAGCCCGGAGAAGGACACAGGCCTTTGGTGCCCAGGTCCCAGCAGGAGGCCCTCCCCCCACCTCATTGGAAGGAGCGTCCCCACACCCCGGCTGTCCGAGTAGGCCCCCACCCCTTCTTTCACCCCCTGGCTCCTGCCCAGGCCAGTGCACACCCCTTCTCGTAGGGTCTCCACGTGTCACTCCCCCGAGGGGCGCTTGCACTTCCAAACTGTGGCCCGGGGCGGCGCCTGACAGAGGAATGCGTGGCTAATGGTGGCATCCCCGCATCCACCGCAGGCCAGAGGGTGTTTTTGGGCCAAAGGGACTTTCCTGCCGCCGCCGCTGGCGGTGCAGCCTCCCCTGGGTGGCAGCCGCCTGTGTGCTCACCCAGCATGTTGGGAGTTACAATATTTATGTGGCGTTGGCTCCTCTGAGCAGTGCGCCTCCTTCGCCTCATTATCTGATTCTCAGCACCAACATGCAGCTGGCAGCAAACACGTGGGAACAGCTATGGACCAGCGACCTGAGAGAGAACCCCGCTCACTTCGAGCAGGGGGACCCCAGTCCGTCTCACACACGCACATGCCGACTCATGAGGATTTGTGTGTCTTATTGTTTTGTTTTTTACATGTTTTTATTGATGTCAGAGAGGAAGGGAGAAGGAGAGAGAGAGAAACATCCATGAGGAGAGAGAATCATGGTTCGGCTGCCTCCTGCACGCCCCACACTGGGGATCAAGTCCACAACCCGGGCCTGTGCCCTGAGCAGGAATTGGAACTCTGACCTCTTGGTTTCTAGGTCGATGCTCAACCGCTGAGCCACACTGGCCGGGCTCGTATTGCTTAGCCTGATGTCAGGATAAGGTGGGTGTGGCCAGCATATTTCAGCTTTTTAGATAAAGTTCGGAAATTTCTGCAGAGTCCTTTTAATGTAACCCCCCCTCCTTTTTTTAAACCAAAGCTCGTTGTGTTGGTTTTAGGGGGAGAGGTGAAGAGACACATGGGAAGTTCTGAAAGGAGGCCCCAACAGCATGATGGGTAACTTTAAGTGAGCACTTACTATATGCAGGCGGGGTTCGGGTGTTTTCCACGCATTGGCCTCATTGAACTGTCTCGACAGTCCAGGAGGTGCTAGCAACCTCTCGAGCTGACAAACGAGGCTCCTGAGCCTGAGGGATGAAGCAAACAGCCCAGAGGCACGGAGCTGGGGGGGTGGAATCTGGACCCAGGCCGCCTGTTTCCGGCGCCTGTTAATCCGCTCGGACACATATTGATTTGGGGCCTCACACTCCAGCCGAGACTCTGGGATCAATCCAAATCCAATCTAGCCAGCAGCTCGTCTCCATTGGTGAGAGGCCCGGCGCCCGCTGGCAGGGCAGGGGGGAGAGGGGAGGCGCACAAAGCTGGCGGGCCCGTGGGCAGGCCGGCCCTGCTCAGAAGGATGAGGGATTGAGGTTGTTTGGAAAACAAGACTGAAGCCTCTAGTCGCCAATTCAGGACAGAGGTTTGCCCCTCGACGCAGCGAGCGCTGCTCAGGCCTCTGTCGCCTCTGGCAAGGTTTGCAATGAGGGGCGCTCCTGGCCTTCTTGTCTGCAACCAGTGCTTCGGGAACATTCCTCCCAAGCTGCACACCGGCACCTGTGTCAGAACTGGGAGGGCCGGAGCCCGGGAGCAGGCCCCCCGCTCTGCAGTGCAGCCTGGCTGTGGCACAGTGCCAGGGATGGTGCCAGGGACGGTGCCACGGACGCTGCTGGCAGCTGGAAATCCAGCTCTGTTGTAACTTGCTGTGGGATCTTGGGCATCTCACTTCTCTGTCTCTGTCTCTCTATCTCTGTCTTTCTGTGTGTCTCTCTTATCTCTCTCTCTCTCTCTCTCTCTCTCTCCCTCCCTCCCTCCTTTCCTCCCTCCCTCCTCTCTCTCTCCCTAAGTTTCTTCATCCAGAAACTTGCACGATTTGATCTCCAAGGCCCCTCCAGACCGGAAATGCTGCCATTCTAAGCTGAACCCCAAGGGGAGCCAACACAAACCCCCCCAGGGCAGCTGAGGCCTGGCAGAGGGCAGAGGGCAGGAGGTGACCACCACACGCAGTGCCAGTGCCGGAGTGAGCCGGCGGACGCGGCTGTGGGGTCGGCAGCCTCGGGAGCGCCGTCCCCCTGGAGCGCTCAGCGAGGTGGGATTAGGGCGGAAATCCCTCTAATGGGGACAAATCTCTCCTCGCATATGATTTGCATCCAGAAAGATGGAAATGCAGCTCCTCCGGGACACAGAATTAGTTCAGACTAAGGGGTAAATAACTAGCGTGGCTTTCTTCCAAAGAGCAGATTTTCTTTCTTAAAAAAAAAGAGGGTTTTTTTTTTATTTTTATGTATTTATTTATTTTATTGATTTCAGAGAGGAACAAAGAGAGAGAGACATCAATGATGAAAGAGAATCATGGATCAGCTGCCTTCCGTACACCCCTATCTGGGGATGTGCCCGCAACCCGGGCCTGTGCCCTGACTGGGAATCGAACCTGGGACCCTTCAGTCCACAGGCTGATGCTCTACCCACTGAGCTAAAGCGGCCAGGGCCAAAGAGTAGATTTGCTTAGGATGGGAGCCTGCGTCTGGGAGGCTGAAGTCAGAGAAGAAAGAGCACCCCGAAGGTCAGGGGCGACAAAAGGGTCCAGTAAGGTGATTGGTCACAGTCCACTGCGACTGCCTTCCCACCGCCCCCCTGCCCCCTGCCCCCTCTCCCTGTTCCCCTGCCCCTTCTGTCCCCCTCACTGGCCCCCTGTCCCCCTCCCTGCCCCCCTGCCCCCTGCCCCCCCTCACTGCTCCCCTGCCCCATTTGTCCCCCTCACTGCCCCCTCTCACTGCCCCTATGCCCCCTCTTCTTGCCCCCCTGACCCCCTGACCCTTCTCACTGCCTCCTGACCCCTCTGCCTCCCCTTTCCTGCTCCACTGCCCTCCATGCCCCCTCTCCCTGCACCCCTGCTCCCTGCCCTCGCTGACGCAGAGCTGCACTGAAGAGATGGCTGTTCCAGGACCAGAGGGAGGAGAGCATGAAGCCAAGGCGCTGGGGAGGCGCCCTGAGCAGGTGACCAGCAGGAAGGCCACCTTGCTCCCCTGAGCGGGGCCAGGGCAGGATGCGGGCGCTGGCCTGGAGCCTTGCCAGGGCACCTTCAGGGGCGGGCTGCTGAGCTGGCAGGAGGCCCTGCCCCACACACACGCACTGTCTCAGCCCCTCACCTTGCAGGGAGCAGCAGCGGGCCAGGGCTGTCCCTGGGGAAACGCTCCCCGTGATTTACTGAAGCGGAGGGACCTTCGCTTCTCAGCACGACGTCCAGGGCGGCCGTGATGAATGGCAGCCCCCTGAGCACACTGAGCCTGGAGCGGGGAGGGCGGGGGGAGGAAGGGGGGAGGGCGGGCTGGGCTGAGGGCCACCTGGGGACACAGGAGAGGGGGAGGAGGGACAGAACCTTTTGCACTGGGGGACACACAGGGACCAGACAACATTTTCTTCTTCTTTTAATATCTTTTTACTGATCTCAGAGAGGAAGGGAGGGAGAGACAGAGAAACATCAATGATGAGAGATAATCATGCATCGGCTGCCTCCTGCACGCCCGACACTGGTGATGGAGCCTGTAATCTGGGCCTGTGCCCTCACTGGAAATCCAACCTGGGACCCTTCAGTCTGCAGGCCAGCTCTCTATCCACTGAGCCACACTGGCCAGGGCAATGTCCCCTCTCTTGACGGATACTTCCATTTTGCAACCAGAGGAGGAAACTGAGGCACAGAGCTGCACGCTGGTAGCGCTGGGATTCCAGCTAGGCCGTGGGCGCCAGAGGGTGTCCCCGGGAGCTGAGAAGGGAGGGGATTTGCCGTGACGTGGAGACCCAGACACATCCACCAGCACAGGGGCCTCCCGGGACATGAAGGAGGAGGGTGCAGGGCTTTCTGTGCCCGGGTCTGGCGGAGAGTCAGTGCTCCGTGAACAGAGCACAGGGGCATCCCTACTCCGCCCAAGGGCCACACTCCTTCGAATCGCAGGCCTCCGGCAGACAAGGTCAGAATGAACCTTCATACTTCTGGGGTTACCGGGGAACAAACCTCTTTGCCACGTCTCATAAGAACCCCAAATTCACACCTCCAGGACAGGATCGACCGTGTGCCGCGGGGAGAAAATCCCTAGAACTCAACCTAATGTTAACCCTAACCTAACCGCAGCCCTAACCCAAACCCTAGCCCTAACCGTAACCATGACCCTAGTCCTAACCCTAATGCTAACTCCAATCCTAACCCCACCCTAACGCTAACCCTAAGCCAGTCACCCCAGCACAGGGAGGGCCTCCTTGAAGCTCAGCAAAGGCCATTGTGTCCCCTTTGTCTCTGACTGGGCTCTTACGGCCTCAAAGTGCCACAAATGTCGCTGCTCCGACACAGATGGGCCCCAGCAGGGTTGCTGCGCGCAGCCGTGAGGAATGTGGTTTCTGGATTCTGGCCTTGCCCTGCCTGCCTACTTTGCAGAATTATTTTCCATTACATAAGTCTCTGCAGACGGCCTTGAGATGCCGAGTGGCAAGGCACCGCCTGAAATACAAATGAACCGAAGCGCTGATATCAAAGGACCGGAGTCCACCTCGCCCGCCCCCGGGAAGAGGCCCATTATCCACCAGCTCCGCTGACTCATCTCACCTTTCCTCAGCGGCGCTCCGCAGGCTCTGAGCAGCCCTGGCCTGGGCTTGCCCGGACCCTCAATAGTGTGCCTATCAATTAGGCCCGAGGAGGGGGGTGGGGGGTGCGGGGGGGGGGGGGGGGGGGGAGCCAGAGAGAGGGAGAAAGGCAGGCAAGGAGCAGAAACTGCTGGTTTGTCGCCAGCCTTCTCCCGGGCCTCCCGAATGACCTGTTAGCAGTGGTCCGTTTGTCCATTCCAGTGAAGGACTGACTAAAGCAAACAGCACCCAGCTCACACCTCGCCGCCATGACAGGCACAGACTCCCTAAGAGCGGCTGGTACCTGCGGCTGCAGAAGGCGGCCAGGCGGCCAGAACCAGGCCGGTGAAGGAGCCTGTGATTCAAAGGGTGTTGGGGGCAGGTGGGGGCAAGTGGGGGCAGGTGGGCGCCCAGGAAGCCGGTGAAACTGATGGGCTCCCCAATTTCCGAGCTGCTAAAGAACCTGAATATAATTCACGTGTCTGCTCTCAAGAAAGGGGACCCCATCCCCAATTCAGAGGCAAATCTTTTTATATATGTGTTTATTAATGTCAGAGATGAAGGGGGAGAGATTAAAACATCCATGATGAGAGAGGATCATGGATCGGCTGCCTCCTGCACACCCCCTACTGGGGATCAAGCCTGCACCCCGGGCCTGTGCCCTGACCGAGAATCAAACCCTGACCTCCCGGTTCCTAGATCGATGCTCAACCCCTGAGCCGCCCAGGCCAGAGGTGAATCTGTACCATTCTAGCCCAATCAGTGGTAATCCCCAGAAACTGGTTTTGGGGGCGGGGCTGTGATCCAGTCTAGCCGGGCGCTCTGAGCCAGTTCCATCTGGAGCTGCCCCCTCCTAGGAAGCCAGCTGCGACCGCGCTGCGCTAGGGGAGGTCGTATTGGCCTGTGAGGCCGGATCCCGGCCTTCCGGGGACCCAGACCAGCAGCACAGAGGCTCCCAGGGGGGAGGAGCCTGGAAGTGCCATCTTGGGGCATTCCTATCTCGGGGGTTTCTGTCACTCGCAGCCTAGAGGTCATCTGGGAACCAAAACAGCTGGATACACCCACCCTCCCCAACCGAGGGCAGTTGGAGCAGTAAGCCTCACCTGCCCTTCCTTTCTGAAATCAATAAAAACATATTTTGTAAAAAAAGAAGAAACACTGAGAAAGCAGTTTCAGCACAGGTTTCATGGAGTTACCAAGGATACGGAGATCCTGTGAGGGTGTGTGTGTGGGTGGGGGGAGATGCATGCGGGAAGAGAGCAAACAGAGGAGGCAGCCAGGCTTCCGGCTGGTGAGGGACTTTTAACCCCTGGAGCTCCCAGCTAGGCGCCCGCTACTCCTTCCTCAGCATCAGTCACAGCTGCTGGGGCGGAGGGGGCCTGGGAGACGGTCCTCGATGGCGAGACGGAGACTCAGAGAGGCCGAGTGACTTCCTCCAGGTCACACAGCGAGGGGCTGGCAGAGACTTCTCCTGGCGCCCACATTGTTGGGGGGCAGGGGCCACAGGTTTGGCTGGCAGAATGCACCCCACAAAGGGTGAACAAACCCCCTAATGTGGTTTGCCCTCAGGGACCAAGTGCCTCCTTGTATTTCTTTTCTTTCTTTTTTAAATAAAATATATTTTATTGATTTTGTACAGAGAGGGATAGAGTTAGAAACATCTATGAGAGAGAAACATTGATCAGCTGCCTCCTGTACAGCCTCCAGTTAGGGCTGTATTTCTTTAAAAAATATTTATTGCTGAAAGTATTCCATATGTCCCCCTTTTCCCCCCTGTTGACCCCTTCTAGCCTGCCCCTAGCCCCAGCCCCAGGCCCTCACCATGTCTGTGTCCTTGGGTCATGCACATCCTATTGTATATACTAGTAACAAAAGCCTAATATGCAAATTGTCCCCTCCGATGGTCATTTGACCAGGGGTTCGACCGGGAGACTGGGAGTTCAACCACTCACTATGACATGTGCTGACCACCAGGGGGCTGCACGGAACATGGCGGGTGTGGGAAACGCGGCGCTGGCAGCAGATGGCAGCAGGTGGCAGCGGGGCCCAATGGGCCCTGATGAGAGTGGGACCACAGCGGGATGTGGAGCAGGTGAGCTGGTGGTGCCAGGCCCCAGCGGGTGTGAGCTGGGACCCTATCGCCCTACAGATGGTGACCAGTGGCGGGGGGAGGGGGTCCATCTCTCCGAATCACGCCAGGGACCCCGCATCCCTCCCCCCAATAGCAGCCGTCAAGGCGCCTCCAGCTGTGGCCAGTGAAGCGCTGTCTGCTGGAAGGTCAAAGGGCACTCAGGACCGGGCTGTGCTGCCGGCCTGGAGCATGAGGTTTCCGGCGCAGGTACCACTCTCCAGCCCAGCTCTCCCGGGGCCAGGGGAGCTTTAACCCAAACGGCGAGGCTGACTCACAGCCTGGCCTCCTCCGGGCGGGCGGCCAGCAGGGCTGTGGTGGGCGGTCTGTGACCTCCCGCTCAGGGGCTGCGCTGATGCTCTGACTGCGTGTAGGATGTGGTGTGCGTGGCCACTGCTCCTCCTGGAACTTGACCGTGGCCTTGTCCAGCCGGAACTGTAAACATGGAGCCACGAGGGACCGGGTCTGTGCTGCTCCCTCCTGCTGTGGGTCCCAGTGCGCATGCACACTTAGAAAAGCCAGGGCACTCTGCGCGCTGATATTTGTAAACCTCCCCCCCAGCCCAATCCGTCTCCATTTGGGAACCAATTCATTTTGGAAGGGCTTAAGAAAACAATACTTTTATTTTTGCTTTTCCCCCCATTTTTTCGGTTTGCCAATGGCTGTAATTAAAAAATATATATTTAGCCAAAACCGGTTTGGCTCAGTGGTAGAGTGTCGGTCTGCGGACTGAAAGGTCTCAGGTTCGATTCCGGTCAAGGGCATGTACATTCCCGGTAGGGGGTGTGCAAGAGGCAGCTGGTCGATGTTTCTTTCTCATCAACGTTTCTAGCTCTCTATCTCTCTCCCTTCCTCTCTGTAAAAAATCAATAAAATATATTTAAATATATATATATATATATATATATATATATATATATACACACACACACACACACACACACACATATATATATTTATCGTTGAAAGTATTACACATGTCCCTTCACCCCTCCCCATCAATCCCCTCCAGCCCACCCCACCCTTGCCCCAAGCCCTCAGCACCCCACTGTCTGTGTCCATGCACCGCACATACAGGCACACAGGGTCCTTGGTTTCTCACCTCCCACCCCACTCCTTCCCCGTCTTCCCTCCAAGATTCCGCACTCTGTCCCCTGCTTCCAAGTCTCTGGATCCACTCTGCTCATCAGTTAGTGCTGTTCATTAGATTCCACACATGAGGGAGATCACGTGATACTGTCTGTCTCTGGCTGGCTTGTTCACTCACCATGATGCCCTCCAGGCCCCCGCATGCTGTCTACAGGGTAAGGATCCTTCTTTTCACAGCTGCATAGTGCTCCACGGAGTGAATGTGCCTCAGCTGTTTTATCCGCTCGTCTGCTGGTGGGCACCTGGGCTATTTCCAGGTCTTAGCTATCCTATGTAGTAACAGACCATAATGGCATAACGACCAGAACAACCGATCGGCCAGTCACTATGAGGTGCATTGACCACCTCTCGGTCCCTCCCCCCAGCCTGCAGGCACCGATCCTGGAAGACACCAACCCCCGTTCAGCCAGCCTCTGGTGGCCGCAGGGAGGTCTCCCAGCCTCCCACCTCCGTCAGTGCTTGCTCTGTCACCAGGGAGGAGGGATGGGAGGGGGTGAATGGAGTGGTGGCAGGAAGGATGGGAGGAGGGGGATGTGAGGAGGGATTGGAGGGAAGATGGGATGAGGGGGAAGGGAAGAAGGAGGGGTGGGGGATGGAAGGAGGGAGGGGAAGGATGGGAGGGGGTGTGGGAGGAGGGGTAGGAAGTAGGATGGGAGGGGGACAGGAAAAGGGATGAGAAGGATGGGAGGAGGGATTGGAGGGGAGATAGGATAGGAGGGGGGATGGGAGGGGGTGAGTGGAGTGGTGGCAGGAAGGACAGGAAGAGGGTTGAAGGACAGGAAGAGGGGTGGGAAGGATGGGAGAGGAGGGAGATAGGAGGAGGGATGGGAGGAAGGATGGGAGGGGGGTGTGAATGGAGTGGTGGCAGGAAGGATAGGAGGGGGATGGGAGGAAGGATGAGAGGGGGGATGGGAGGAGGGGCGGGAGGGGGATGGGAAGCAGGATGGGAGGGGTGAGCAGAGTGGTGGCAGGAAGGACGGGAGGAGGACTGAGAACAGCAGTTAAGGGGCCAGGCTGGCATCTGTGGGGGGCAGAGTCCTGGGGAAGCCCCATGGTCGAGGAGGCAGGGTGCTGGGCTCCCCTTGGAGAGGAGGGACTCGCACCCCCCACTGCTGACGCTGCTGCCCTCCTTTGGCTGCCAGCCTGCAGGCTGAGGAGGCTGCCCGCCCAGGGCCAGGCATCTCCAGGGCAGCCCTCGCCCGGCGCCCCTGAAAGGCTCCCGGCGACAGCAGGGCCGGCGGGAGGAAACAGTCCAGTGCAGGCCCCGTGGGGAGGCCGGGCCCTCTGACCAGAGCTGGGCGGCTGGGACGGAGCCAGGACGGGGGAGCGGAGAGCCAGCAGCCACAGCCTGAGCCGACCTGGGCCGCGGCCTCCCCGCCCGCCCCGGCCCCCTCCCGCCCCGCAGGCCGCCGGGCAGCGCGCCTTCCCCATCGTCCCTTCCCGATGCGCGTCCCCCACATCCTGGGGGCCCAACGGCTCAAAATGGGGGGGGGGGGGGGGCAGAAGAGAAGGGGACAGAGCGTGTCTGCCGCTCCTGCGGCAAGAACAGCCCCCCTTACATTCAAACTGTGACGACTGACCCCCCAGACAGCTCCCTCCCGCCCAGAAAGTGTTAATCCCCCTCCTAGGGGGGACCAGCCTCCCCGCGCCGCCTCCCTGGCCGCTAGGCAGGGATCAGGCCCATTGTTAATAAGTAATGACAGCCGCTCAGCGCCGCTCCCCTGGGGGTGGTGTCAGACACGTCTTCCCTCCCCGCCGCTAGCTGACAGCCCGGCTCCCTCCGCAGGCAGCTGCCAACCAGGCCAGCCCGCGCCGGATGCCCCCCCCCCCCCCCCCCCCCCCCCCCCCCCCCCCCCGCCACACCATGGGCTCAGAGCCCCGCGGCAGGAGGGCAGTAATCCCAGCCCTCCTCCATCCCTTCCCACCCCTCCTCTCACCCCTCCTCCCACCTTTCCTCTTATCCCTCCTCCCATCCCTTCCCCATCCCTCCTCCATCTCCCCTCCTCAGTTGAGCATGACCTCAGCAACTGCAGGGACCACAGTGGAGGGACCCTCGTGGCCTTCTGCAAGGGATGGGACGTAGCCTTTTTAAACATATTATTTTTATTTCTTTTATTTTTTGTTGTTAATCTCACCTGAGGATATTTTTACATTTGTTTTTAAAAAATACATTTGTATTTATGTCAGAGAGGAAGGGAGAGGGGAGAGAGAAACATCTATATATGATGAGAGAGAACCATTGACCAGCTGCCTCCTGCACGCCCCCCACAACCCACTGAGCCAAACCAGCCAGGGAGCCATGCCCTCTGAGTGGTAAATTCCCAGAGCCTTCAGCCACACGGAGCGGGCTCTGAGGGTGGCTGTGCTGTTGATGACACTGTGCAGGCGGCCTTCCTATCAACAGGAAGTCCCTCCTTGCGTCTGACCTAAGTAACAGCACGTTTGCAAATGAAAGCATCCGGCACCTTTAGGAGAAATGGCCGATGTCTGTGCCGCCTCGCCAATGCTGAGGCCGGTTGGAAGGTCTGGGCCTCACTATCATTCAGGCACAGGGAGGCCAGCAGGGCCGGAGCCGCCCAGAGGGAAGTAATGGCGATGCTTACAAGGCCCGAAGGAGAGGGTGTGACAGGCCACAGGGCCCGCGTGGGTCAGGCGGCAGCGCGGGCTGGAGTTTTTATTGAGGTTCCGTGGAGGGAAGGCAGGCTAACCAGGTTTAGGACGGCTAGTTTGAGCAACCTCAGTGGGCTCTGGGCACAGGGACTGTCCCTCGTTGTCTGGGACCTGGGTCTGGGCTGACCAAGGCAGGTGGCTGGTGGCTGGGAGATGAGAGCCTGAGAGGGGCGGTTGCTAGGGGTATGAGTTTGGGATTGGTGGATTTGCATTTGAGAGGTGCCTCAGTGAACCAGGAGGTCAGGGTTCGATTCCCGGTGAGGGCTCATGCCCGGGTTGCAGGCTCGATCTCCAGTGAGGGGCCTGCAGGAGGCAGCCAATTTGTGATTCTCTCATCACAGATGTTTCTCTTTCTTTCCCTTTCTCTCAGAAATCAATAAAAATCTATTTTAAGAAATAGGAAGTATACTCTTGGGGGAACTGTTTGCCATCGCTAGGAGCTGGCGAGCCCTGGGAGGCCTGGCCCATCCTGGGTCTGCAAGGCCCCTCCGGCGCCCAGGCCTCAGCACAGAAAGCAAAAGGTGTGGCTAAGCTAGGTCCCCTCTCGGCCTCTCACTGCGCTCCATCCGGGTCTCCTGGAACCCTGTTCAGCTGTTAGCACTTGAAATCCACACATAACGTGTTCCCAGCGATGTCATTAACGCCCCCATGTCCATCAGCGTGGAAATGGTTGGTGAGCTGTGGGCCCGCCGTGCTGCGGGATGGATGGTACACGGCGCATACACACACGCCGGTGCACATGTCCACTGCTCCCAGACATGTGCTTTTTTAAAATTGCAGAATGGTTCGTATACACAATGCAATGCTACCATATGTGCGTGGAACATGAATAACAAGCTTTAGGAGGTGTGTGCACACACATGACTAGAAAACTATCCAGGAAAAAGCACACCCAAGGCTGAGTACACTTGGCCTCCGGGGAGGGGGTCTCGGAGCACCTCAGCCCCACGTGCCATGAGCGTGGGGAGGAGGAGGTGACAGGGCGCTCACAATGGCCGCACGTGGCCATCCTTGCAGGCTGCATGGCTGTGTGTATGTGAGTTACAAATAGGTCTCTCACTGCCTCGCATCTGCGCTCCCCTCCCTCCGCCCAGGCCCCGGAGCCGCAGCAGCTGCGGGCGCAGGGACCCTCCCAGATGTAGCGTGCCCCGTTTCTGGCGTTAGCTGAGACAGCGCCCATCTGCGCCGTCCCCACTTCTCACTGCGCTCCGAGGCCGCTGGCGGTCCTTCCAGGGAACGGGCTGCGGCGGTCACCGCAGGGGAATGGCGAGTCACATGTGCAGCTTCACACTTTTCAGGCAGCACTGCCTCTGCCCAGGCGGAGGGCCACGTGAGCGGCATTAGCATCCAGCGGAGGGGCCGCTGCTCTGACCATCCTGAGCACGTGCTTAGGTAGGTGGCGTTTGGCTGTGGCCTTGAAGAGCGCAGGAGGAAAGAGAGCATTCCAGTCATAGGGGACAGCATGGCTCAGTGGTTGAGCATGGACCTATGAACCAGGAGGTCAGGGTTTGATTCCCGGTCAAGGGCACAGGCCCGGGTTACAGGCTCCATCCCCAGTGTGGGGCGTGCAGGAGGCAGCCGGTCCATGCTTCTCTCTCATCATGGATGCTCCTCTCTCTCTCTCTCTCTCTCTCTCTCTCTCTCTCTCTCTCTCTCTCTCTCTCTCTCTCTCCCTCTCTCTCTCTCTCTCTCTCTCTCTCTCCTTTCCCTTCCTCCCTCCCTCCCCTTCCTCTCTGAAATGAACACAAATAGATTTTTCAAAAAGGGAGCAGCACAGAGCAAGGCGGGAAGGGGTATGTGGCATGTGTATAGGCTCCAACAGAATCCCAAGGCCCAGAAGCTGGATCCAGCGAATGTCTCCTGATAGTCAGTGGTTCTGGGTGAGCCATGGGCCTCTCCCTGGGCCGATCCCCGAGGCCCGGGTACATTTCCAGGCCCCAGAGGAACTCCCTGGTCGGAGAGCCTTCCTGATTAAAGATAACACCAACTCCTGTGGGGTACGAGCTTCAGCACCCGCCATCGCTCCTAAATCTGGAGCAGGAGTTGCGATCTGAACGCACCGAACGCCTTCAAAAGCGTCATTAAAGGCAAAGGCAGGACGGCGCGGAGATCTATAATTTTCCCGGCTCCACTTTAATTGCCTTCTCTGGCATGCACTGCATAAATTAAGAGCTAGTTAATGCTGTAATGCGTAAAACAATTTCATGCATCTTAAATATTGCACTTGTACTTTAATTCCGCATTAAGTGGTCCCCTGAAATTTTTAAATTTACCAAGTCGCTGCTGTGCTACATGAAAAAGGTGCTAATTAAGTGTTCATCAGTAGCCGGCTAACCTTCCTGAACCTGCCCAAGGTCCCCATGATGACCCGTGGCCGGGGATGCGGTGATGGCCACGGAGCGGAGAGGGCAGACAGAGACATAGCCACCTCCAGCCAATGAGGGCCATTTGCTCATTATGCAGTTCTAATTAAATGCCGTTCACTATAGTGGACGAGAGGCTAATAATAATAATAGTGTTTAATAGTGGTGGAGCTTTTGCTATTCAAAACACCAGGCCACGCCGGCTAATTAACAAGCCGACACCCCTTTCTGGGTAAGGAGAGGGCTTCGTAGGGAAGGTCCTTCTAGGAACCTGAGCGCATGCGCAGGGATGGGTGCAGTGAAAAGAAGTGGCCCCTCCCTTTGAGGAACCCCCATCTTCTAGACCAGCGCTGCTCACAGAGAGGTTTGTGGGCCAGGGTTGGTCCCCAGCAAGAGAAGCATGGAAATTGAGAGTAGCCATTCCGACACCTTGAAAGCAACTTGACCTTGCTGTGACATACATGCGGTGGGCTCTTGCTGAATGGAAAATAGATGATTCAAATGTCCATGGTGAGTGGCCTTCGGCAGGGGCTCCAAAGTCATACAGAGCCCAGCAGGCCTGGCTCAGGGGCTGAGCATCGACCCAGGAACCGGGAGGTCAGGGTTCGATTCCCCGTCAGGGCACAGCCCCGGGTTTTCAATTCCCATTGCGAGGCGTGCAGAGGCAGCCGATCCATGATTCTCTCATCACTGATATTTCTCTCTCCATCTCCCATCCTTTCTGAAATCAATACAAATATATATTTTAAAATTTTATTTAAAAAGTCATACACAGTAGGGACCAGAAATTACACACACGTATACACACACACACACACACACACACACACACACACACACACACTCTGCACCACAGATGGTTCAAGAAGCAGTCATAGACCTATCAGTGTGGAATAAGGGGACATGGGCTTAGTTACAGCCCCACAGATAAAGAGAGGAGGCTGAGTGGCATGCTAGTCACGCTACATGTTTCCTCTGCCTAGAATGTTCTATGTCCCTAGCTCCCCATATCCCGCCTACCCAACCTCTTTCACACGCAGGGAGTCATCGCAGTTCTGGGGAGCCCTGCTAAGATCCTACTTCCTGGGGGAAGGCTTCCCTACAGCCCCACGCCGCCCCCCGGCCCTGCACCAGACCTGCCCCGTCCCACGCGCACGGCACTATGGTACTTTCCACACAGCACTGGGTACGTTTCTGTCGCTGTGCCTCCTGGACTGATTGGTCCCTGGAGATGGGGTGATGCTTCATGGCTTTGAATTCCCAGTGCAGAGCACACAGTAGGTGGTCATTAAATGTGTACCAAAGTTAGTTTTTAAAAAAATATTTTATTGATTTTTTACAGAGAGGAAGGAAGAGGAATAGAGTTAGAAACATCTAAGAGAGAAACATCGACCAGCTGTCTCCTGCACACCTCCTACTGGGGATGTGCCTGCAACCAAGGTATATGCCCTTGACCGGAATCAAACCCGGGACCCTTCAGTCTGCAGGCCGTCGCTCTATCCACTGAGCCAAACCAGCTGCAGCCAAAGTTAGTTTTTAAAAATGGCATAAAATATACATAGCATAAAATTTACCACTCATGGCATTGGCATTGTGTTACTAGTATGACATTGACATTATTGTGCAACCCTCACCACCATCCATCTCCAGAACTTCCTCATCTTGGAAAACGGAAACCCTGTCCCCATTAAACAGTGTCCCCGGCCCCCTCCCTCCCCCCATCTACTTTCTCTCTCTGAATGTGACTACTGCAGGGACCCAGAGATGTGCCATCATCTGTATTTGTGCTGTGGGGGCTGCTTATTCCCCAGTCGGATGTCTTCAGGGATCATCAGGTGGCAGCATGCGTCAGAATTTCTCTCCTTTTACAGTGAATTCCGTTCTCAAACCTCCCCCGTCATTACACAGCTCTGCAGTGCGTCGGCGGGCATCCGCCTACTTCTGCTTGTGTCTGAGGCAGAGAAGAGGGAGGGAAGCCGTGGGTGAGGGAGGCGGCAGCCGGAAGCAAAGGGGGCGTGCGAGGCCGTTTCCCCAGCACCACATCCGGCCCCTTTGCTCTGGGCCCCGCTCAGCCTCTGGAATGTCGGAGTTCCCGGCAGGTGTGCCCAGCAAGGAACAAGCGAGAGGCCTCTGGCAATGGGCACAGGGCGCAGATGGCAGCAGGAATGGACTCGAAGTCCGACCTATGGTCCCCCCAGTGGCTGCTGGGTGACCTCAGGCAAGCGGCCGACCCCTCTGAGCCTGGTCTATAAAGGCGGGAAGTGTACCTGCCAGGGTTGTCAGGGGGCCGATGCACAGGAACCACGGGGAACCCATGTGCTGCGTGTGCCAGCCTGGGTGGCTCATTCCCACCGGAAAGGCTGCAGGAAGAGGGGGAAGGCAGGAGGCTCACTATCCACTTTCTGAAGAGCGAGCCTGCATCTTGGGGGCTTCTCTGATTTCTGTCTTTTCCGTCTTCCACCCCGCAGACCTTTTCTGGGAGGAGTTCGGAGCCATGGCCCACCACCGCCCTGAGAGAGAGGTGCCGGGGCTCCTGCAGCACCAGGGAGCCCGCGGGGGGGGGGGGGGGGGGCAGGGGGGGGGCGTGCTGGGACAAAAGGCAAAGAAGCCCAGTGTCGCCCACGACCCCGATGGAAGCGGATGTTCACAGCATCTTCCACCTGCCCCTTCAGATCCATGCTCTTGCCCCCTCCTCCTGCCCTGCGCCCCAGAAGCTGACCCACCTGCTGGCCAGCTTCGCCAATGGGAAGCCCATCCTGAGCTCAGGGGGCGGGAGAATGAGGCGAGGACTTATTCGCCCTGTGAAGTGGCCTGGGCTGACAGACCCTCCCACGGAGGACCTTGCTCCTCTGAAGGGGGCCCCTGTATGGCCCTCTGATCCCCCTCAGTCTGGTGATCACAACCTCCTCTTGGCCTTTGGGCTGTGCCAACTCCACTGCTAAGAAATAGCTTCCTAGGCTCCGTGGCTGAGTGTCGACCTAGATGACCCAGGAGGTCACGGTTCGATTCCGGTCAAGGGCACGAACATGGGTTGTGGGCTCCATCCCCAGGGTGGGGTGTGCAGCAGGCGACCCATCCATGATCCTCATCAGTGGCGTTCCTGCCTCTCCCGCCGCCCCTCCAAGCTGCTCATTTTGAGGTGTCACTGAAGGAAACAGCCCCGGCAGGGGACCTCCAAGAGGATGAGAGCCGAGGCTGGGGGCGACTCCTGGTGTCCTGGAGGCCCAGATGCACTCTGTGGGTGACATCCCTGGGGCATGTGGGGGGGTGAGGGAATCTCCACAAAGTCTGACTTCCGGGGACGCGGCTTGTCTGCGCCTGCGCGTGGTCCCCAAGGGGTTGTTCGGTGGCCATCATTGAGAGGAGCCCGACTTCTCCACCCCTCCTGTTCCAGAAGGCCCGGGCCCTGCGGCATGGCTTGGGCGTCAGAGTGTGGCGGCCACCACGGCCGCCTCTTCCAGGCCCCGCATGGGCCCCTCCCCCAAAGAGGCTGCTCCTCAGGCCCCACTGAGCAAGCGCGGGTGCAAAATCCGCCCCCTCGGCCGCAGCTGATTGGATAAGGAATGGGCACCTGACCCGACTGGACCAATCAGATGCTCCCCCAGGAAGGGCCTGGAGACCGCGTGGCGGTTCGGGGCGGGCTGTGGGCGGCCTGGTGGCGGGTGTGGGGGCGCCGCAGGGAGGAGGCCGGGGGGAGCAGCGGGGTGGCGGGGAGCGGAGAGGCAGGACAGGAGCGGCCTCGCAGGGAAGCCGAGCAGAGGCCTCAGAGCAGCAGGCGAGGCCGCAGCTGCTCGCTTCCTGCCTGCGCCCAGAGCCTGGTTCCGGCCGGGCGGCCGCTGCTTCCTGTCCTTGACTCCGAGGTGGCCTCGGCTCTTCCCATAAATCGTCCCTTGCCCCGCGCCTGCGCGAGTGGGCTTCCGCCGGGGCTGCGGGCCACCCCTGCCTGCGGCGGCACGTGATACAATTAGCTCAGGTCCCTCGGGGGACATTCATCGTTCTCGCAGACTCTCCGCCATAAATTTCCTATCTCCACCTGGCTTCCCCTTGGCCGCCAGCGAGTGTCCTTCTGGGCTCACTTTTGTCCTCACAGGCCACCGAGGAGCTCGTGTCACCGGACCCAACCCTTTCCTGCCCGTTCCTCCTCCATCACCCTCTTCCCCGTGCGGCTCCTCCCGCACCTCTCTCTCCTCTGCATTTATCTCCTTGTCCAGCTTTCCCGGGACCCAAAGGCCCCACCTTGTCTGCTCTGTGATCCTCCTCTTGGCATTTTTTTTCTGGCTCTCATGGCAACCCCCCTGCACCCATGTGGGTTTTGTTTTGGGTTTTTTTTTTTTTTTTTTTTAAATGTGCTTATTGGTTTCAGAGAGGAAGGGAGGGAGATTGAGATAGAAACATCCGTCATGGATCGGCTGCCTCCTGCACACCCCATACTGGGGATGGAGCCTGCAACTGAGGTACATGCCCTTGACCGAAATTGAACCCAAGATCCTTCAGTCTACAGGCCAATGCTCTATCCACTGAGCCACACCAGCCAGGGCATTTACCGTGGTTTTCATGGCCTCTCTCCACACACAGGCTTGCGCCTCCGCTTGGCCCTCTCTGGCTTCCATTCCCATGGCGCTGCTGGGAGCATGCATGGGGCATGCCATAGACCCCTTCAAACGGTGTGCACCCCACAGTGTCTCAGTGTCCCCTGCCAGCTGGCCCTCCTCCTGTGTTCCCCAGTTGAGTTAATGAGTAGACAGTCTCTGCTCTTCATCCTGGAAGTTCGGGCAGGAATGTTGGCCAGGCTCCTCATCCTTTGCCAGGAAACACCCACCTTGGGCCACACTCAGATCGCGGTTCTAATTTCTTTGCCTTTCTCCTCGCTGCTCACAGTGCATGAGGCGCGGGAGCCTTTCGTGCTAAGATGCCCCCTGTCCCTCCCACTGAGGCCACGGGCCCAGCCTGAGGGCGGGAGGAAGGACTCCCCATTCGGCCTGTGCGTCATCCATGTGGAGGCCAAAGGTCACCAACCCCTCAGGGGGCAGTTCTGGGGGCCCAGGTGATCCCATTCCTTGTGGGCAATCAGGCGTCCTCAAACTTTTTAAAGTGGGGACCAGATCACGGTCCCTCAGAGAGCTGGAGGGCCGGACTATATGAACTACTAATTCCTACTGTAACACCTCGGCTGCGCTCACTGCCCAAAAAACCTGGCAGGCCGGATCAGACTCCTCTGCGGGCCGCATGTGGCCCGCGGGCCGTAGTTTGAAGACGCCTGAGTTAGACCCTCCATTCAGGAGAGCAGGTCTGTGAGGCCAAGGCTGCAGGGAGAGCAGGCTGGGGCGGGGGGGGGGGGGGAGGGGGGAGGAAGTCCTCACCCAGACTTAGTGAGTTTTGAAAAAATATTTATGTGTTTATTGATTTTAGAGAGAGGAAGAGAGAGGTAGAGAGAGAGAGAAACATCAATGAGAGAAACCTCGATCGGCTGCTTCCTACACGCCCCCCACTGGCCAGGAATGGAACTGGCGAGCTCCTGGCTCATGGGGTGACTGAGCCACACCACCCCGGGCCAGACTCTAACAGTTCTGAGCTCAGCTCAGGCACTGAGAGAGCAGGTCACAACTGACAAGACCCCATCACGCTGCTTTCCGGCAGCCCACACCTCCCATCTCCCAGTCTCCACCCTGTGCCCCCAGCGGCCTCCCCATTAAGAGGGTCCTGTGCTAAGGGAGCCCTGGATTTGAGGGGATGGGGTTCTCCTGCTTCCGCCCAACCACCGGACTTGTTCCTCCACTCCCGCTGCACACAGGCCTCGCCTGGGGCTCTGAGCGTCTTTCTGGGCTTGCTGGTCTGAGAGCAGCTCTGTCCTTGACTTTCAGCCACCCAACCCCTGTGCTGGGCCGTGACCTGAAGAGGCAGCCATTGCGATCAGACAGAGACAACCAACAGCTCTTACACTCCCAATGAGACTCATCTGTGAGAAGAAGAAATGGATCAGGTGCTTTTAGTCACGTGTGCTTATGTAAATGTAAATTGATTAAAATTAAATAGCCCAGCTGGTGTTGCTCGGTGGTTTGAGTGTCGTGAGTCACGGTTCAATTCCCGGTCAGGGCACATGCCCAGGTTGGGGGCAGGAGGCAGCCGATCCATAATTCTCTCTCATCATTGATGTTTTTCTCTCTCCATCTCCCTCTCTGAAATCAATAAAAATATATGAAAAATACATATTAAAAAATATTCTGTGACTCCCAGATCACCCCCTGATTGGCTGGTCCTGAGTCCGGGGCTCTTTCTAGCCCAATCAGCTGCAGGCCCGCCAGCCCTTTCTGACCTCTAGCAGATATTGTGGTTGGGACTCTGTCCTTAGCAGAATGGGGAATGCCGAAATGAATTGGAAAGAGTAGTGTTGCCTCAGCGATCCAGGCTCTTCTAAGCTGTGTGACCTTGAGCAAATCGCTGAACTTCTCTGTGCCTCCTCCACAGGGTTGTTGTGAGCTGCTTAGGATAGTGGTGGTGGTTGTGGGGGGAAACATAAGCATTATGTAATGTTGACTGGGACTATCAGCAGCCTGAGGATCGCAGATGAGTAATGAAAGCGGAATGACAATGAACGTGGTAATCAAGGTGGATGGGAACTGGGCGTGCTCTCAGGCTGATGGAAAAAGCCGCGGCCCCATTGGCTCTACCGTGTCTGCTCCCCAGCAGGAACCACTTCTGACACTCTGATCTGTGCTTCTCGGGCTCGCCCTCACGTTTCTGAATGTTGTGTTGGTGCGGCTGCTCCTGGCTTTGCCAGCTGTGTTAGCCTCACACTGTATCCCTCCCAACGCCCCCAAGTCCTAGCCCAGAACCTGTGGTTGTGACTTGGTTTTTGTTGTTGTTAATCCTCACCTGAGGGTAGTTTCCTGTTGATTTTTAGAGAGCGGAAGGGAGGTTGAGAGACTCAGAGAGAAACATTGATGTGAGAGAAACACATAGATTGTTTTGCCTCCCACACACTCCCCGACCACAGCCTGGACTGGGCAGGAGCCTGCACCCAAGGTATGTGCCCTGACACTCTATCCACTGAGCCACACCAGCTGGGGCCAATGTGACCTTATTTGGAGGTAGGGTCTTTGCAGATGATCCAGTTAAGATGAGGGCAGCAGGACCGGTGTCCTCATAAACAGGGAAATCTGACACGGACACAGCGCGCACAGAGAGGCTGCCACGTGGAGATTGGAATTCCGCTGCTGCCCACAAGGAAGCAGGGGAGGCCGGGAGAAGGCCCGGAAGGGATCCCAGCTGTGAGACACCCCATTTCTGGGGTTTAAGCCGAGCAGTGTGCGGTGCTTTGTGATGGCAGCGTCAGAAAGCAAAGCCGCCGCTGGGTTTTTGCTTGACAAATTTACCCCCCTCCCCCACACCCACACTGTTCTTGCTCCTATTACCTAAGAAATTATATCACAGGTTTTGTTAAGCCAATATGCACTGTCTGTAAGTATGTAAATGTATGCAGTGCCATGCTATGTAGTATGCTTGGGACCCGTGTCCTTTACAATACCAATTCTTGTTTTCCTTGGAGTTAATATTGATCTCTGCCCGCTCTCGGTTTGTTCAGCTCTCCCGAGTTCATCCCGCAGGTGGGTCTGCACATCTCTTCTGAGTCCATGCAAATACCCCTCAGCTGCTGTGTTTGGTTTGGTTTTCTCTCGGAGATCCATCCCAGCATCCTGCGCGCTCCTGCTGTGGCCATTGCTGGCTCTGCTCCAGGCCTGTGCCGGTGCTCCCCCGAGGACCTCCCCTCCCCTCTCTCCTAGCCTCGCTCCCCTGCTTGGAATCGCCGGTTTCCAAACCCCACGCTGGTCGGAGAGGTCAGCTCAGTACAGGGCCGGCTTCGGACAGGCCTGGCCAACTCGGAGGCAGCCGCACTGACCCCTCCCGGGATCTGCTTTCCTGCGGCGCTGGATTTGACCTGTGACTCCCTCACTCCCTCATCACCCCCCTCCCCCCCCCACACACACACACAGGTTGGCTATGAGGGGACAAATGAAAATGTCCTGGCACTTCCTTCTCAGCAAATGAAAATTTACCCCCTGGCCTCGGGCCCTGGGACCACCTCTGTCAGACTCCTCGGAGCCCTTCAAAGAGCCCTCGTTCAAGCATGACCTTGGATCAAGCCTTGAACTTGCTGTCCGTTCAGCTGGGAGTGTCTTCCCCTCGTTTCTCACCTGCCTCTCTTCACTTCTCAGCTCCCATGGCACCGCCTCAGAGAAGCCCTCCCTGACCACCCCCGCCTCAAGCCATGACTTCGGCTTTTATCTTCCCCAAAGTGCTGATAGGTTGCCCACTTGTTTCTTTGTATATATAAACTAGAGGCCCGGTGCACAAATTCGTGTGTGGGTGGGGTTCCTCCACCTGGCCAGAGATTGGGCCAACTGGGGCCACCTGGCCAAGTCCGGCTCGGAGCTGATCATTATTTGGGCTGGCCGGCTGGGAGGAGGGAATGCAGGCGGTTGGCTGGCCACGGGAGGGTGGCTGTGGGAGTTCACTGGCCACCAGGAGGCAGCTCCTGTGTTGAGCATCTGCCTCCTGGTGGTCAGTGTGCACCATAGAGACCAGTTGACTGGTTGGTTGGTCGAATGGTCATAACGGTCACTTAGACTTTTATATGTATAGACTGGAGATCCAGTGCACATATTTGGGGGCCGTGGCCTGCGTGGTCAGCACTGTGCTCCCACTGTGTCCCCTTTGCTGCCTTGTTACAAGGCTGGCAGGGGACAGACCTTGCAGGCCTCGTAGTAAGTCACAGGTCATGATGAGGGTTTGTTTGGAAAACAATAGGAAGCCACTGGAGAGTTTAAGTGGGGGTGTGATGGACTCAGATTTGCATTGTTAAATAGTCTCTTTGGAAACCACACATAGCCTAGCTGTTGTGGCTCAGGAGTTGAGTGTTGACCTGGGAACCAGGAGGTCAAGGTTCGATTCCCGGTTAGGGCACATGTCCAGTATGGGATGTGCAGGAGGCAGCTGATCAATGATTCTCCCTCATCACTGGTGTTTCTCTCTCCCTCCCTGTCTGAAATCAATAAAAATATATTTAAAAGAAAAGAAAGGAAACCACCCATAGACTAGGTCCATGGTCGGCAAACTGCGGCTCACACGCCACATGTGGCTCTCTGGCCCCTTGAGTGTGGCTCTTCCAAAAATACCACGGCCTGGGCGAGTCTATGTTGAAGAAGTGGCGTTAGAAGAAGTTTAAGTTTAAAAAATTTGGCTCTCCAAAGAAATTTCAACGCTGTCCTGTTGATGCTCTGTTGACTCATGAGTTTGCCGACCACTGCAGTAGATCAGTGGGCTGGGAAGGCAGGGGGGGCTCCTGAAGGGGGTACTGGAGCAGATGCTGGGAGGTGACAATATGGAGAGCATACACTGGTAGCGCACATCACCCACCTCCTAGCTGAACGGAAACCCAGAAGCTGATCTGACAGAGAGACCATAAAGCTGGTCTGAGGCCAAGTTCTAGCTGTGCTTCTCCCCAGCTGTGCGACCTCTAGCAAGTGTCTGCCCCTCTCTGTGCTGCAGTGCCCTCACATGTACACAAGCATCAGAAGGCCTGCTTGCTGGGCCATCGTGCAGGTCGCAGGAGAGACGCCGCAATGTGCCTGGCATGGGCAGGGCAGTGCGCCGAGGTGCCCCGGGTCTGCAAACCCTTCCTGGTGGCATGCACTTCTGACCAAGTTCGTTTTTGCTCCAACTGATGTCGTATATAGTGGCTGTGCTTTTGAGAATGTTCAGTTCCGCCGCCGAACACAAGAAAGCGAGGGGGATGGGTCCAACGTGCCATGGATGAGTCCGTCAGTAACTGGGAGCAAAGGCAGCCAGATAAGGCAGAGCATATGCGTGAACATAGGAACACATGGAAGGAGCACGAGATTCCTAATATTCATGAGGCACTAAATATATGGAAGGCACCTGAGGAGCTAAATATTCATGAGACACTAAATATACATGAGGCTGAGAGGCACTCGGTACGCAGCCACCCATTGGCAAGACTCCTTCTGGCCCCATGTGTCCTGGGCCCAGGACATGCAAATCACCTCCCGCTGCTCCTCGGGCTAATTGGGGGAGTGCAGCTAGCTCCCCCCTCTCTCCCACAGAGCATGCGCGCCACGGCCCCAGGCGCCCTCCAGACGTCTGTGCACCTCAAGCCTCAACTGTGGTCTCAGAAAGCACAGCAGCAGAGGGTGAGGCTGATGGAGGGAGCCGAGAGAGAGCGCAAGCATCGCCCCCTCCCTCCACCCCCACTCCCAGGATTCAGGCCACTGGTGCGAACCTAGCCCGCCTCTCTGCTTCCCCTGTGCGCTTCCAGTTGCTTTACCGCACGGTGTGCTTTGAGCTCATATATTTATATTCATTGATTTCAGAGAGGAAGGGAGAGAGAGAGATAGAAACATCAGTAATGAGAGAAAATCATCGGCTGCCTCCTGCACGCCCCCCGCTGGGGTCTGAGCCCGAAGCCCAGGCCTGTGCCTTAACCGGGAATCGAATCGTGACCTCCTGGTTCCTGGGTCAGCGCTCAGCAGCTGAGCCGCGCCCGGCCTGGCTGATTCGAGCTCCTTCCCTGGGTTTCCGAGCCTCTCTTCCCCGTGACAACTGAGCGATGGTGGAGAACGAACCCCTCCTGGCGCCACGTCAGATGGCACGTTGTTCTGAGCAGGTCAGGCATGGCGGTTAGAAGCTTGGCAAAGAGGCGTGGCGAGCCGCCAGCCACAGGGAATGGTGATTACCCGGAATGGGTGAGCACTTGCCTGAGAACTGTGCAAAGCTGAAGAGTGAGAGTGTGCACGCCTGTAAAGATGCTGAAAAACTGCCCGGCCGGCGTGGCTCATGGTTGCATGGTGACCTGTGAACCAGGAGGTCACGGTTTGATTCCAGGTTAGGGCACAGGCCAGGTGCGGGCTCCATCCCCACTAGGGGGCGTGCAGGAGGCAGCCGATCCATGGTTCTCTCTCCTCACTGATGTCCTCTCTGACATCAATACAAACGTATTTTAAGAAAAGATGGCTGATGGTCAGCTGTGAACGAAGGCAGGGTCTGTCTTGGGGGGAAGACACATCGGAGTGGCACGTGAGTAGCCGGAAGGGAAGGAAGAGTCTGGAAGGAACAGTGATGCCTGGAAGGACAGCTGGGTGGCCGTGTAAGCTTGGCATGACCTTTCCGATTGAACTCAGCAATAGGCAAACACTTCGGGCTTTTCAAATAGCATTTCCTGTGAGCAGCCCGTTAATTACGGTAGTATTAATTAGCAGCTCGTAGTTTCTAATCGGCGGTTTGCAAGTCAAGAAGTTTAGGTGGAGAGTCGTTAAAGGGAAAGGTGAAGGGAAAGAGGGGCTCTGGGTTCGATTCCGGTCAAGGGCACGTACCTTGGTTGCAGGCTCCTCCCCAGCTTGGGCCCTGGTCGGGCTCCTGCAGGAGGTGACCCATCAGCAATAACTCACCTGAACGCAGGGTGCTCTCAGGGTTGCAAAGCTCCCCTGAGCACTCGCCCCTGAGCACTCCCCCCTGAGTGTTCACCCCTGAGCACTCCCCCCTGAGCACTCCCCCCTGACCACTCCCCCCTGAGCACTTGCCCCTGAGTGTTCAGCCCTGAGCACTCGCCCCTGACCACTCCCCCCTGAGTGTTCACCCCTGACCACTCCCCCCTGACCACTCCCCCCTGACCACTCGCCCCTGAGTGTTCAGCCCTGAGCACTCCCCCCTGAAAACTCCCCCCTGAGCACTCCCCCTGAGCACTCCCCCCTGAGCACTCCCCCCTGAGCACTCCCCCCTGAGCACTCGCCCCTGAGCACTCCCCCCTGAGCACTCCCCCGAGTGTTCACCCCTGAGCACTCCCCCTGAGCACTCCCCCCTGAGCACTCCCCCCCCCCCCCCCCCCGATGCTTGACACAGACACACACCCAGCTTTTCTTCCCCAGTGGCTTCTGTGGCTTTAGCCAACAGCACAGTCTCTCCCGCCCTAAGCCCTGGACCAATGAAGGTCTCCCCACCCTGTTCAGAGGCACTGCCCACTCGCCCAGCCTGTTCCAGCACGTTCTCTTTCAGCTGGGCCTCGCTGGAGGAACCTGCCGAGGCAGAAGCTGCGGATCTTGGGGAGTAGCCCAGGTTTCTGCCCGCGGGGAGAGGAAGCACGCCAGCCTGGAGAGTCAGATGGAAGGGGACAGAGCTGGTTTCTAGAAGCTCTTGAAAGCATGGCGGCCCGGTGCTGATAGAAGTGCCCCTGGAGGTGACGTCCAGAGGGCAAGAACATGGAGTGGGAGCCCTGGCGGAAGCCTCGTGGCTGTGGCTGGCCAGCCGGGCAGTTCACTGCCCCTTCCCCTGCCTCTGCCAGTCACGTGGGGGCCTGGGCCAAGGGCGCTGCTGACAACTGTCTGAGCCCAGCCTCCCAGTGGGCTCAGCCCCAGCTTCCCAGTGGCCGCCGTCCCCGCCGTCCCCCACCGTCTGTCATCCGCTTTCTCATCTTCCGGCCCGGCCCGGCCGCCTCCGGCAGACAGCTGCCGTGCACACCCTGATGCACACACTCCGTGCGCACACACAGGCGGTGCTAAACCCCAGCTTTGGGGGGTTTGCTACCCAACAGGAGTGACTGAGCTACCACTCAACGGGGGCGGGGGGGGGGGGGAGAGTGTTGTTACAAAACCTCCAAGCCTCATCCTAGACGGTTTGGCTCAGTGGATAGAGCAGTGGTCGGCAAACTTATCAGTCCACAGAGCCAAATACCAACAGGACAACGACTGACATTTCTTTGGAGAGCCACATTTTTTTAACTTAAACTTCTTCTAACGCCACTTCTTCAACATAGACTCGCCCAGGCCGTGGTATTTTTGGAAGGGCCACACTCAAGGGGCCAAAGAGCCGCATGTGTGTCTCAAGCATGCAGTTTGCCAACCACGGGGATAAAGCATGGGCCCGCACACTGACAGGTCCTGGGTTCGATTCCCATCAAGGGCACGTGCAGGAGGCAGCCAAACCGTGATTCCCTCTTATCATTGCTATCTCTCCCTCCCCTTCCTCTCTGACACCAATGCAAACAGATGTTAAGACACACAAGGAATGATGGCGCCCTTCCTTGAATCCTCTCCAGGGACCTACAACTCTCCAGGCCCAGCCCCCAGGGGTATGCCCTCCAGGCCTGAGTTCCAGCCCCAGCAGCCACCAACCAGCCACTGTCGGAGCGGTAGGAGGTTCCGGCCACGTGAAAGGAGGCTGTCTGGGGCCTGATCCTTCTAGAAAGTGTCACTGGCCTTTCCCACACTGAGCTGTGGCCCAGAAATCAATCTGGCAGCCAAGCATGGTGTTTGGAGGGCGGCATCGGGATGAACGGCACCTGCGCTCCGAAGGGGCCGTGGCCCACGGTGCTGAGGAAGGTGTCCGAGCGCTCGGGGGGGGGGGGGGGGGGGGGGGGGGAGTGGGGCGCTGGGAGAGGCCTCAGCCCCGAGGGGAAGCATGCCCATGGGGGAAGGCGGGCCTAGAGCAGGGCCTGTGGTTGACAGGAGCGCTCTGTCCATCAGGGCGAGGGTCTGGAGAGCCTGGGCCACTAGACACAAAAGGGGTGAGTTTGAGGCGCTCTGGGGGTGAGCCTGGGATGGGGGAGGCTGAGCCAAAGTCGCAGGAACTCCCACTTCCTGGGAGAGACAGGGTTTTCACGGGGCAGCTTTTCTGTCCAGGCCTGGGCTTCTTCCGGGTGTCTGTCTCGGTCTGATCGTCCAAAAGGAGCTCCCTGTCAGTGACGTGGGTGCCAGGGCCCCGAGAGCCTCGCCCTGCCATGAGGCGCTGGGTGTCCAGAGGATGACGCTGTGTGCGTGTGTCAGAGGCTTTGCTGTGGGTGGGGGTGGAGTGGCAGCGCAAGCTTTATTATACAAAAGCCTCACTCGGCGGCGAATACATATCTGATCACAAATGCATTGCGCACCAGGGCTCCGAACTGCATTTTAAAAATCAAATCCCAACGCCGTGTTCTCTAAGTTGACAGATGAATTTAAATCCCATGGTTGCAGTCACGGTGGGAAATACCAGGCGTCTCCAGATCACAGTGCAGGGGGTGGGGAGCTCTGCCCCCCACGGAAAGCCAGCGGGCGGCAGCCCCGAGCATTTAATGCGGGCCTCGTTCCTGCCCATCTCCTAAGTCTCGTCGTGATCAACGGGACACACAATTTGGTAATTTGCTCTTTTCTTGCTCAACGTAGTGATACAAGCATTTTTCATGTTATTACAAACTCCTGGTAAACATCATTTTTAATGGCTACATAATATGGATTGTATTTTCAATTTTCATTAAATTTCTATTTTATCTTCAGCCTGATTGCATTGAGGGGCCTAATTTCTGCCAGCCCCGATGCGCTTATCTGTTTATCAGGAGTGGCATTCCCACCGCAGCCATCCCCTTGTCTGGGGGGGAGGGGGAGACAGAATGGGGTGGATGCGGCATCCACGGGTACCGGGGTCACCCAGGGAACCCCACACGCTGGCAGGGCAGGCCTCCCATGGACCCTGGGTGTCCCGGGGTCTGCCCACATTTCAAACGTTCTGTCCTGCTGTGTCCATACATTTGCTGGTTCTTACAGAGACCACGTGGCCCATGCAAGAGTAAAAATGACGGTCCCCATAGGTGGGCACACTGATGGAAGAGAAGGGTTAGGGCTGGTTGAAGTGGTGGCAGGAAGGACACGGGCGTCCACAGAATATTTAACCTCCAGCTTCCACAGATAATGGAAGTGTCTGTCCAACACCAGAAAATGTATTCAATCTCCCTTCTTTAAAAAAAAAAAATTTATTGATTTTTCACAGAGAGGAAGGGAGAGGGATGGAGAGCTAGAAACATCCATCAGCTGCCTCCTGCACACCTCCTATTGGAGATGTGCCCACAACCAAGGTACATGCCCTTGACTGGAATTGAACCTGGGACCTCTCAGTCCACAGGCCCACACTCTATCCACTGAGCCACACCGGTTAGGGCTGTATGTTTAACTTTATATGAAGCTGCTAAACTGAGAAAACAGGTGAGCGTTCCAGTGGCTCCGAATCCTTGTCAGGACCTGATAAGGTCGGCGTTTCCACGTCAGCCGCTCTGGTAGGTATGTGGTGTGCATCTCATTATCGTTTTAATTTGCATTCCCTAATGGCTAATGATGTTGACATCACTTTCTGTTTATTTGCCATCTGTTATCTTCTTTGGTGAACTGCCTGTCTTTTGGCCATTTTTAATTGGGCTGTTAGTTTTCCTACTAATGAGTTTTGAGAATTCCTTATATATTTGGCATCCACGTCTTTTATTGCATACGTCATCTGCAAATATGTTCTTCAGTCTTCAAGTTGCTCTTCCATCCTCTCAACAGTGTCTGACAGAGCAGAATTTCTCAATTTCGAAGAAGTAAAGTGTAGACCAACTATGCTTTTGGTCTAGGAATTCTGCCTGACCCCGGGTCATGGAGATTTTCTCCTAGGTTCTCATCTAAAAGTTTTACACTTTACATTTATACCTACGATCTACACTGAATGGCCAGATGACCATGATCTCTGAATGCATAATAATCTGGCCACTCAGTATATACCCTATATAAAATAAAAGGCTAATATGCTAATTGTCCCCTCGACCAGGAGTTGGACCAGCAGGCAGGCCAGCCAACTGCCCATGTCCCCTCCCCCTGGCCAGGCTGGCCGGACCCCACTCATGCACGAATTCATGTACCGCCCCCCCCAACACACACAGTGAGTGGCCAGATTATTATGCGTTCAGAGATCATCGTCATCCGTCCAGTGTGTTTACTCTTAACGTCAAATAGTGACATTCTTCCCCAACTTTTTTCTTTTCTAAAACTTACTTTGGCTATTCTAGTCCCTTTGCGCTTCCCTGTGCACTTCAGAGTCAGGTTGGTAGGCCTACGGAAAGCTGCTGGAGCTGCGATGGAACTGGTGGTAAATGTCCGGGCCCTGGGAGGAACGGGCATCCTTGCCATGCTGAGTTTTCTAACCTCTGAACCCGCTAAGTCTCTTCCCCATCTTGCTTGTTTGTTTGATTTCAGAACTGGCTTCTCCTGGGAAGGAGGCACAGCTCTAAAGGTTTGGTTTCATGCGTGGAGAGCCCCGTCTGGGCGGAGTCTTTCCTGAGCCCCAGGCCCTTCCTCCACCCTCAGCCCAGGGGGGACCACGTGATCTCACTGGCAGTGTCACGTGTTGGGGGCAGAAGCGCGTCTGATCACACTCATTCATGCAGGCACTAGAGAATCATGTTTTGGTGTTGGTGCATACATGGGTGTCCTTATGTACACGTGTGTGCACACATGTGGATGCCCACACATATACACATGTGGGAGCTTGCATGTACACACACACATGCATACGTGGCCTCCCTCCTCCTCTCTGCTGTAAGCAGCGTGTGACGCGGGCTGGGAAGGGAAGCTATTTGTTTCACATGCCGAAGCTGCCAGAGACGTGACCTTGAACGGAACAGCACAAACGCACATAGAGAGCTCTTAGCAACTGCTTGTTGAGAGAAAGAAGGGAATTGGGGGGGGGGGGGGGCAGGAAACGAGGACGGGGAGGAGATGGAGAGAGAGCTCAGGCTGACCCTTTCGGAGGGGGCTGGACCCCACAGTGCCGGCCAGGCTTTCTCAGACCCCTGAAATGGGAGCCCCTTCGGGTGTCAGGCTGGAGAGGAGGCGCCGGCACAGACCAGTCCCCGAGGGCAGGGGGGACTGGGCTGCTGTGGCCCATCCAGGATGCTGGGACCCTGCGGAGGGGCCCGGGGTTCCCGAGCCACAGAGGGCGTGGGGCAACCCTCCCCTCCGCAGCTGGGCGCTGAGCGGCAGAGGGCTGGCCGCACGCCAGGGCCAGGCAGGTAGACTCAGACTCAGCTCTCCCACCTCCTGCTTCCACCACATCAGCTGCCTTTTGGGGGGACCGAGGTGTGACAGCCCAGGAAGCAGCAAGCCAGCCCCCAGGGACCCTCACCCGTCCTCCCGCGATGGTGTCTGGGAGGGAGTGCAGGTCAGAGGCGGTTCAGGACCCACACTTCTCGGCTCCTTCTCCCATACCCACCCCCCACGCCCATTCCTCCACACCCTCCCTTCCGGGCTCCCGGAATCCACAGCAGCCCAGCCCCCAGAGGGCAAAACTAGCGCTCCAGCTGGAGGGCCTTGGCCGCGCTGCCTGCGTGCAAATCATCTCTCTTTAGATGTATGTTATTGCTTTCAGACAGGAAGGGATGTGTGTGTGTGTGTGTGTGTGTGTGTGTATGAGATAGAAACATCATGATGAGAGAGAATCATGTACTGGTTGCCTCCTGCACGCTCTACTCTGGGAATGGAGCCTGCAACCCGGGCCTGGGTCCTGAGCAGGAATCCAACCGTGACCTCCTGGGTCATAGGTCGATGCTCAACGCCTGAGCCATACGGGCCAGGCTCCCTGAAGCTCTTAACTCCCAACAACTAAGTGGACTCAGCCCTAAACTCCTGCCCCTTTATGCTCCTCCCGGGAAGAGGATGCCTGCAGGTAAACGTTTTCACCGGCGAGAGAATTTCTCCAGAGACTGTCAGCCAGCAGCAAGGCTGGGAGAGGCCTGCAAATGTTTCCTCTCCCCCATCTGGCGCTGTGTACGTGATGTGTGAAGTGAACACGCTCACACACACACACACACACACACACACACACGCACATGCACACACGCGCGCGCACACACTCGCACTCACGCAGAGGACGGCCCTGTCCCCATCACTCACCGCCGGCAGGCCCGCAGCGCTGCCTATAAATCACGCCGGCGGGGAATATGCTGAATCATCTAATTGGCCCGCGGAGACAGTGATGGAGCGCCCCCTCCCCCGCCCCGGGAGCCTGGGGACCTGAACTGTCTCCGGCTGCACGTTAATCAGGATCCTCCAGCTCCAGCCGAGCAGGACGGAGGCCGCCGCCGCCCTCCCCCTCCCGCAGGCCTCCCGTGCCGGCACCTGACGGTGATGGGGACCCCTCTGTACACCCGGAGGCCACCACAGGCCACTTGGCATCGCACATGAAGGCCATGCTCCTTAGGAGCTGCCAGTGAGCGGGATGACAGATGCCACGCTGCTGTGTTTGTCCCGACGCACCCACAGCAGCCTTGGTCCCACCCCGAAGCCACATTTCTGAGGTCAGGCAGGAGCTGGAGAGATATTTTAAAAAAAGAAACATATATATATATATATATATATATATTTGTTTAAACACACACACACACACACACACACACACATATATATATATATACATATATATAGATAGATAGATAGATAGATAGATATAGATATATATATATATAGATATATATATATAGATATATATATATATTAGATTTCTGAGAGGAAGGGAGAGGGAGAGTGAGTGAGAGACATCCATGATGAGAGGATGAGAGAGGTTCATGGATCGGCTGCCTCCTGCAAGCTCCCCACTGGGGATGGAGCCCGCAACCCGGGCCTGTGCCCTGACCAGGAATCGAACCCTGACCTCCTGGTTCCTAGGTGGACGCTCAAGCCCTGAGCCACACCGGCCGGGCCTAGTTTTGGCCCTTCACCGACCACCCCTGGCCGGAGAGCTCCGCCGTGGAGTGATGGGGCCGCAGTGATGGGGCCGCAGTGATGGGGCCGCAGTGGGAACCTTGCCTTTCCCGCCTTCCACTGCCCGGAGCCAGAGGAGCCCGGAGAAGGGCCGCATGGCGCTGGGGTTAGTGCCCAGCTCAGGCAGCGGCTTTCCGCTTCGCCCCGGGCCAGCGGCTCTGCCTCCTCATTAGCCCTCAGTGGCTGCTCACGGCCCGGGACCCCTGTGGCCTGGGTGTGCCGCAGGCTGCGCCCGCCCGTCCATGCACAGGAATTAACAAAAATGCCCCCAAGACCTCATTCCCCAGTCATCCACTCTGACATTTTAAGGCACTTCTGCTTGCCTTCACTCCTTCTCCTGACTTCTGCCCTTAGAATTCTCTGGAAGGCTGTGGGCCATAGCCATCTTCGCAGCAGGATGGGCCAGCCCTCGCCTGCTAATCCACGCACCACTAACCGGCCCCAAGGGAAGAACGGGTTTCTGGAGAGAGGCATCCCTCCCTATGGCACAGCTCTCAGCAGGACCTTCTCAGGCCGTGCTTGTGAGATCTTATCATTTAAACTAAATTGCCTGCGACAGAATAAGTGAACTAGCCCGGCCAGTGTTGCTCAGTGGTTAGCGTCGACCTATGAATCAGGAAGTCAGGGTTCAATTCGCAGTCAGGACACAGGTCAGGGTGTGGGCTTGATCCATGAGGTGGGGTGGGGTGTGTGTGTGTGTGTGTGTGTGTGTGCAGAAGGCAGCCGATTCATCATTCTCTTTCATCATGGATGTTTCTCTCTCCCTCTACCTTCTTCTTAGAAATCAATTTTTAAAAATATTTAAAATAAGTAAGTAAAGCAGGGCCCTAGAATTCTTCCCTACCCCGCTCACCAAGATTTGGGGTCTGAGTGGGCTGCCGCCTGGCTCTCTGGGGACAGGTGTGGTGGGGGAAGCCGGTCACCAGGTAGGAAGTCCCACCCCCTGGGAGCGTGTGCTGGGAGACACTCCAGGCCCAGCTTGCTCCCACCCAGCACCAGATGTGCGAGCGAAGCCAGCTCAGACCCTCCGGGCCCAGCCCGCCTGCCACAGGTGCCTCCGGGGATGCCACGGCAGCAACAGATCACTCAGCTGAGCCCTGCCTGAACCCCCGCCCCAGAGACCCACAAGCAAATAAAATGGGGGTTGCTTTATTTTTAAAATATATATATTTTTATTGCTTTCAGAGAGGAAGGAGAGAGAGACCATCTGACTGGCCAGTCTGTCCTCCGGCCTGTGACCCCCTCGGGCTGGCAGGCCGCCCGGCTGAGCCGGGGTGACGTCAGCGCGGTGAGGCCGGCCACGTGCGGCTCAGCCCGGGCCTGGTAAACACCAGGCTCGCCAAACCTGAAACTCAGGTCCCGGGGAAGCGGGGGAGCCGGGAGGGGGAGCGGTCCCGCTCCGGTTCGCCTTCCCACGGCAATCATCGCGGGGCTTTTAAAGGCCTGGATTTCTGTTTTTGAGGCAACTTCGGAACTGGCTGAAGCAGCGGAATAATTTACTGTGATGTGTTTCCTCCCTAATCCTCCCCTCCCGGCCCCACCCCCACCCCAACACTGCGGAGGCTACAAAGGCCCCTGTTGCTTAGCAACAGGAGTGAAGCTAATCAACACAGCTCTGAATATTAATATTTTTCCCAAACACGACTTCTCCTGAAATTGTGCAGGAGACGAGGCCTTCCTTTCAACGTAAACAGTCATTTTTTTACAAGTCTGTAATTAATTTCGTGATGTGCGCTCCTTCCCTCCCGGGTTAGCCTGTTAACGCGGTCAGGCGGCGCAGCGACACCGCGGCCTGGCCTCGCGTCCCCCGGCATTTGTGATCTGTCAGCTCCAACGTCCTGGCGAGGTGAATGGGGTGGACCGTCAGCTCCTTCTCCCGCCGGGGGATGGACGGGAAGCGGGGGGGCGCTTTGCAGGAGAGCCTTCCTGAAACCCCACGGGGCCTTTCCCTAAACCACGTGGCGTTCGTCTTTGCTCTGACCTGCAGGGATTTCGGCGGAGTCTTCCTGATCGGACCCCTCTGGACCTCGGTTTGCTCAAGTGTGAGAGAGGAGCGGTGAGGGGATGGGCTTGGGTCAGTCCTCGCGTCCTTCCCGTCCAGGGATGCCAAGGGTGTGGCTTAGAGAGTCTGTGGGCCACATTCTTCAAAGTGAGTGTGGCCCTAGCTTGTGTGGCTCAGTGGATAGAGCGTCAGCCTGCGGACTGGGTTGTGGGCCCAGGCTGGGCTTGGTCAGTTATGCGGGAGGCAGCCAATCAATGATTCCCTCTCATCATTGATGTTTCCAGCCCTCTCTTCCTCTCTGAAATCAATAAAAATATAATTTTTTTAAAAAGTTAGTGTGGAGGGAAAGGGAAGGAAGGGAAGGAACTTAAGATGTGGCTGATGAGGTGCACTTAAAAACAAAGAAGGTTCTAAGGAAACAAGAGCTAGCCCGGCCAGTGTGGTTCAGTGGTTGAGCATCAACCTATGAACCAGGAGGTCATGGTTTGATTCAGGGCACATGCCCGGATTGTGGGCTCAATCCCCAGTGGGGGGCGTGCAGGAGGCAACCGATCCAGGATTCTCTCTCATCATTGATGTGTCTATTTCTCTCTTCCTCTCTGAAATCAATAAAATAAATTATATATATACATATATACTTACATATATATATTTAAAAAAAATTTTTTTTAAGAAACAAGAGCTAGACATTAGGGGAGAAAGAGCAGAAAAGGCCCTGTGAGAGTGATGGGAAGGAAAGGGGTTCCCTGCCAGCTGTCAGGAAGGGGGCATGGACTTGGCAGAGGTGACAATCCTATCACAGAGGTGGCATCTCAGAGCCACCACACCCAGGGCCCTCGGCAGGCTGAGGAGCCAGCCCCCCGGGCCAGGGAACCCCTGTGTGCTCAGGGGCCATGTTCATATTTATAATAAATCCCCACGATGCCTGGCGTGCTGTAGACACTCAATCCATATTTGCTGATTGATTTATTGATCAACTGATGGAAAGTTGGTCATGCGTGCAAATAATCCATTTGCAAGTCGTTTGCTGCCCTTGAGGCCGAGAAAGCAAACATTTCTTCTTGATGGTACGGATAGTGGTCCTCAAGGAGTATGTCTCCATCCGCTGTGAGGTGCCTCGCATAGAGTGTGTTATTAACGATAAAACACATAAATCTCAAATTATTTGCTTAAATAAATTAGAATACATTCAAGGTTATCCCTGTAATAACATCGCTCTCACTCACTCGCCTTCCAATGTGCTTTCTTGATGGGGAGAGAACATTGGAGAATCCTGGTCATCAAACTAGGGGTTCTTGGGTTTATTTTCTGGAAGGGGCTGTGCATGAGGTTCTTTTGTTAAATATATTGTTATTGATGTCAGAGAGGAAGGGAGAGGGAGGGAGAGAGAAAAACATCAACGACGAGAGAGAAGCGTGAACAGATAGCCCCCCACCAGAGATGGAGCCCGCAACCCAGGCCTGTGCCCTGACCGGGAATCGAACCCTGACCTCTTGGGTCACAGGTAGACGCTCAACCACTGAGCCACCCTGGCCGGGCCAGGATGATGCTCTTGAATTGCGGTGGGAATGAATGGAGCGCATCACAGGCTCAGGTTCTCCTTAGCTGCTCCCCGCTGCCTGCACCTGCTGGCGGCTGTTCCCTTTGGCTTTCAGGATGCGCCCCATTAGTGGGAGGAGAAGAGGAAACCAAGGAGGGAAACACATCCAGACGTAATTCCTGGGGGAGCGCTAACACTATTTCACCTTGCAAATTGCTTAAGGAGCAGCCGAGCTGTCAGTGAAGGCAAGGAACCCCCCATGGCCAGGCCTGGGGGCAGATGCCCGCGGTAGGGACATGGGCCCCATCCCCCCGCCTGTGTCCCCGAGGGCCCCCGCTGCAGTGTACACAGCGACACCTACAAACGCCGGGGCCTTGCTCTCTGGGCTGGCGTGTGCCCTGCCCTGCAGGGTGTGTGCCAGTGGCGGACAGCTCCCACCCTCACGGCGGGGCAGTGGGAGGGTGATCGCCAGCGGGGGACGTGAATGGGCCACGGCCTGTGCAGTCTCCTCGAGGCTCCCAGTGCCACTGAGCTGACGCTGCCCAGAGAGGTGACATGTGTCGTAACAGGCCCTCTGTCTTCCGCCTTCCTCCCTGGCCAGCTTCCCCGAATCCCTCCCCCTCCCAAAGAAACTGGCTTTGTTGTTGTTGTTAATATGTTTACTGATGTCAGAGAGGAAGGGAGAGGGAGAGAGAAACACCCACAACCGGGGTCTGGTCCTTGACGGGGAATTGAAGGTTCACATGTCCTTGCTCAACTACTGAGCCACACGGGCCAGGCGTGGCCTGGGTCTCACTCCACTGGTTGCCACTGTGTGTTTCCCACCGCCTGTTCTTCTCCCCGGCGGTCTGGCAGCCGCGGGGACGATGCGGGCAGGAGGGTTTTGCAGTGAAAAGGGCTGTGGGGCCCAGGTTCCCCGGGGGGGAGAGGGAGGTGCGGGGGGCTCCCCGCGGCAGCTGCGAAGCGCTGGAGTGGCTCGGCCTCAGTTCCCAGTCAGACACGGGACCAGCCGGGCTGTGCACCGGGCTTTGCTCACCTCATTTCACCCCGGCGCCCGCGCCCCCACCTCGCCCGCTCTTTTAATTACCGCGCGCGCCGCAAACGATCAGCGCGCGGGCCTGTTAGCATGATGAATGAGCAATTACAGCTCCCGCAGCAATTACCCGGCTCCGAGCTCCCGCTCCGCCGTCATGCTTCCCTGGCTGGTCAGCTCTGCACCAGCGGGCCGCCTTCAGCCGGACAGAGGCCCCCAACTCCCCTTTCGGGACCCCACTGGCCCCCACCTCAGGGGGCCCAAGGGAAGCGACAGAGAAAGCCTGGCCACAGCTGCCCGGTCCGGTGGGCGGACAGGCTGCGCCGACCCTTTGGGAAACAGAAGCGAGCGGTTTCCGTTCCTCCCAGCCCGCTGGCTGAGCTGCCATCCCAGCAGGAACATTCTACAAGGCGGTGGGGGGGCCGCACTGGGAGGCCATTCTCCCTCATCAGTGATGCATCCATCTCTCTCTCCCTCTCCCTTCCTCTCTCTCTAAAATCAATAAAAACATTTATTTTTTTTAAATATATTTTATTGATTTTGTACAGAGAGGAAAGAAGAGAGATAGAGCGTTAGAAACATCGATGAGAGAGAGTCATCGATCAGCTACCTCTTGCACACCCCCTACTGGGGATATGCCTGCAACCAAGGTACATGCTCTTGACCGGAATCGAACCCGGGACCCTTCAGTCCCCAAGCCGACGCTCTATCCATTGAGCCAAACCAGTCTCGGCAATAAAACCATTTTAAAAAGTCTCCCAGCCTGTGTTGCTCAGTGGTTGACCACTGACCTAGGAACCAGGAGGTCACAGTTCAATTCCCAGTAAGGGCACAGACCCGGGTTGTGGGCTCCATCCCCAGTAGGGGGTGTGCAGGAGGCAGCTGATCCATGATCCTGTCTCATGGATGTTTCTCTCTCTCTCCCTCTGAAATCAATAAAAACATAGTTAATAAACAAATAAATGAAAGTGGGAGTGCGAACACCCAGAGGCGAACCCTGAGACAGATCGGAGTGCAAGTGGCTTATTGGGAGGAAGTGACAGGGAAGGGCCGCCAGTGCAGTGTCGTTTCTGTGACTGTGAGCAACTGGGAAACCTGGGGCCCCGGGGTAAGACGGCACCTGAGCAGTTTGTTAGTGAGATGGGGGCAGGGGGGGTAACTCACCTGCTGGGGGCTGTTGGGGGGGGAAGCAGTGCTCCCTGAGCCAGAACAAGCCCAGGCAGAGAGGTGCAGGTGTTCCCAGCACACAGCTCTCGCTCCGGGCTGGCCACGCATGGCTCCGTGCATGTGGATGCATCGAAGCGAAAGGAAAGGTGACAGTCCGGGTCTCAGGCCACTGGCCAGGTTTCCGGCGCAGCTCTGACACCGACAGAAGAACTGTGCCCGTGTCGTGGGCAGATGGACAGATTTGCAGATCCTTTGTACATGTAAGAACACACACCAAGTGATTAGTTGTAAAAAAAATCACTAAGTCCATGCTGAACGTATTTGCATTATTTTTTAACCATTTGAGAGAGAGAGAGAGAGAGAGAGGCAGGGGGAGAGATTTGTTGTTCCACCCAGGCATTCATTGGTTGCTTCTTGCATGTGACCTGACTGGAGATGGAAGCCACCATCTTGCTGTATTAGGATGATGCTCTAACCCTGGGGTCGGCAAACTGCAGCTCGTGAGCCACATGCAGCTCTTTGGCCCCTTGAGTGTGGCTCTTCCACAAAATACCACAGCCCGGGCAAGTCTATGTTGAAGAAGTGGCGTTAGAAGAAGTTTAAGTTTAAAAATGTGGCTCTCAAAAGAAACTTCAATCGTTGTCCTGTTGATATTTGGCTCTGTGGACTGATGAGTTTGCTGACCATTGCTCTATCCACTGATCCACCTGGCCGGGGCTGAACGTATCTGAATTATCCTGAGCTTCTGTTTTCTCATCTGTCAAATGGGGATGAGAATAGCACCGGCCTATAGGGTCATGATTTCAGCTCCAACAGGTCCCTTCATGCAGAAGGCTTGGCCCAGGCCCGGATGTGTGAGCATTTAATAATGATGGCTATAAAGTAGATTGTGTACAGAGAGGAAAGGAGAGAGATTTTGTACTTAAGCTTCGGGGTCCTTACTCGCATCTGTCCCTCCCAAGGGCCAGGGACAGAGCACTTACTCATTGTACACAGACGGCTGCCCTTTCCGGGTGGACTTCCCTCCGCCACCCCTCCCTGGGCTGGGCAGCAGGAGAGCAGCCACGGCCATGTGTGCGGCCTGGCGGAGGGGAAGTGGAAGTGCCATGGCATCAGTTTTGTTGAAGGGCGTGTGTGTGTGTGTGTGTGTGTGTGTGTATGTGTGTATATGGGTTGTCGTGTGTCCATAGGAAGCTGGTGCTGCCACAAGCCATGACTTTGGGGGCATTCCTACTCCCCTCTGGGCCAACTTGCCCAGAACTGTAACCTGACGGTTCACAACAGAGGTCATTTCAAAATATAATTGTGTCTGTCCTGGGTATCCATGGCAACATAGAAGTCACCCCAGAACTCAGTGACTTAAAACACCAGCAATCACCCCATCTGTGTGGCTCAGGGGTTGAACATCGACCTGTGAACCAGGAGGTCACAGTTCAATTCCAGGTCAGGGCACAGGCCCGGGTTGCGGGCTCGATCCCCACTAGGGGGCGTGCAGGAGGCAACCGGTCTGTGATTCTCTCTCATCATTGATGTTTCTCTCTCCCTCTCCCTTCCTCTCTGACAGCAATAAAAATATATTTTTCAAAAGATCATGATGGATGAGAGAGGCTGTTGTGACCATTTTGGAAAAGACAGTCTGCCCCGGTGCCCTCTGGCTCCCAGCCCCCAGAGTCTGTAGGTAGCGGAGAGAAACAGAGCTTGAAATGTGCGGAGCCGGGAGCTAGTCTGGGGGAAATCTTCCCATCACCAGCTGTGGGAAATTGTAAACGACGAATCCCATGCTCATCGATGCCTAGTCACGATGGAAATTAGCTTCTGTCAGGAATATAACTCGAGAATGCAGCGTATGCAATTAATAACGCACGAGCTAGTTTTATTTCCTTTCTGATGGCAATTGCACACGATAAGATTTATCAGAATTCATGTGTTTGCGGGGCACGAGACTGTAGCAATCCCACGAACACAAGCACGCGTGTGCGGAGAGAGGCAGGTTCCGGGCCCGGGCCTTCAGATTACGTTTCAGCAGAGCGGCCGCAGCTTGGCTTGAAGTCCGGTAGATCCAGAAAAAACGTCAAACAAAATTGCTCTTGATGCACCCAAACCGTCTGAAGCAGTGGTCGGCAAATTACGGCTCGCGAGCCACATGTGGCTCTTTGGCCCCTTGAGTTTTTAGCAAAGGCCAGCTGAGGAGTACCCTAATTAAGTTAATAACAATGTGCCTACCTATATAATTTAACTTTAAAAAAATGTGGCTCTTAAAAGAAATTTCAATCATTGTCCTGTTGATACTTGGCTCTGTTGACTCATGAGTTTGCCGACCCCTGGGCTGAAGAAATGAGTGCTCCAGCACAAAGCCCACGTGCTCATCAGCGTAAGAGTAGTTTCATTTTATTATGCCATTAGGCAGCTCAATATGTACACCTTAGCTGCATATCAATTTTGTGTACTTTTTAGACTTACTCATCAGACTCACATTCAAAGAAGAGCAACTTCATAGTAGCCAAAAACAAACAGAAAAATCTACAGATGCTTTAAAATGTCACTCTGTGTCCGGCCAGCGTGGCTCAGTGGTTGAGCGTTGACATGGGAACCAGGAGGCCACAGTTGGATTCCCAGTCAAGGGCACAGGCCCAGGATTGCAGGCTCAATCCCCATTAGGGGCCGTGCAGGAGGCAGCTAGTCAGTGATTCTCTCTCATCATGGATGTTTCTATCTCTCCCTCTCCCTTCCTCTCTGACATCAATAAAAATATATTAAAAAAAAGAAAAGCAAAATGTCACTCTGTGATTACATCATAGTGGAAACCAATGACCAAGGCCGACCTGGGAGCCCGAAGGAGAGTCTACAGCCCTAGGAGTAATTTTATAAAAGGAGGACAAGCCTGAGAACGATCTATTGTCTCTAGAGCAAATGATATTAAACAACTGTTGCCATACGAAAAGGCAGCCAAAGCCGTGCAGCCCAAAAAAGTAGGAAAAAAGAGATTAATAAAAATACATATTTTTTCTGCATTTTGTGAAATTTGAAGTCTTCATGAACCTTTCATTATTGCAATTTATATATTTTTTTCATTTAAACATTTACTCTTATAGTAGGTTTTGTACTTGCAATTTTGTGTTCTTTTTCTTAAGACAAGTGCCCCAAGTTCAATCTTCAGACCCTACTGTTGGCCACAATTGGCTCCTATTGGCTGTTGTTATTATTATTAATATTCATGATGATAATAGAGACCATGCATGTGGCAGTTTATACACATGAGGAGGATGATAAATGCCAACCAACTCAAACTGGTATCCTGCTCCTTCTCTCTTCTTTGCCAGGAGATACGGCTAGGATGGGGTTGAAATGCCCACACCGGTCACCTCTGGCTTCCATAACAAAGAACCACAAAAGAAACGTATTGTCTCCCAGTTCTAGAAACTGGAAGTCCAAGATCAAGGTGTCAGCAGGGTTGGTTTCTTCTGAGGCCTCTCTCCTTGGCTTGGAGACGGCCGCCTTCTCTCTGTGTTTTCATATGATTTTCCTTCTGTGGGTGTCTGTGTCCTCATCTCTTCTTATAAGAACACCAGTCAGCCCTGACTGGTTTGGCTCAGTGGGTAGAGCATCGGCCTGCGGACTGAAAGGCCCTGGGTTCGATTCCGATCAAGGGCATGTACCTTGGTTGCGGGCACATCCCCAGTAGGAGGTGTGCAGGAGGCAGCTAATCAATGTTTCTCTCTCATCCATGTTTCTGACTCTCTATCCCTCTCCCTTCCTCTTGTAAAAAAATCAATAAAATGTATTTTTATTTTTATTTTTTAAAGAACACCAGTCAGATTGGGGTAGGGCGCTTCCATGACCTCATTTGAACTCAGTCACTCTCAGGAGTCTGATTTTCACAGTCACCTTCTGGAATAACGAGGGTTAGGGCTTCGATGTATGAATTGAGGAGGGCCACAGCCCAGCTCAGTGGGGCTACACCATAGGTCCCCAGAAGGCGGACAATAGCCCCAGCTGCTCTGTCTAAGCTGCTCAATTAGTGCTTCTGAGCCCCGCTCCGCTCTTGAGTCACCAGCTGGTGTCATCAAAGGCCCCGCTTCCTCCACGGGAGCCGGGCATGCTAAGCGGTCCTGGCAAGGGAGCAGCTTGTGGCAGGAGAACCACAACCCGCAGCCGGAGGGGGAAGAGCCCTCGGTAGCTGCTCGCTGACAGCAGGAGCCCTTTAGCTCTATTTTAAGACGCTTTAAAGCGCTGCACGTGGGCCCTCTCTCCAGAACCATCTCCTGCCTTGCACGGGGAGGCACTTCTTGGCTCAGGGCAGGCCCAGGGTACCACCTCCGGTGCCAACTTAACGGCAGCCACCCAGGCCAGGAACTGCACAGCATCTGCCTGATACCGGCTCTGACTCAAGTACTGCCAGCACGTCACTCTGCTGCTGGTGAATGTTTAATAGCCGCTGAGGCGGCCTCCCCACGCTGGGCTCCTGCCTGGTTAGCCCAACTTGTCTCCATCAGGACCAATTAGTTTGCTACCTTAGGGGCTCCCGTCTGATCTGCATCATTAGCGGTGCCATTCGTGACTGTGATTGGAGGAGAGGGAGAGAGAGGCAGCTCCCGGCCCAGGGGAGAGCTTGGGGGGACTCAGATGCCATTTGCCCAGCTCTGTGCTGGGAACCTGACATGTGACTGACCCTCTGGAGAAGGTAACAGTATCCGCATTTCCCACCTAAAGCCAGCGGGCTTCAGGGGATGGTAAATGACTTATCCAAGGCCACATGCCAGCCTTTAGGGTGATGAAGCCTTTGACACGCTTTTCCCCGTGAGGCCTGCAGCCTCTCGCCAGGCCCTGGCCACACGGGCCCAGCTGGGAAGGAGTTGAGAAGCTGGGGAGAGATGGAGGGTAGGAGTGAAGGAGAGAGGAGGATAGAGAGGGAGGGAGGGATAGAGGGAGAGAGAGGGCACACATATCTCTTCTGAGGGCAGCAATCATACCATGAGTTCTCCATCCTCATGACTAATTCTCTCTCGAAGACCCCATCTCCACATGCCATCGCACAGGGACTAAGGCTCAAACATATGAATGTAGGGGAGGGACTCAGGCATGCAGTTCGTAACACTTAGAATGCTGGAGACTAAAGAAGCCCTGAGTGAGTCCCAGGCATCAAAGCACTGGGGTCCCCCATTCTGGGCCCATTCCCACCATGCACTTCACAGAGAATTTAGTGTGAGCAGAGGCCACTAAGAGTCCCTGCATTCGCCCCATGATCCCCGTTTGCTGAAGGAGCTCAAGTGCGTGGAAGCCAGGAGGGCTTGGCAGTGTCCAGGAGAACAGAGGGCATGCTGGGGATGTGCCTGAGGCCCTTGCAGATCCTGGCTTCTGAGGACTAACGCTCTGGGCCCCCTGCTGGCAGTGGCCATCCAGGCAGTTCGAGCCAGCAACCATTTCAGAGGTCTGGACTTCCTGGTGTGGCTCAGGGGTTGAGCATCAACCTATGAACTGGGAGGTCACGGTTCGATTCTTGGTTGGGGCACAGGCCTGGATGGTGGGCTCGATCCCCAGTGGGGGGCGTACAGGAGGCAGCCGAGCCGTGATTCTCTCTCATCATCGATGTTTCTCTCTCTCCCTCTCCCTTCCTCTCTGAAATGAATAAAATATACACTGAGTGGCCAGATTATTCTGATCTCTGAACGCATAATAATCTGGCCACTCAGTGTATGTCCTATAGAATAAAAGGCTAATATGTAAATTGTCCCCTCTACCAGTTCAACCAGCAGGCAGGCCGGCCAACCACCCATGTCCCCTCCCTCTAGCAGCTGCCTCATCCCTCAGGTGGCAGTTCTGAGAGGTGGCCCCTCCCCGTGTCCTGGGTCTGCTTCTGGGGGAGCCACCTCGGACCCTGGATGAATGCGGCTGGAACTCCAAGCAGGCTCAGACCTGATGGTGACGGGGCCAGCCTGGGAAGGCCGAGGGAGGCGGCTGGCGTCCCGGCCTCTCTCAACAACTGGAGTCTGGGCCCAGCACCAAGGAACCCCGGGAGGGACCCCCATCCCCCATGGACCGGGCCTCTGGGTCTCCCACCTGCCACGTGCCCCTGTGGGCCTGCAGCCTGAGGCCTGGGCCCAGAAAGCTGCTCAGTATGTGGCACTGAATTGGAAAGGGAAATGGACTGGAAGCCAGTCCCACGAGCCTGCCATCTCCCCTAGACCGCCCGATCTGCTGGCTGCCTCCTCCTGCCGCAGCTCGGTGCCAGCCCACGTCCAGGCCTTCAGCGCAGACACGGAGGGCACCCGCTGGGGGAGAGGCGTGAAGCCAGGTGCAGCCCCTCCTGTGTCTTCACCTATCTTTGGGGGAAGCCCACCATTCTTGGTCCATCAGTCACTGACCATTATTGTGTTTAAAAAGACGCTGTGGAAGGTAGGCATTTCTTCAAATAAATAGCTCTCTCATGAGGAGTGGACAAGGGCTATTTAATAAAAAAAAAAATTGAATATATTTTTATTGATGTCAAAGAGGGAGGGAGAGGGAGAGGGATAGAAACATTAATGAGAGAGAATCATGGATCGGCTGCCCACTGGGGATCAAGCCCACAATCAGGCCTGTGCCCTTGGCCGGGAATTGAACCACGACCTCCTGGTTCATAGGTCATCGCTCACTGAGTGGGTCTGCCCCGGGGAAGAGTATGGTTTGAGGGACTGAGCCATGCCGGCCAGGCCAAGGGTAGTTGCTGATATTTTGAAGAAAGACCAAGCGGCCCTAAAATCGTGTCTCTTAACTGCAGTAACCGCTCTGCCTGACGTTCATGGCCAGTGGGCCCAGCATGCAGACCCGCCCCCAAGACCAATGCACACATACAATCGGACCCGGGTTTCCATGCTCATCACTATAACATGTGCCCGGTTCTTATAATAAGTCATCTACGCAAATCACCGGAGCCGCAGCGCTCCTCCCACCCTGCCCGGCTGCCAGACCTGTTTCCAATGAGCACGCAGCCCCTCTGTGACTGACAAGCCCGCCAGGAGCTTCATTCAGCTGGAATCCAAGATGCCATTACCATGGCGACCGCAGGCCCTAGCAGTGCGGGTACCTTCTGGTGCGGAGGTAGCTGTTACACCTGGGAGCCTTTCCCTGGAAGCCACCCTTCCCCGGGGAGCGGCTTTCCTTTGCCCCAGGGCCTGCTTCTCCTGGCGGGCACCTTCCCACCTCCCTCGGGCTCTCCGCTGCTGATGGGAGGGAGGTGTCAGGAGGGCTGTGCGGTAATCAAACTTGTGGTCTCCTGGAACCTTCCAGCTGCTCCCCTGGGTGCTGATGTCATGGCCAGAGGGAATGTCTTCCCACAGATCACCCTGAGGCTGGGCTCATCTCACAATATTGTTTTTTAATTTTAATTTAACACAAATTATATATATATACACACACACACACACACACACACACACACACAGAGAGAGAGAATGGTCAGATTACTATGCGTTCAGAGATCATAATCATCTGGCCACTCAATATCCTACTAATAAAAACTTAATATGCAAATTGACCAAACTGAGGAACTACCAGTCCCTATGACACATGCTGACCACCAGGGGGCAGATGCTCAACGCAGGAGCTGCCCCCAGCCCACAGACCCCAGGCCAGCCAAGGCAGGTGCCCCAGAGGTGGGGGGGGGCAATCACCCGGCCAGTCGCCCTGCAGAGGGAGGTGACCAGTGGGGCCGGGGAATAGGCAGCACCAGGCCAGCCAAGGCAGGTGCCAGCGCCCCCCACCCCGCCATCGCCCTGTCAGTCTCCCTACAGATGGCCCTGATTGCCTACCAGGCCTAGGAACCCTACCCATGAATTTCATGCTCCAAGCCTCCAGAGTGTGTGTGTGTGTGTGTGTGTGTGTGTGTGTATAAAATTATTAATGTCAAAGAGGAAGGGAGAAGGGAGAGGGAGAGAGAGAGAAACATCAGTGATGAGAGAGAATCATTGATCGGCTGCCTCCTGCACACTCCCTACAGGGGATCAAGCCAGAACCCAGGCTGTGCCCTGACCAATGCTCTATTCACTGAGCCACACCAGCCGGGGCTATGACCACACCGTCTTTGACCTGCAGAGCACAGTGCTCAGGGGGTGCGCTGCTCAGAACCCCCGCTTTAAGACTGAGGGGTCGTTCCTTTTGCTGCTGGGGTGCTGGAGGCTGCCGAGAGCTCCCAGCTGAGTCCCTCAAACCATACTCTTCCCCGGGGCAGACCCACTCAGTGACTGCTCCCCTGGGGGACCTTCACCCAGGGCCGCTCTGACGGGGCCCCTGGTTCCAAGGCCCAGAGGATGCTGGGAGGCCTCTGCGCTGACCGCCTCACAGAGCCTCCTCTTTCTCCTCCTGCTTCCTTGGCTCTTACAGCTGTGACCGTGGAGTGTGTGGGGTGGGGGGGAGGCGGTGCAGCCGGTGAGAGGTGCTCAGAGGAGCCTCTGGGCCTAGGCCTCGGGCTGGGCCATAAGGAGCAGAGGCAGCCCTGGGCGAGCTGGGCCCTGACAGCGCGTCACACGGAGACCCCAGTCTCCCCAGAGCCTCCGGGACAGCTCCCCTCCTTCCCCCCGCAGCTCCCTCTCCAGGCCCGTGACCGCCCGGCTCTGGATTAAGCCACTTTCATTCTGTAGGGGTGCAGGGGGAGGGGATGACAGATGGATGATTCGAAAGCTGATCCAAATGAGCTGGAGGACAGTAATGTCTCCCTCCTTCACATCAGTGCCTTGGCGAGCCAGACGGAAATCGCACTTTAATGGCCTGGCCACATCTGATAACGTGGCCACTCACACTCTCAGCCTGATGTCCCCGGACTCCGAAATGCCTCCCGCCAATATTCCCCGGAGAGAGGCCAAATGGCCTCAGCGATGACACAGCAGCACCTGGTCTGTCATCTCAGAAAGCCTGAATCTCTCCCCTGCTGGCCTGCTCATGCCTGAGATCCCCACATCACAGTGTTAACCTCCAGCGCGGAGCTCCCATTTGTCTGAACACGCGCCGGGCTTTAAGAGGGGTCATGTGGTAGGCTATTATCCGTCATTTCTATTCCCAAGTGCAAATGAGATCTGGAGAGGCGTGCGACACAGGCTAAGCGAGGGAGCATTAGACACTTGACAGGGACGGAAACAAGCATAGGGCCCTGATGAGAGGCGTGAAAGACATCATTGAATGTGTTCTCCAGTTCCTGCGGCATTGTGTTTTTCCTGGAATCACAGAGAGACTACACTTCCCAGCCTCACTCCGAGTGAGACAGGTCATGTGATGGGGTTCTAGTCAACAAGATATAAGTGGAAATAATGTAAGCCACTCCTCCCAAGCATTGCCATTAAAACTGTCTCCTGCACCCTGGCCGGTGGGCTCAGTGGTTAGAGAGTTGGCCCGCACACTGAAGGGTCTCAGATTCCATTCCCAGTCAAGAGCATGTACAAGAGTTGCAGGTTCAATCCTTGGCCCTGGTCGGGTTAACGTAGGAAGGCAACCGATTGATGTATATCTCCCTCTCTCTTATTCCCTCCCTTCCACTCTCTCTAAAAACCAATGGTTAACCAAAGAACTTATATACATACTAGAGGACTAGTGCATGAAATTCGTGCATGGGGGAGGAGGGTGTCCTTCAGCCCAGCCTGCACCCTCTACAATCTGGGACCCCTTGGTGGATGTTCGACTACCAGTTTAGGCCCGATTCCTGTGGGACCACTGGCTCCTAACCGCTCACCTGCCTGCCTGATCGCCCCTAACCACTCTGCCAGTGGGCCTGCTTGCCCCCAACCAGCCTGATCACCCCCAACTGCCCTCCCCAGCTGGCCTCATGGCCCCCAACTGCCCTCCCCAGAAGGTGTCCAGATCTAATTAGCATATTACCCTTTTATTAGTATAGATATGGGTAACCCATGGACATAGTCAATAGATAACAAATATCCAATCGATCCTCATTTGCAGTGGATTCCATGTTTTCAAATTTGCATGCTCACTGAAATGTATGTGTAACTCCAAGATCAAAGCTCTCCTGGCTTTTGTGGCTGTGTGTAGACGTGCACAAAAACAACAAAAACGTGTTGCCTGACGCATACATGCCCAGCTGAGGTCCAACCAGGGGTGATGGGCTGTTTTAAAATGGCCGCCAAGCGTGCTGTGCAGAGTTCCTGAGTACAGGAAGGCTGTGCTGCGTGTGAGACAGCAGGTAAAGGTGTGGGACATTTCTACAATGGAATATTACTTGGTCACAAAGAAGAATGAAATCTTGCCATTTGTGACAGAGGGCCTTATGCTGAGTGAAATAAGTCAGACAATGAAAGACAAATGCCAGATGATTTCACTTATATGTGGAATTCTTTAAAAAAGAAGCCAAACAAAACAGAAACAGACCCATAGATATAGAGAAAAAGCTGATGGTTGCCAAAGGGGAGGAGTGGGGGGAGAAGGGGGAGGAGGAAGGGGGGAAAGTATGATGTTCCTTTTGTCTAGAAAGACCACTTCTAGAGTTATATCTTTGAGAAATGATTTTTTAAAACGTCTTCTCATGTGAATAACATGCCCCCAACACACGCATCTACTCATTCGTATTGAATGTTATGTGTGGCCTCTTGCCGATTTTCCTGTAGATGAAGTTACCAGACATACAATGGTAAAGCGAGAAGGAACTTTCCAGAACACTAGGGATGAACAGAGGCAATGGTTTGATCCAGGTTGGAGATGCGGGGAGGAGCCAGAAATGGGGTGATGGGGGACTAGAGAAGTATCTTTGAAAACGCAGACACAGTTTTGAAACAGGAGTGAAAAGCTGCTCACGGAAGAGGCCTGAGTGTGGGTCAGGTGCACTCACTCGGCAATGCGGCCACCAACGCCCACCCAGATGCGTTCTGACATTCTCTCTCTATGAAAATAGCCTTTGATTCTGTAGGTTTAGAGTTCAGCCTACAACACTGGCTGAAATCAGAGGTTCTCACTTCTCCTCCTCCTCCTCCTCCTCCTCCTCCTCTTCCTCCTCAGCTTCCATTCATTTGCTAGAGCAGCTCACAGAAGTCAGGGAAATAGTTCACTGAGGGGATCACCGCTTCCTTAGAGAAGACTGACTGGAGCAGCAGGTGGAAGAGATGAGGGAGCAAGGGTGAGGGGCCTCCGTGTCCTCTCCAGGGGCACCGCTCTCCACAAACCTCCACGTGTTCACCAACCGGAAGCTCTGTGAACTTTGACCTTCTGAGTACTTTTAGAGGCCTCATTATACTATAGCGTGATCGATTAATTATTGGCCAGTGATCACTGATTCTAACCCCAGCCCCCTCTCTTCCCCGAGTGGGGGGATGGGGTGGAACTGAAACTTCCAGTCCTCCAATCACACGTTCGCTTCTGCTGCCAACCTGCCCCGCCCCCCGCCCCCCCCCCGCGCCCCTCATTAGCATAACAAAGATGTCTCTGGGCTCCCCCCCCCCCCCCCCCCCCCCCCCCCCCGCACCCCAGGAAATGCCAAAGATTTGGGGAGGAGCTCTGTGCCAGAAACTGGGCCCAAGTCCAAATCTCTACTTGTTCCTGAAAATCAACCTCACAGGCCTCTAGCACCCACAGCTGCGCTGCCGGACCGAGGCCGCAGGCCAGATGCCCAGGTGTGTTTGGAGTGACACAGCTCTTAAAACAACAAGAAACGTTTTTACAAATAGCCCCAAAGTATCATAAAATGATAAAAACAAATCAGCATCATTGGCAAGAAGGGCAGGTTCTCCCCTGTGAGAAGAAACAAGTCATCTTCTCTGTCAAAGAACAGTTTAGACAGCCGCCATTTTGGCCCACCATGTTGGCCGCATGGCTGGCAGCTCCCCTGGGGGCTGCCATCTTTTTTTTTTTTTAATTGATTTTTTACAGAGAGGAAGAGAGAGAGGGAGAGAGAGGGAGAAATATCGATGAGAGAGAAACATCCATCATCTGCCTCCTGCCTGCCCCCCACTGGGGATGTGCCCACAACCAAGGTACATGCCCTTGGAATGGAACCTGGGACCCTTCAGTCCACAGACTGATGCCAAACCTGCTGGGACTCCTTTCTGCATTTTAGTAGTTGTGTGAGGAAGTGATGCTTATTGCTGAGGCCAATAATCTTTTATTCTCTCCTCATCTTTTTTTAAAAATATATTTTATCCACTGAGCCAAACTGGTTTTAGCCCGGCGGTCATCTTGAAACAGCAAAGGCCAACCCCTTCCTTTCAATTAGCCAATTGTGAAAGACTGTGTGCCTGAGCGCCAGTCAAGAGCAAAGGATAGGTCACGTGCATCAGGGATTATAAATCCTGAGCAGACTGCCTGCTTGGTGTGCACAAGCTTCCAGACCATGTGTGTGCACCCTTCTGCATAGAAGTATGTTTGCCTGGTTCCCGAGTGTTTTGTATTTTACCAGAACCCCTGACTTGGGGGGCTCCCCTTATTTCTAGCATCCCCCATGGGGATCACTGTGGTTGGTCATCTGCACCCCCCACCTCCTCTCCCTCCACCCCCCACCCCCCCCCCCCCGCCCCAGCCCTTGCAGAGCTTCCTGTGTTTCGTGGGAAGAGCATGGGCTCTGGAGTCCAGCTTCCGCTCTTACCCGCTGTGTTGCATTAAGTCAATCACTGAACCTCTCTGAGCTCAGGCTGCTGAGTGGAACGAACCCCCACTAGGAGGGCTGTGGAGGCAGGAAAGGGTCTGGAACATCAGGCACAACGGGGGCCTCCCTCCCTTCCCCCCCATAATCACGTGAAGCCAGACAGCCTCTCACCCCGAAGGGCTGCTGGCGGGCAGCGGGAGCTGAGCAGGTCTGGAGCGCTGCCCTCCTGGCAGGCGCCATCAGGGGAGGATCCAGAGGTGGGAAGGTTACCGCGTGTCGCTCAAATGAAGCCGAGATGCTATCGCCACGTCCTGACACAGCTGAGAGGAGCGGCCGCTGATAACAGAGGCGGAGATGGCAGTGATGTGGCCACAAGCCAAGGATGGCGGCCGCCACCAGGAGCCGGAAGAGACCGCAGATTCTCAGAGCCCCGAGGGAGCGCAGCCCTGCTGACACCTGATTGCGGCCGGGGTGCTGATGTGGGACTTCTAGCCCATCTGGTCAGCTGCCACAGCAGCCTCCCCAGAGGCCCCCCGAGGCTGGGACCCCAAGTGATGGCTGAGGGAGGAAAAGCCTGGCCTCCAACCACGTGCTGAAGAGAGAAAATGGCTCCACGGGTGAGGTCTGCAGAGACCGAGGTCCCTGGAGAGAGGGTTGTTGGGGGGGGGCTGCGATGCCCACTCACACTTGCTCCCCAGCTTTGCCTCCCTGGGAGGCGTCCTGGCAGGGCAGGAAGTGAAACAGCATCATTTTGTTCTGAAAAGGATGGGGCGGGCCTGGTCCTGGCTGCACTGGGGTGCCCAGCGGGGGACAGAGCCTGTGCAGCCAGGCAGGTGGCGTGGCCTCGTTGATGGCAGCTCCCCAGCCTGGAGCTAAGCCCTAACCCACATCCCAGGGTGCACCCCGCGCCGCACGGACAGTCTGGCCGGGAGAAGGCAGGCTGATGACAGCGCTGCTCGTTCAGCACGGGCCGGAAGGGATCACAGCGCCTTTATGGACCACAAGTTTTCAATTTGCCGCACAACCAGCCCCTCCACGGTGGCACGCCCCTGCGTGCAACCCGATTCCTTTTTAGTGGGTTTCCCCGGCTGCCAGGTGTAAGCCTGGAACCCCAGAGCGGCCCAGCCTGCCCGTTGGCAGAGACCTGGCCACGTGGGCCGCGCTGCCAGCTAGGCAAGTGAGACTGACACGCACAAAAGTGGCACCAGCCCCTCCCACACACAAGCCACTAAGAAAGAAGTCATTCTTATCAGAGGGCCCAGTAGTAAAACCAGACATTTGTATTTTTTTGTTAATCCTCACCCAAGGGTATTTTTTCCATTGATTGTTTAGAGAGAGTGGGAGGGAGGGAAGAGGGGTGAGGAGACAGAGAGAGAGAGAGAGAGGGAGAGAGAGAGAGAGAGAGAGAGAGAGAGAGAGAGAGAGAGAGAGAGAGAGAGAGAAGCAAACATTGATGTGAGAGATTGGTTGCCTTCTGCTCGTGCCCCAACTAGGACCAGGGATTGAACCTGCAACTGAGGTACCAGGAATCAAACCCTAACCCTTCAGTCTGAGGGTCACCGCTCTAACCACTGAGAAAACTGGCCAGGGCAGATCCTACTTTAAATTCAATTATTTGAGAAAGAAACTTTCTGTGTTAGGAAGTAACTTGCCTGATGGCTAGCGCTCTAACTTTGTTTTGTTGTTGTTGTTGGACATACAGTGTACATTACCTAGAATCATCCTAAAATTTAGATTTTTTACAGACGTGTTTGGAGGATTGCTGTTGATCTTGTATTTTAGGTCTTTTTCATCAATTGATCAATTACAAAGGACATGTTTTTAAAAAATATATTTTCATTGATTCCAGAGAGGAAGGGAGAGGGAGAGAGAGAGAAAGATCAATGATGAGAGAGAATCGTGGATAGGCTGCCTCCTGCACGCCCCACACTGCAGATCAAGCCCACAGCCTGGAAATTGAACTGTGACCTCCTGGTTTATAAGTTGAAGCCACGTCAGCTGGGCTAAAAATTACATGCTTTGAGTGGTGCGTCGAGCAGTGAAATAGTATCCAGTGATAAAAAGAAACAAGTTATCAAGTCACAAAAAGACAGAGCGGAACCTGAGATGCATGCCACTAAGAGAGTCCCACTGCATGGCATTCTGGGAAAGACAAAAGCCATGGGGACATAAACAGAGTGTGGCTGCTGGGCAGAGGGGGGAGGGATGAATATGGAGGGAGCGCAGGGATGTTCAAGGTGGTGACACTGTTCTGTGTGACACTGTCATGGTGGATACTTGACATGATGCATTTGGCAAAACCACACCATGTACAGCACCAAGCACAGGCCCTGGTGCAGACCATGCACTTCAGTAAATGAGAATGTGCCCACGTTGGCTCATCAGCTGCAGGGACTGTACCTCACTCATGCCAGGTGGTACTGATAGGGGAAACTGAGGCAGGGTGAGAGGGGGGGACAGAGGAACATGGTGTACTTTCAGGTCAATTTTCTATAAACCTAAAAATAACTTTTAAAAATAACCCTTAAGCCCGGCCAGTGTGGCTCAGTGGCTGAGTATGCACCTGTGAACCAGGAGGTCACAGTTCGATTCCTGGTCAAGGGCACATGCCTGGATTGTGGGCTCCATCCCCACTGTGGGGTGTACAGGAGAAAGCCAATTCATAATTCTCTCTCATCATGGATGTTCCTCTCTCTCTCTCTCTCTCTCCTCTGAAATCAATAAAAATATATTTTTCAAAAATAACCCTTAGAAATGGTAGAAATAAGGTGAGCCCCCCAAGTCTAGGGTCCTGGTAGAACACAAAACACACTTGGGAGCCAGGCAGCAGGCAAACATCTTTACTTTGATGTAGAAGGGTGTGCACACAGGGTCTGCTCGGGATTTATAATCCCTGACACACGTGACCTCCCTCTTGATTGGAGCTCAGGCACAGTCTTTTGCAATTGGCTAATTCAGACGAGATTGGGCACGTTCAGGGTGCAATGGCCGTAGACTGCAATTGGCTAATTCAAAGGGTGGGGTTGGCCTTTGCTGTTTCAAGATGGTGGCCCTCAGGGGAGCTGCAATCCATGTGGCCAACATGGCGGCTGCCACATCACACAGTCCAAAACGGCAGCTGTCTAAACTGTTCTTTGACAGAAAAGATGACTTGTTTCTTCTCACAGGAATAAGGGGCTATGATGCAATGGGTGACAGGCGGCCTCCAGTGCGGGCCCAGGGGCACATGGGAAGGTGCCAGAGCAGACATGCAAGGTCAATGTCCCTGATGTCATGAGGTCAGGGCCTGGTGGGCTGACAGACAGGGGAACTGGGGCGGTGGGTTGGGGTGGAGACCCCTGGGGGTTGGCGTGGAGGACAGTTAGGGAGTGGAACCCAGGCCAAGGCCCGAGTGGGGGTGGGGGGGCCTCTCCCTGCAGCTCAGCCTCGTCAGGGGGCCAGGCCACAGGTGAACAATCCAGACAGGAGGCTGCGGGCCCGCTGGGCGCTGCTGCCCACACAGTTAAGTGAGAACAAATCCAAAGCAAATACTCGCGATATTTAGAGCTTTAACGATGCCCATGTTTTATTCATGTGCATTAGCATGGGGTCTGCAGGCCCCTGGGTCTGCAGGAAATTAGAAAATCACCGAACGTCAAGGCTAGAAGCGGCTTGGGGAGTGACCTAATCCAGGCCTTCTTTCTGAGGAAGAGGAAATTGAGGCCCACGGCGGGGGGGGGGGGGCTGAGGTGACAGACAGCAAGGCAGCCCTAGGCCAGCGGCCCACACCCCTGCATGTGCCTGCTTCCTTCTCCTCCTCCTCTTTCTCTCTTCTCTCTCCTCTGTCTCCCTCCCCTCCCCTCCCATCTCCTCTCCTCCCTTCCTCTCCTCTTCTCAGAAGCCTTTTCTGAGGTCATTCTAGGGCCTCCAGCCTCGAGGGCAGTTGCATTAAAAAAAAAAGTCACATTGTGGACTCATGAGAATTTGATCAAAAGCTGAAAGGGTGACCCCAGCATCAGCGCTGTCTGTCCCCTAGGCTCTCCCCCAGACACACCGCTGCCTTCCCTCCAACCGGGAGCTCTGGGGGGCAGCGCCCACATAGTTTTAGGTTCCCAGATGCCCAGGACCGAGTACCCAGCTGACTCTGGGTAAGTGATGAGAATCTGGAGGTGATGCTGACTGACTTCCGGCTTCACAGCAGTGCTGGGCAGAGTGGGTAATGGGCCAGGTGGGGGGGGGGGGGGGGGGCTCAGGCAGAGATATTGTGCAGACAGCTGAGCAAAAGGGAGGGACAGTGGGCCCTGGGACAGGCATCTGGAGCCCCGAGCAGCCAATCAGCCTGACCAGGACATGGAAGTGCCTAGGAGCCTGGCAGCAAGGCAGTGAGAGGAGGAGGAGGGGGAGGGAGGGGAAGAGAGGGAGGAGGGATGGAGAGGAAAGGCGGAGGGAAGGGGAGGGGAGGAAGGGGGGCAAGAGAGGGAGGAGGGAGGGGAGGGGAGGGAGAGGAGAGGGAGGAGAAAGGGGGAGGGGGAAAAGGAGGGGAAGGAGGGAGGAGGAGGATTGGGGAGGAGGGAGGGGGAAGAAGGAAGGAGGGAGGAGGGGTGGGGCGGGGGAGGAGAGGAGGAGTGGAAGGAGGGGGGAGGGGGAGGGGGAGGGGGGAGCAGGGCTGGCAGAAGAGCCCTGGGGCCTTGAGAAGGACACGCTAGGTCAGCTCAGCAGACTCCACCCTGCCTCTCCTCTAGCCGCCCCTACTCCGTGCCTCCCCAGACCTCCTCCGGCCAGTGCTGGCTGCGACATTCTGGCCAGTGCAGCTTGAGTGGAAGCTGGCGAGGTGCCTGCTCCGCCCTTCCCTCCTCCTTCCTTTGCTGACCTTGGACGTGACAGTGGCACCTGCAGAAATTGAGGGAGCTACCCCGACGGGGCGGAGCCCTGGGAATGACCGCGCACCCACAACCAGCTCCCCTCCGCATTCTTTTTTTTTTTTTTTTTTTTTTTTTTTTTTTGCTGGTTTGAATGCTTTATTTATTTATTTTTTAAAATATATTTTATTGATTTTTTGCCCCCCTCCCTCCCACAAATCCCCTCCCTCCCCAGAGTTTTGTGTCCATTGGTTGTACTTATATGCATGTATTCAAGTCCTTCGGTTGATCTATTATCTCCCCCAGATCTTCCTCCCCTCCCCCCTGTAATTTGACAGTCTACTTGTTGATATACTGTCTCTATATCTATCTTTTGGTTCATCAGTTTATAATGTTCTTTATTATCCACAAATGAGTGAGGTCATGTGGTGTTTCTCTTTCATTGATTGGCTTATTTCACTCAGCATGATGTTCTCCAATTCCATCCAGGTTGCTGCAAATGCTGAGAATTCCTTCTTTTTTATGGCAGCATAGTATTCCATTGTGTAGATGTATCATAGTTTTTGGATCCAATCATCTGCTGACGGGCACCTAGGCTGTTTCCAAATTCTGGGCTATTGTAGATTGTGCTGCTATGAACATAGGGGTGCATATATCCTTTCTGATTGGTGTTTCTAGTTTCTTGGGATATATTCCTAGGAGTGGGATTACTGGGTCAAATGGGAGTTCCATTTTCAGTTTTTTGAGGAAACTCCACACTGTTCTCCACAGTGGTTGCACCAGTCTGCATTCCCACCAGCAGTGCACGAGGGTTCCTTTTTCTCTGCAACCTCGCCAACACTTGTTGTTTGTTGATTTGTTGATGTTGGCCATTCTGACAGGTGTGAGATGGTACCGCATTGTTGTTTTGACTTGCATCTCTCGGACAATTAGTGACTTTTCCCCTCCGCATTCTTATTCTGCTAAAGAAAACTGAGCCCAGCCCGAGCTCCCAGCATTCAGCCCTGGTCCTTGGGCTTCCCATTATCCAGTCAGAAAAGCACAGCGTCGGATGCTGCGAACAGAAAAGACAGCTGTGACCCTCAGAGACTGATGGGCTCATGTAACCGGAAGGCGAGTGACTGGCAAGTTGAATCCAGCAGTTTAATGCCGTCACCAGGACCTGTTTCTTTGCGTCCTCCCAGGCCCACCTGGAGCCAATGGCTCTGGTGAAAAGGACAGGGTTCTGCCGACTGGCTTTGGCCAATCAGACCCACCAGGAGGGCTCAGTCCCGCCCAAATCACTCAATTGCTAGACAATGGGGTCTACGGAGGCCATAGATGCTGCTCTGAGGGTGGAAGGAGCGAGGTGAGCAGAGTGTCTACCACACCTGCCGGGACAGGGAGAAGCATGGAGAGGCCGTGGGCCTGCGCAGCAGAAGGTCACAGGCACCCCCTGTTGGGAAGGAGGCCGTGGACGTGGTAGCAGGCTTGGGAATGAGGAGCCATAGATCACTCTTTCCAGAAATGTGCACTGTAACGACCAACCAGTGAGCCTGTGTGCATATATGCATCACCCACAGGCATAGACAATGGGGTGGTGAGAGCCTGGGGGGGGGGGGATAAGAGGTTAATGGGGCAAAGGAGGACCTATATAATAGTTTCAACAACAACGATTTTACTTATTCTTTTATTTTTTTTTAAACTAGAGGCCCGGTGCATGAAATTCAGCCCAGCCTGCACCCTAACTGTTTGGCTCAGTGGATAGCACATCTGCCTTCAGACTGAAGGGTCCCAAGTTTGATTCCGGTCAAGGGCATGTACCTTGGTTTCGGGCGCATCCCCAGTGGGGAGTGTGCAGGAGGCAGCTGACGGATGTTTCTCTCTCATTGATGTTTCTAGCTCTCTACCCCTCTCCCTTCCTCTCTGTAAAAAGTCAATAAATATATATTTTTTAAATAAGAAAAGGAGAAGAAGAGAAGCAGGTGCTCAGCAGGAGCTGAATGGGCCAACACCGAGGTCTCAGATTTCCAGCCTCCGGAACCAGGAAAACCAAATGCCTGTAGGTTGAGTCCCATCTCACCTCTCCGTGGCTCCATCAGCCAGAAACGACTGGTATGCCAAGTTTGAGGGCTTCCCAATCCTGTGCCAGGCAGATGTTTTATAATCTCTTCCAGAAGGAGTGGGGGGGAGACTCAGAGAAGCAAAGTGGCCGGGCCCATGCCCTATGGCCTTGGGCCTAAGGGGCGCTGATCCTTGTTATGGGGCTACCGAAAGGCAGCATGAGCTGAAGTCCTCCCAGCACCCTCAGCTGTGAGACTGTCTCCCAAAACTGCATGGCCCAGGGTGTCCCAACGGCCCGCCCCAAACCGGCGCTGGACTGGAGGCCAGGTCTTCCCGAGGGCCCGCCTGGGAGAGTGACCTGTCTAGCAAAGGCCTTGAAATAAGTGAGGCAGAGCATGGCCAGGATGGCTCAGCGGTTAAGCATTGACCTAGGAACCAGGAGGTCGTAGTTTGATTCCTGGTCAGGACACAGGCCCAGGTTGCAGGCTTGATGCCCAGGGTGGGGTGTTTAGAAGGCAGCCGATCCTTGATTCTCTCTCATCACTGATGTTTCTCTCTCTCTCCCTCTCCCTTCCTCTCTGACATCAATAAAAATATAGTTAGAAAAAGAAACGAGTGAGGCACAGTGGCAGCAGCATCCGCCAGTGGCCATGTGAGCTGAGCACCCCACTTCCCTCAGGGGTTCCCGCGCACCGCAGCTGTCCCCCTGTACCCCAGGGCTCACCTGCCTCCTGCGAGAAGCCACATGCTGGTCCGTTACCTGTGCAGACTCCGGGTTACATTTGAGCTCCCGATGAAGAGGGAAGAATTTCTGAGTAAAGCATGCCCCAAATATTGCACGGGACATTGAAAATATTATTTGTTGATTATCCGAAACTCCAATTTAAGTGGGCCTCTGTATTTTATCTGGCAACTCTAACCAGAAGCTTTGGCCAGCAAGCGGAAGGGGTTAGTAAGAAAAACATCCCATGGCCGTAGAGCCATCGTAAAACCCCTTTCAAAAGTCTGTACACAGGCAGCACACGGTCTCTTTCTTGTTCTCTCTCATTTCTACCTTCTCTCTCTCTCTCTCTCTCTCTCTCACACACACACACACACACACACACTCACACACACACACAGTTTTGCTCCCGCCTTAAGTTAGTATGAACTTCAAGTCCCTGGCAAGACTACCCCTGACTTAGGCCCTCACAGCACCGTCTTAAGAGGTGTACTAGTATAGCAAGGGTGGCCACTGCCCTGGCCGGTGTGGCTCAGTAGGTTGAATGCTGACCGGTGCACTGAGAGATTGCCGGTTGGATTCCGGGTCAGAACACATGCCTAGATTGCAGGTTCAGTCCTCCATCAAGGTTCGTACAGGAGGCAGCCGATCAATGATTCTCTCTCACATCGATGTTTCTCTCTCTCTCCCTTCTTCTCTCTCTAAAATCAATAAAGAACAGATTTAAAAAAATGAAATGGCGGGCACTCTGGAGTAGAAACGGGAGATGAATGGAGGAAGGGAGAAAGGGGGCTTTTGTCTGTCAGGTCAACTTCACATCTCCCAAGATTCACCACTGGAACCGTCTTAAAGTGTCATTGCCATCTCCAGTGCACAGTCCTGCCAGTGTCCCCCAGTCATTGTACCAGTTTATACCCCTCCCCCGCAAGGACCTACCAGAGCTGGCTCCCCCATCCAGTCCTCCCTCCCCCCCCCCCCCCCCCCCCGCCCGTGGCCAGCGCACCCTGCTGGCCTCAGCTGACACTCCCCTCCCGGGGAACCCCCCCCCCCAAGTCGGAGCCCAGGCCTCTGTGTGCCTCAGGCCCCCCCGAGCTGCCCTGGGTATTTGCTGAGCAAAATGAATGTTGAATCAATGAATGAACTCCGCGCCACTGCAAACCCCACGGAAAACATCTCTCCCTCTTGGCCCCCTCCCCCTCCCCCGGGGGGCGGGGAGCTGGGGAGTCCGGGGGAGTGGAATCAAATAATAAAAGCCAGCATTGCTCTTAAGAAAATGTTAGCAAGGAGGCCGGGCCCGGACTGGGACGGAGGCAGGGATCCGGGAGGCTGTTGCCCTACCCCACCACCGCCCCCACCCCCGCCCCCACCCCCGCCCGCCCCGGGGGATCCTCGCCCCGGAGGCTGCGGCTGATTGCTTTTCCTGGGGCTCTGCCTGCGGAGATAATGCCGCTCCCTCCGAGGCAGGCCCGCCCGCGGCTCGGCTTCTGCACAAATGTCAGCCTTGCCTCCCCGCGGAGGAAGGAAAATGGGGTGGGGGGTGGGGTGTGTGTGCAAGCAGAGCTCCGCCTGGCTCGAGGCGGGAGTCCAGCCGGGGCCGGAGGGCGCTGCCTTCCCCCAGGCCTCTCGCCTGGCGCCCACTTCCACTCGGATCTCGCTCCCCTGCACCCGCGGGCTCGCTGCGTGGCCCCGGACTCCACACCAGCAGCCCCTAAAGAATGGGCCTGCGGGGCGGCGCTGGCGCTCGGCTTTAACAAGCCCCCACTTGAGAGCCGGCGGACTGTGCGTGAGCCCCAGGGAGCTCAGACGGCTGCTGGTGCTGCATCCCTCCTTCAGGGACGCGGGTGCAGTTGGAGGGAGAGGCGGGCATGCTGTGCGCCCGGAGGGCAGGCCTCAAACCCACTCCCCCTGCGGCTGTGTGATCAGCGCCGTGAGAGAGCTGCTCCCCGACGGCCCCCTGCGGACCCCGGAGTGTGGGAACCCCTCCCTCCCACCAGATGCCCATCAGAGCTGCTGCCTCGGACTCAGCAGGTCCGGGCGCCTGGGAATCTTCATTTTTAACCAGGCGAGGCCATGGCCTGGAGGCTCAGCTGAGAGCCACTGCCCAGATGGCCCTCGGCAACCTTTGAAGGCAGCCTGGGCGTGCTCTCATTGGACAATAGGAGTCTGGGCGTGCTCTCATTGGACAATAGGAGTCTGGGCGTGCTCTCATTGGACAGTAGGAGTCTGGGCGTGCTCTCATTGGACAGTAGGAGTCTGGGCGTGCTCTCATTGGACAGTAGGAGCCTGGGCGTGCTCTCATTGGACAGTAGGAGCCTGGGCGTGCTCTCATTGGACAGTAGGAGCCTGGGCGTGCTCTCATTGGACAGTAGGAGCCTGGGCGTGCTCTCATTGGACAGTAGGAGCCTGGGCGTGCTCTCATTGGACAGTAGGAGCCTGGGCGTGCTCTCATTGGACAGTAGGAGCCTGGGCGTGCTCTCATTGGACAGTAGGAGTCTGGGCGTGCTCTCATTGGACAGTAGGAGTCTGGGCGTGCTCTCATTGGACAATAGGCAGTCTGGGACACAGAATAGCTGTGTGGCTTCCCTGAGGTCACACAGCCCATAAGACGGGTGGGTGGGGGTAGGGGCCTGGGAGGGGGGAGGGGGGAAGACGAGCCTTCCCCTCAGGGCCAGCTGCGGCAGCTGGGGTTGCCTTTCTGTCTGTGACAAGGACCCTCTCCTTCAACCAGCAGGTTCTTCTGAGAACCCTGACCAGTGGCCAGCCGCAAGCTCTGGCCTTGGCTCAGTGGCTCCGCCCCCTTTTCCAGTTTTAGCAAGAAGCCTGTTGACTCCGTCAGAACCCCCATCCTTACTGTCTGGTCAGGTGCCCTCCCCGCCCCGCCCCTTGCCTTACCTTCAGCAAGTAGGCTTAGCCAGAATCCCTGTCCCCATACCCACCCCTGAAGTTTCCTCTTAGTATATTCCCGTCCTCTGAGCCCGCTCTGCCCTGGCTTGTACACCTCCTCCTGCCCCAGTGCAGACCACAGCCGCCCCCTGCGCGTCCTGATGGCCCGAAGGTCTGATTGCGGCTGTAACAAGTGCCATTGAAGACTTTTTTCATTTTTAAAAAATATATTTGTATTGATGTAAGAGAAGAAGGGGGAGAGAGAAACATCCATGAGAGAGAATCATGGATCAGCTGCCTCCTGCACGCCCCCTGGGCCTGGGCCCTGACCAAGAATCGAACCATGACCTCCTGGTTCATAGGTTGATGCTCAACCACTGAGCCATGCCAGCCAGGCCAGCAGCTGACCTTTTTACACTGAGCACTATTGGCTGCTCTGTCTTCAACATGGGGAGATCTTACTGAGGCTAGTGGACCTCTCAGGAGGGAACGTAAAATGTCAATGTCGGAACCTTACATCACTCACTCATTCGTTCATTCATTCATTCATTCATTCACACAGCCATGCGTATTCATTTAACACGATGGAACATGTGTGTGACAGATGCCACACTGAGTACTGGGAGTTGAAGTGTACGGAAGACTTGGGCACTGCTTCCCCCACCCCGATCTGGGTTGTTCACTGCTTCCTAGAGCAGATCTTGGCACATAGTAGGTACTCAACAAGTAGTTTCCCTCATTGCATGCATGGCATTTGTTTTGCCTCCACTGAAAGAGGACAAAAAAGGGAGAGGAACCTGACCAGTGTGGCTCAGTGGTTGAGTGTCAATCTATGAACCAGGAGGTCACGGTTTGATTCCCGGTCAGGGCGCATGCCCGGGTTGTGGGCTGGATCCCCTGTGTGGGGTGTGCAGGAGGCAGCCACATGATTGTCTCTCATCATGGATGCTTCTCTCTCCCTTCCTCTCTGAAATCAATAGAAACATATTTATAAAGAAAAAAGGGGGAGGGGAGAGGAGCAGCCAATGGGTGAGCCACAGCTGGGAAGACCAAACCGTCCCTGCTTCCCGGGACCGTCCTGATTCGCCCAGGACACTCCCACCCCAGGCAAACCTGCACACGATCTCCGCCCACCCCTCCCCGGGAAGGGCGAGAGTGGGGTCTGGGCTCCCGGAGGCAGAGGAGGCCTGAGGAAGCAGAGCAGAGCAATAAATGTTCTGCAATGACTTGTTTACACGGCTGAGGTCAGGGCTGTGTCTGCTTCATGTCCAGGTCGCCTGCTGGGGGAGCCAGCACGTGCTGGACTCAGCAGACCAGGGGGGGATCTCCCTACCCCCCTTTTCTGGGCTGTAAACAGGGCCAGTGAACGGTACTCAGCGCACAGCTGTGCCAAGGGCTACCTGAGGGAAGATGCCATGTACTCAGCCCGAGCCTGCCAAGAGGAAGTGAGCGGTAGCTAGCAGTGCTGTTGCCAGTCCATGCTTCTCTCACCATGGATGTTTCCATGTCTCTCTCTCTCTCTCTTCCTCTCTGACATCAACAAAAATATATTTAAAAAATATATGTGAGCCTTATGGCCCCTCTGGATCCCTGATGAAGATAGGAGGCTTGGTGTGTGTGTGTGTGTGTGTGTGTGTGTGTGTGTGTGATCTCTGTCCCCGGCCCACAGCCCGCTCTGTACTCCTGCTGGGGGAGGGGCAGGACTCACAGGTCTTCCCCTTGAACTCCCTCGATGGCATTGAGGGTGCCCGGGAAGAGGGTGCCCGGGAAGAGGGTGCGAATCCAAGAGCGAGCATGTCCATCTCTGGGCAGATGAGCCTTCCGCCAGCCTGGCCTCCCATTCTCTGGCCTCCTCTCCTCCACTGCTACTGTCCCTCCCTCCCTCCCTCCCTCCGCCACTCACTGTAACAGCACAGTCCTAGGCCTCAGACCGGAAGCTGCAGCTCCTCCTCGCACTCACTGTCACGCACCCCTCTTTCTGACTGGGGTGCGCCCTCAGCTCCTGCTCCAACGTCCCCCCATTGCTCCAGCCTTCCCCGAATTGTGTGCTCCCCTTCTTTTCCCTGTTCACGCGGCAGATCCTATTGGTTGGCTTTCTGTTACCAAAATAATTGCACTTCCGGATTAAGTCTCCTATGGTGAAAATATGTTAGCCTTTGGTTTCCCCCTTAGGTTTTTAAAAAACATATATTTTTATTGATTTCAGAGAGAGGAAGGGAGAGGGAGAGAGAGAGAAACATCCATGATGAGAGAGAATCATGGATTGGCAGCCTCCTGCACGCCTCCCACTGGCGATCAAGTCTGCAACCCAGGCCTGTGCCCTGACCTGGAATCAAACTGTCACCACTGAGCCACACCGGCCGGGCTGCTCTTAGCTTTTAATTGGTGATTAATCATCTT